>NC_136897.1:562500-655000 GCF_949152265.1 Phoxinus phoxinus
TGGCTGTGATTTATGATTGATTGGTTGCGAGTGCAGAGCGCTTACAGAGAGACTCCGCCCACACGCTCTTCTGATTGGCTGTGATTTATGATTGATTGGTTGCGAGTGCAGAGCGCTTACAGAGAGACTCCGCCCACACGCTCTTCTGATTGGCTGTGATTTATGATTGATTTGTTTGCGAGTGCAGTGCGCATGCAGAGAGACTCCGCCCACACGCTCTTCTGATTGGCTGTGATTTATGATTGATTGGTTGCGAGTGCAGAGCGCTTACAGAGAGACTCCGCCCACACTCATCTGATTGGCTGTGATTTATGATTGATTTGGTTGCGAGTGCAGAGCGCTTACAGAGAGACTCCGCCCACACGCTCTTCTGATTGGCTGTGATTTATGATTGATTTGGTTGCGAGTGCAGAGCGCTTACAGAGAGACTCCGCCCACACGCTCTTCTGATTGGCTGTGATTTATGATTGATTTGGTTGCGAGTGCAGAACGCTTACAGAGAGACTCCGCCCACACTCTCTTCTGATTGGCTGTGATTTATGATTGATTTGGTTGCGAGTGCAGAACCCCAACAGAGAGACTCCGCCCACACGCTCTTCTGATTGACTGTGATTTATGATTGATTTGGTTGCTAGTGCAGAACGCTTACAGAGAGACTCCACCCACACGCTCTTCTGATTGGCTGTGATTTATGATTGATTTGGTTGCGAGTGCAGAGCGCTTACAGAGAGACTCCGCCCACACGCTCTTCTGATTGGCTGTGATTTATGATTGATTTGGTTGCGAGTGCAGAGCGCTTACAGAGAGACTCCGCCCACACGCTCTTCTGATTGGCTGTGATTTATGATTGATTTGGTTGCGAGTGCAGAACGCTTACAGAGAGACTCCGCCCACACTCTCTTCTGATTGGCTGTGATTTATGATTGATTTGGTTGCGAGTGCAGAACCCCAACAGAGAGACTCCGCCCACACGCTCTTCTGATTGACTGTGATTTATGATTGATTGGTTGCGAGTGCAGAGCGCTTACAGAGAGACTCCGCCCACACGCTCTTCTGATTGGTTGTGATTTATGATTGATTTGGTTGCGAGTGCAGAACGCTTACAGAGAGACTCCGCCCACACGCTCTTCTGATTGGCTGAGATTTATGATTGATTTGGTTGCGAGTGCAGTGCGCTTACAGAGAGACTCCGCCCACACGCTCTTCTGATTGGCTGTGATTTATGATTGATTTGGTTTGCGAGTGCAGTGCGCTTACAGAGAGACTCCGCCCACACGCTCTTCTGATTGGCTGTGATTTATGATTGATTTGGTTGCGAGTGCAGAGCGCTTACAGAGAGACTCCGCCCACACGCTCTTCTGATTGGCTGAGATTTATGATTGATTTGGTTGCGAGTGCAGTGCTTACAGAGAGACTCCGCCCACATGCTCTTCTGATTGGCTGAGATTTATGATTGATTTGGTTGCGAGTGCAGTGCGCTTACAGAGAGACTCCGCCCACACTCTTCTGATTGGCTGAGATTTATGATTGATTTGGTTGCGAGTGCAGTGCGCTTACAGAGAGACTCCGCCCACATGCTCTTCTGATTGGCTGAGATTTATGATTGATTTGGTTGCGAGTGCAGTGCTTACAGAGAGACTCCGCCCACATGCTCTTCTGATTGGCTGAGATTTATGATTGATTTGGTTGCGAGTACAGTGCTTACAGAGAGACTCCGCCCACATGCTCTTCTGATTGGCTGAGATTTATGATTGATTTGGTTGCGAGTGCAGTGCGCTTACAGAAAGACTCCGCCCACACTCTTCTGATTGGCTGAGATTTATGATTGATTTGGTTGCGAGTGCAGTGCGCTTACAGAGAGACTCCGCCCACATGCTCTTCTGATTGGCTGAGATTTATGATTGATTTGGTTGCGAGTGCAGAGCGCTTACAGAGAGACTCCGCCCACACGCTCTTCTGATTGGCTGAGATTTATGATTGATTTGGTTGCGAGTGCAGTGCTTACAGAGAGACTCCGCCCACATGCTCTTCTGATTGGCTGAGATTTATGATTGATTTGGTTGCGAGTGCAGTGCTTACAGAGAGACTCCGCCCACATGCTCTTCTGATTGGCTGAGATTTATGATTGATTTGGTTGCGAGTGCAGTGCGCTTACAGAAAGACTCCGCCCACACTCTTCTGATTGGCTGAGATTTATGATTGATTTGGTTAAGAGTGCCATGTGCTTGCAGAGAGACTCCGCCCACACGCTCTTCTGATTGGCTGTGATTTATGATTGATTTGGTTGCGAGTGCAGAGCGCATGCAGAGACTCCGCCCACACGCTCTTCTGATTGGCTGTGATTTATGATTGATTTGGTTGCGAGTGCAGAGCGCATGCAGAGACTCCGCCCACACGCTCTTCTGATTGGCTGTGATTTATGATTGATTTGTTTGCGAGTGCAGAGCGCTTGCAGAGAGACTCCGCCCAATCTCTTCTGATTGGCTGTGATTTATGATTGATTTGTTTGCTAGTGCAGAGCGCTTACAGAGAGACTCCGCCCACACGCTCTTCTGATTGGCTGTGATTTATGATTGATTTGGTTGCGAGTGCAGAGCGCTTACAGAGAGACTCCGCCCACACGCTCTTCTGATTGGCTGTGATTTATGATTGATTTGGTTGCGAGTGCAGTGCGCTTGCAGAGAGACTCCACCCACACGCTCTTCTGATTGGCTGAGATTTTTTTAATTGATTTTGTCATGTCTAGTAGTCGTGTTCCTGCAACCGCTTGTCTGGAATGTTATCGTATCTGGTTATGACTCTGTGTAAGGAGGATCCGCTCGCACTGTTCCCTGACGGACAGCTGGTGGCGCTCATTCAAATCAACTGTCTTCATTCATTCTGCCTCTCATCCAATCACAGCCTCTCGTGAAAACATCCCCCTCCCCCATCTTATCCTGTCCCGCCAACGGAGCATGAGAGCCAATCAGAGACGGGCATGTGCTCGAGCTGAACCATTGAACCGTGTGTGTGTGTGTGTGTGTGTGTGTGTGTGTGCGCGTGTGTGTTTGTGTGTGAGAGAGAGAGAGTGTGTGTGTGTGTGTGTGCGTGTGTGTGTGTGTGTGTGCGTGTGTGTGCAGACACTGAAACATGAGCCGGCTCGCCAGCACACTAACAGGAGCCAGATGTGCGCCGCATGCAGTTGTTCTCCTGCTTCATGATTCGACACCGTGACTGGTGGCCATTTTGGGTTCTCCACAGAACCTCTCAGTGAACAGCTCTTAAAAGAGACAGTTGTTTCGGCAATGGAAAGATTCTATGAATGTTCAAGGAGTACTTTGTTGTATTTGACATGCGTAATGTGAAGAGTAAAGAGTGTAGGTGAACTATATATGTTTGTGTTCAGTAATAATAACTGCAGATGTGTCGTTTGGCACCAGTGTTACTCCATCTGTGGTTCCACATCTGCAGCAACTGAAGACAACAATTACCCATGATCCTTCAGCAGTGCCTGTCGTCCGTCCGATTGTGTGTGTGTGTGTGTATGTGTGTGTGTGTGTGTTTGTGTGTGCGTGTGTTTGTGTGTGTGTGTGTGTGTGTGTTTGTGTGTGTGTGTGTATGTGTGTGTTTGTGTGTGTGTGTGCGTGTGTTTGTGTGTGTGTGTGTGTGTGTGTTTGTGTGTGCGTGCGTGCGTGTGTGTGTGTGTGTGTGTGTGTGCGGCTGAGTGACAGTGGTTATAAAAGAGAGAGAGACTGTAAATCATGTTATCATCATTATGCTCTTGATCCTAAAGTTGGCATGAAATTAAATTCACCCTTTCTATTTTTAAAGTGCATGTTACTGATCGTACCGTGAACAATTAATCCATTCATGTTTGATGTTTTAAAATTGACCTTGTGTAGTCAGAACGTGATCACTGGTTCTCACAGAGGATCGTCAGTGATCTTCAAGTGCCCCATTACGCTGTTTAAAGGCTCAGGGCGTGTGCTGTCCTCTCCTATCACAGGTCTACAGCCGGCAAAGCCCAAAAACACTTTCATTTTCTCATAATATACATTGCACGTCACCACATTTTTCAATGATTCTCAGACGACTCAAACGCAATTGGATGAATCAGTCTGTCTAAATCCCTGCATCCTCCTTTAAATCCCTCCTCAGTCTGCTCTGATTGGCCAGAAGATCCAGTCTGCTGCGATTGGTCTACTCTGCTCTGATTGGCCAGAAGATCCAGTCTGCTGTGATTGGTCTACTCAGCTCTGATTGGCCAGAAGATCCAGTCTGCTGCGATTGGTCGACCGCTTACTGCGCCTGTCGGAAGCCACCCGTCCATTGCCATGAACTTCAGCTCCGGAGGCTTCCTAAAGCTCAGCGATTGAACTGATGCGCTACTCAGTCAGAGTGCGTCCAGCAACAAACCCATGTGTGTATTTATAATCTATCGCGGTGAACGTGGCAACTGTATCAATAATAGCGCACACGTTAGCCCAGCACTAACATGAATGACTAATTAGTGTGCCATATTTATTACGGTTGTGATTCTGAGGATAAACGGACCCTTCGGTCAAGAGCAAGAGTTCTGCAGTCCTGTGTTGAACGCCGAGAGCAGTCGTCAGGAAAATGACGTGTTGCTCGCGAGCGAAATACCAACAACGTAGGCGACTTTACAACTTTGCAGAACGTTACATTCACAAACAGCTTTATTACACACTGCATGAAAGGGAATATTCGAAACGCCATAATAGAGGCACTTTAAACTCCGCCCCTGCAGCTCACGCTCATCTGCATGAGAGCCCCGCCCACATCTCAACATCCAAATGTACTTTTTAAATAACAATAACTTGCTCAATTTTCTACCGATTTTCAAACGGGTTGGTTTGTTATAAACGTCAGAGATGTAGTTATGACACTGCATACTTATGAATAATTATAATATTATATATTTCAACATGTTCAAGAATCCAGAATTATAGCCACGTTAATAACGTTTGTAAGAAACCAAACCGTTTGTGAATCCGTCCAGATTTCAGCGAGATAAGAGTGTGTGTGTTCGTGCGGATCACTCGCCGTACATCAGGAACCACAGACCCGCCAGAACGCTTGCCTGTGACAAGATGGCCGCCGGTGATGCCGTTCGAGACTCCGCCGTAAGACTCTAGCCTTTATTATGTATATCTATGCTCATCTGTGTCTCACAGTGCAGTGTCGTATAAACCCTGAAACTCAGTAAATAAAATCTATCAAAGACTAGCTTTAGCTGGACAATAACTGTACTCTAGAGCTGCTGTAAACGATCACTGTAAAGCGGCTCTGAAACTCTATATTGTTAAAAGAACTATATAAATGAAGGTGACTTGACTTGAATAAACACATGAACATATCATGTGTGGTTTCGTGCTCATTATGACATATGACGATTCATGATGTTTAGGCAGAAGTTGAGCTGGTCTCTCCTCTATTGTGTCGTATATCGAGTGAACGCTTCAGGAACAAGAACACATGTGGGCGGGGCTTGAGTGTGTCTGTGGGGAGTTGTTTGGATGGGTGTGGTTTGCTATTGGCTGATCTCCTGTGAGTGACAGGTTGCCCCGCCCACATCATCAGAGAAGAGATGCTGCAAGAGGAACTTATTCTCATTCAACATTATTAACACAGTATTCTGTATCATGACGGTTCGTCTCTACCTCCGGTCCTCTCAGGCCCACGGGAACGGGGAGCGCTTTGATCAGCTCGTCCGTCAGAAACCACAGAGATGATCAGAACGAGGCTGTGCAGAGTCTATATTCAGTCCGTATCATCAGACAGCACGGCTAATAATAGCGGCCAGTCTGATAGTTTGGGCTTCACTGGAGAATGCCTGAGAAACACAGCCATATCTCCATAAGAGCTCAACATGATATACTCAGATCACTGCAGACTGTGTGAAGGTCACTGTGGGAAATATAGATACAAAACACGCATATAAATGTAAACATGTGTTGGCAGTGGCCTTCATCTCTACATCACATAGTAAGTCTACTTCTCTTCAAGTGACACATTATAAATATGAAGCATTTACTGAATGGGAGCTGCTTCTCTCACCTCACGTGATCGATCGCTGTTCCGGTAGCGGATATGACGTGTGTTTACACTGACATCTACCGGACACTTCGCTCTACTACATTACGCGTAGTTCAGTTACATACAGTTTACCGTTTCAAAGTTTCAAAATAACACACTTCATATTGTTATATTTAATTTTATGTGGGTGTGTGAGTTTTATTTTGATTATTATTATTATTGGACAATGGTGAGTCAAGTTACTTTCAATAACTTTAATAACTTAGTACACTAGATATGGTAGCATTATATGTTTCATTTTTTGACTTTTTTAAAAGCTACTTTCACATTTTCGGAAATTGCGAGTTAAAGTCGAAATTATGACACAAAAAGTCGGAAGTATACGTGCATTATGACATGTCATAATTGCGACTTCTTTAACATTTTGAGTAATATTTTCGACTTCTGTGTCATACTTAATTTACAATAGCGTGATTGTTTTTCTTGTGTGGTGTAAATAGGATTCCATAGTTTTCTGAATTAAACGTGAAATAAAATGATGTGATAATTAAATTGTGTGTGTTTATGTGTTTTCGGAACTTCACATCCGGTGACGGGGACTCTTATCTCCCACAATGCCTTGCTGTCTCTCTCTCTTCCGGTTGTCGTGCGCTTCGTGTGGCAGGTATTGACTTTGTCTCCGTATCAAAATGAAATCTAAATGAATCCTCCGAAATGCAAACTCCGAGTGTAACATCAGTCCAGTACCGTGTGCAGGGACACTCATTAAGCAGCGCTAGTGCAGTATTGAGCGCGAGCGGGCGGTGTGGGGGAGTTTAATGTTAGTTAGCCGTTAGCATAGCGCTGGATGCGCGTCCTGAGGGGTTAGCGAGTGTGTGTGTGTGTGTGTCCTGCAGATCTGTGTTATTCCTGTTCTCTAAACTGATTCTTTCTCTTAGCAGACCCTGATCAGAAATGGCGAAGTCGAAGAATCACACCACACACAACCAGTGTAAGTGTTCGCCCGGTGTGTGTGTGTGTGTGTGTGTGTGTGTGTGTGTGTGAGATGCGGTGTGTGTGTGAGGTGATGCTGTGGAAGTTTTATTGACACTGTGTGTGTGAGGTGGATGTTTGAATGTGTGTGTGTGTGTGTGTGTGTGTGAGAGAGAGATGCTGTGGATGTTATGACTCTGTGTGTGTGTGAGATGCTACTGTTGTTTGTGTGTGTGTGTGTGTGTGTGTGAGAGTGTGAGAGATGCTGTGGATGTTTTAGTGTGTGTGAGAGAGCGAGAAAGATGCTGGTGATGTTGTAATGACACTCTGTGTGTGTGTGTGTGTGTGTGTGTGTGTGTGTGTGTGTGTGTGTGTGTGTGTGAGTGAGAGATGCTGGTGATGTTGTAATGACTCTCTCTCTCTGTGTGAGTGAGAGATGCTGTGTGTGTGTGTGTGAGTGAGAGAGATGCTGGTGATGTTGTAATGACACTCTTGTGTGTGTGTGTGTGTGTGTGTGTGAGTGAGAGAGATGCTGTGGATGTTGTAATGTGTGTGAGATGCTGTAGTTGGTGTGTGTGAGTGAGTGAGAGATGCTGTGAGTGTGTGTGTTTGTGTGAAAGAGATGCTGGTGATGTTGTAATGTCTCTCTCTCTCTGTGTGTGTGTGTGAGTGAGAGATGCTGTGTGAGTGAGTGAGAGATGCTGTGTGTGTGTGAGTGAGAGAGAGATGCTGGTGATGTTGTAATGACACTCTGTGTGTGTGTGTGTGTGTGTGTGAGAGAGATGCTGGTGATGTTGTAATGACACTCTGTGTGTGTGTGTGTGTGTGTGTGTGTGTGAGAGAGATGCTGTGGATGTTGTAATGTGTGTGAGATGCTGTTGTTGGTGTGTGTGAGTGAGAGATTCTGTGAGTGTGTGTGTGTGAAAGAGATGCTGGTGATGTTGTAATGACTCTCTGTGTGTGTGTGTGTGTTCTCTCTCTCTCTGTGTGTGTGTGTGTGCAGCTCGTAAGTGGCACAGGAACGGCATCAAGAAGCCTCGATCTCAGCGCTACGAGTCTCTGAAAGGGGTAAGATGATGTCATCAGCTGTCAGGTTTATGCTGGAGAACACTTAACACACACACACACACACACACATTATAACACTAACAATATTAGAGATGTGTAGATGTTCCTGTAGATCGCGGAGCTTGCAACCCTGCGGTCATGGGTTTGAGTCCCAGGCGGTGCAGGAGTGTGTTAATCCTCTCACCGCCACACACACACACACACACACACACGTGGTGTTACACTAAACCCAACACAACATCCATGTTAACATTGAAATAAGACGTGCACTTGCCTTCTAATGAAACCCGGTTAGAATAATATAAATGTTTGAGCGCATGGTAAAGAGCACATGTCCGTCATCATCGCGAGCCAATGGGAGACGACCGTGTCACTAAACTCCGCCCACTGTGCTCAGGTGTTCAGCATAATCACGTGTTCGTGTCGTGTGAATGTTTCCTCGGTTACTCGACGCGGCGATCACCAGTAAAGCTTCAGTGGGTTTACAGTCTCCAGTAGATCAGCGTAGAATCTCTACACCTCTGTCTGAGCTGATGACCTCTGTCTGAGCTGATGATCTGTTCAACATCATTATAAAGAAACACAACATGGAATAATGCTGGTATAAACTAGATCATTAGGGGTGTGACGAGACCCTTATCTCACGAGACGACGCAAGATTTTTGCACAATATTTGATAGAAAACCTCAATGACAAAATTCATGGCTGGAAAAATCGTCTGCAGGTGCATCTTGAAATGTTTTAACTAAATCATCTTGTAATGAATGTCAATCCAGTTCTACTTTATGAGTATGAATGATCAAATACACTGAAATACAGCAATATAGAAGCACTGTAAAGGTTTGACCACAAACTCCTCTGACTGGCTTCTCTCGAGTGTGATTTCACACGGTCTCTTCAGATCATACATGTGTTCATGTGTACTGCTTTTAAACCAGGCGTCTCATCTGAGCTCTGAGAACATAATAACTAGGGGTGACCAGATCTCGTGGCACGATTAAAGTTAAAATCAGTTCCCCATTCCACTGCCAGCGGTATACGGTCTAATTTGCGCGCATCGTGTTTCACTTTCACTCCGTAGTGGCAGTGCTGAGCGCGTTCTACAAGATTAGGGGCATTCACACAGAATGCGTGTTTGCTGTGTAACATGCGATACGCTGGCAGTGGAATGGGGAACTGATTTTAACTTTAATCGTGCCACGAGATCTGGTCACCCCTAGTTATTATGTTCTCAGAGCTCAGATGAGACGCCTGGTTTAAAAGCAGTACACATGAACACATGTATGATATTTACATTAATCTGGAAGCCAAGGTTAGGCTTTTGAGTCACAACTGAACCAAATCATGATCGTTCAATGTGAATCGTGTGGCCACATGTTGGAGTGCGCGTTCACGTGTGTGTGTGTGCGCTCACCTGTGTGTGTGTGTGCTCGGGGCTCTAATGCATGTGTTCTGCCACAGGTGGACCAGAAGTTCCTGAGGAACATGCGCTTCGCCAAGAAACACAACAAGAAGGGGGCGAAGACTATCGCAAGGAAGGCGGCGGCGGCGGCGAAATAGTTGCGGAGTGCAGATGTTCTCATGAAGACTTTATACCAACACAATAAAGACATGCTTTGAGAACGCAGCGTCTCCGTCTCTGTATGAACACACACTCGCCTCTATGAACACACACTCGTCTCTGTATGAACACACACTCGTCTCTGTGAACACACACTCGCCTCTGTATCTGGATCTTTCTCAGGTTTAGAGTCTGCTGTTCTCATGGAGCCTCATATAAGATTCAGTTTTTGATTCTATATAAGGAGGCACATGAATAAAAAAAAATGTACATGGATAAATCATTTATAATAAACTCCAATATTCTTTCAAAACATTGAGAGACTGGTTACGTTGGTCGAAAGAAAGATGTCCAATTTGCTGCCACTATTTTCCAAAACCTTTTTAAAAATGTTTTTTTTTGGTTATGTGAATATTAAGGGAACATTACATTGTATCATTCTTCAAACATGGGAACGTTACTTTTGAATGTTCTGAAACCAGTAACAAAAATAAAATAAAGGTATAAATGTTTAAATCTTTTGAGAACATTCCTTTAGTTTTCTGTTCTTTAATAATGTTACTGGTTCTAATCTTTGAGAGAACGTTTGCTGGGATATTATAGATGTATAGGAAATTTGAAAATGGCTATATAAAAAGTTGCTAGATTGGCAGTGTTAATAACTGGAAACGTACACCAGTGTTCCCCAGACTCAGCCGGAGAAGGGAGAGCAGTCGACCCCTCGTCCGCTCTCTGATCAGCGGGTGTCCAGCGGCTCGTTGCCGGTGTTTGCACGAACTTACAAGAAAAATAAATTACTGACAGAACACTTTAAATGCACTTTTCTTTCAAAGTACACAGTTTTTCGTTTGTTAAAGATTAACAATTTAAATAATACATCAATCCTTCTTCCAAAGCGTGTTTTGTCTTACCCTGATCCACTATGGCCTATTATAAGTGTTTATATTTCAGAACTGTCGGGATGGTTTTTAAAATCTATCTTTTATATTTCCTGCTGTTTATTGCTTAATATAATTTATTCATCACAATATATCTGATACATAATTGTGCCTGTCACTGACCTGACATCGCTAGCTTTAATCAAAACCTCCATCGCTCAGGTTGCTGAATATTCGATCTCTTACTTCAAAAGCGCTAATAGTTAATGATATGATTACAGATTATAACCTAGATGTGCTGTGTTTGACAGACACCTGGCTAAAACCAAACGATTACATTGCTTTAAATGAGTCAACCCCACAAGATTACGGTTATAAACATGAACCTCGTCTGAAAGGCAAAGGAGGAGGTGTTGCTGTAATTTATAGTACAAACTTACTAAGAAATCTAGTTTCAAATAATTGTTTTGAAGTGTTGGTGCTTAATGTAACAATAAAATGATAAATCATGTTTGAGATTTGTGCTGGCGACTGTATACGGGCCACCATGCAGATTTCATCAAAGAATTGCTGATTTTCTATCAAGAGTTAGTATTGGCTGCAGATAAAGCACTAATCGTTGGTGATTTTAATATACATGTAGATAACGAAAAAGATGCATTGGGATTAGCATTAAAGACATTATGAACTCTATTGGAGTTGGACAACACGTGTCAGGACCCACTCATTGTCGTGATCATACTCTAGATCAGTATTTCCCAACACCGCACGGCTAATCAAACACACCTGACTCAACTCATCGCTCATTATCACATGGGTTAATGTGAATCAGGCTTGTTCGATTAGGGAGACAAAGAAAGCGTGCAGTGTTGGGGGTCCTTCAGGAGAGGATTGGGAAACACTGCTCTAGATCTAATATGTATATGGTGCTGAGTGAGGTTTGTTCGGCTGGGTAGGGGCGAATCTGAATAAAAAATCTGAAAAATCGTTCCGCACCTGGGCTATGTCCGTGCGCTGCGAGGGCGAGAGGTGATCTCCTCCTGCGGCCAGAGCGAAGCATGGGATCTTACCTCATAATTGAGATCTCACACTCGTCATGTGACCTCAAAGGGTCCTTGCCACTTGGCGAGTAATTTTGGGAGTACCGTAAAACTTAAAATAATAGCCGAGTCCCAAATAGACGCCTGTCTCTTTTACACGCCTGGTGTGGCGACAGGTTTGGATAAATAAAGGCCGGTCTCAAATAGAGGCCGGGTCTGTTTTTTAGTTTCGGGTTGTATTTAATCTTCTAAAACCCGTCAGATCGACCAGCTGACATTCACGCACATTCTCGTGAATGCCCGGCCAAAAAAATCGGATCATAAGGCGATTTAGTGTCGCGGCTTGTCCCAAATGTCCTGCCATCGGATTACAGTGAGCCGTGTGGAAAAGCATTTCCCGGCGGCATTTTGGAACTAATAACTGGGTTGTATCTTGCTTGGTCTGAGTGTCTTGGTTCACTCGACGCAACCTATCTTTCAATAAGGCAAAATACGGATAGGAAAGCGGTTGACCTGAGGGGAAAAACTGCCCGTCAATAGAACGGACCTGGGCAAAAGCATTTTTAATGTCTCATCCTGGCACTGTTCCAGAGGAAAGTCATCGCGCTCTGTGAGGTTCAGCCTCTCAACAGCGCTCTGTTCCTCTGGGTCAGTACCCAGTGGTCCCGGTTCAGCTTCTCCCGCTCCCTCTCCCCACCCTCCTTTTCCCCAAGAGACATCCGCACATAAATGCCCCAATGAATGACTCAAAGCAGGCCAATTTGTTCCCGAAAGTAGCGTATGTCTGAGACGCGGGCTGACCGCCACCTCCGCACAAGGCTTTTGTCCCCTAAATTGAATGACAGCAGACATTACGGGATAATTCCCCACATCCCTGTGCACACACACCGCACCTTAACCAGGCGGCTCTTATCCAATGCCGAGGATTGTATCAGGCTTGGAAGGATCGAGGTTTGGTTACAACCTGAATCCAACCCCCCTCAATACTCACAGGTATTTGGTACAACCCAGCTTAATCGGGGGCAGCCTGTGGTGCGTCCGGAACCCGGATCAGTGTCCCACCTCCGTTACCGGACACCGATCTACAAAGTGTCCCGGGTCGCCGCCACAGAAGCGTGTCTCCTGATCATCCCTGATGTCCAGCAGCACCTTGTGTTGTTCTTGGTGGAGGAATGGAACCTGACGGAGTTTGCATGGCGGTGGTCTTCTTCCTCCCGGGTTTCGGCACCAGTGTGGTAAAGTTCAGGGTAGGGCAAGGAAGAAGACAGGGGTCAGCCTACTGGTCTGCATTGACACCATTAAATGAGAACTGAACTGACCCGGCTATATATATATAAATCAACCTTTTTACCAAAAAATTAACCATCACTGACCTTACTTAAGCTGGACTATGACACTATTTTCTTCTAGATCTGAACAAACGTTGTTGCATTATTTTCCTGTTATCACTGTAAAGCTGCTTTGAAACAATCTGCATTGTAAAAAGCGCTATATAAATAAAGGTGACTTGACTTGATGGTTGTGGTTTGCTAATGGCTGATCTCATGTGAGTGACAGGTTGTCCCGCCCTCGTCATCAGAGAAGAGAAGAGATGCTGCAAGATTCAAGATTTCTAGGAACATGAACTAAACACAATAATGATGTGCACAATAAATAATTTACAATAAGCTGTAATATTCCACTAAAAAAAACAAGAATTTGATTTCATGGTGTCTTGGTTGGTGAGCAGCGGAAGCTCTGTAAGCTCCGCCCCCTCTCTAATGTTGATTTCACTTCTCCTTGATCTCCGGAGACCAGTGTTTGTTTCACTGAGGATCATCTCATCTGGACTGGGATCATGGCCTACCAATTAAAACTGGCTGAGAAACTTATTATTCTCAATGAACGGGGCCAAGGAGTTCTAGTCAGGATGAACCATATTAAAAAGGTGAGAGAAAAATAGCAATATTCACAAACCTGTGAGAAAGATGAATACTGGCAGGGCTGAATAGTGTTTGTGTGAACTTGCAGTGAATGTATGTGATTGATTGACATCAGACTGAACTGAATGAGCTGCTTTGCTTGTTGAATTGTTTGTAGAACCAACGATGCTCGAATCTCACACTGTTTAGTAATCGTCCAGTTTTGGTCTGTTTTTATCATTCAGATGGGATTTAAAATGACTTTGTATTCATTTTATTCAGAGGGCTTTTAAAAGTATATTTATTGTATTTTGACATGTTTTCAAAAGAAAGTATGTTCCCTCACAGTTCTGTAGAGAAAGAGGAAGTGCACGCAGGAAGTAAAGAGGACTTGTCAGGCCTCTCTGTAAACCACATCTTTCTCACACACACTGCATTTCCTGTCTGTCGCAGAAAGCAGTTACAAATGTTACTGTCAAAACTAATGCCGAGCTTTAGTGCAAATAAATAAATGAATAAATCCTCTGACCGACTCCTCTTAGTGCCTTTGCCTCCTCAGTGAGTCAGGCTGTAAAGGTCAAAGGTTAATCAGACCTCTAGGTGAGGTGAAAATCAATATTTATCTCTGCTTGACATCCACAGTGAAATGTGCACTTAAGAATCTTCAGAATGTCTGACAGAAAGGCTTGAAAGAGACTTGAAATATTTGATTTATGTTAAATCCATCCAATTGTTTATTGTTCATGACTACAATTAGTATGCAATTCACGGGTTTGTCTCCCAAAAAGTGTAAATATTGAACCTTGGGGAGTGGCTACTGTAGCATACTGAGAGATTGGGGCGTGGCTACTGTAGCAGGCTGAGAGTTTGGGGAGTGGCTACTGTAGCAGGTGGAGAGTTTGGGGCGTGGCTACTGTAGCAGGCTGAGAGTTTGGGGCGTGGCTACTGTAGCAGGCTGAGAGTTTGGGGAGTGGCTACTGTAGCAGGCTGAGAGTTTGGGGAGTGGCTACTGTAGCAGGCTGAGAGTTTGGGGAGTGGCTACTGTAGCGGACTGAGAGTTTGGGGAGTGGCTACTGTAGCAGACTGAGAGTTTGGGGAGTGGCTACTGTAGCAGGCTGAGAGTTTGGGGCGTGGCTACTGTAGCAGGCTGAGAGTTTGGGGAGTGGCTACTGTAGCAGATGGAGAGTTTGGGGAGTGGCTACTGTAGCAGGTGGAGAGTTTGGGGAGTGGCTACTGTAGCAGGCTGAGAGTTTGGGGAGTGGCTACTGTAGCAGGCTGAGAGTTTGGGGAGTGGCTACTGTAGCAGGTGGAGAGTTTGGGGAGTGGCTACTGTAGCAGACTGAGAGTTTGGGGAGTGGCTACTGTAGCAGACTGAGAGTTTGGGGAGTGGCTACTGTAGCAGGCTGAGAGTTTGGGGCGTGGCTACTGTAGCAGGTGGAGAGTTTGGGGCGTGGCTACTGTAGCAGGCTGAGAGTTTGGGGAGTGGCTACTGTAGCAGACTGAGAGTTTGGGGAGTGGCTACTGTAGCAGACTGAGAGTTTGGGAAGTGGCTACTGTAGCAGGCTGAGAGTTTGGGGCGTGGCTACTGTAGCAGGTGGAGAGTTTGGGGAGTGGCTACTGTAGCAGACTGAGAGTTTGGGGAGTGGCTACTGTAGCAGACTGAGAGTTTGGGGAGTGGCTACTGTAGCAGATGGAGAGTTTGGGGAGTGGCTACTGTAGCAGGTGGAGAGTTTGGGGAGTGGCTACTGTAGCAGATGGAGAGTTTGGGGAGTGGCTACTGTAGCAGGTGGAGAGTTTGGGGAGTGGCTACTGTAGCAGATGGAAAGTTTGGGGAGTGGCTACTGTAGCAGGTGGAGAGTTTGGGGAGTGGCTACTGTAGCAGGTGGAGAGTTTGGGGAGTGGCTACTGTAGCGGATGGAGAGTTTGGGGAGTGGCTACTGTAGCAGGTGGAGAGTTTGGGGAGTGGCTACTGTAGCAGATGGAGAGTTTGGGGAGTGGCTACTGTAGCAGGTGGAGAGTTTGGGGAGTGGCTACTGTAGCAGATGGAGAGTTTGGGGAGTGGCTACTGTAGCAGGTGGAGAGTTGGGGGAGTGGCTACTGTAGCAGCTGGAGAGTTTGGGGAGTGGCTACTGTAGCAGGTGGAGAGTTGGGGGAGTGTCTACTGTAGCAGGTGGAGAGTTGGGGGAGTGTCTACTGTAGCAGGTGGAGAGTTTGGGGAGTGTCTACTGTAGCAGGTGGAGAGTTGGGGGAGTGGCTACTGTAGCAGGTGGAGAGTTTGGGGAGTGGCTACTGTAGCAGGTGGAGAGTTGGGGGAGTGTCTACTGTAGCAGGTGGAGAGTTTGGGGAGTGGCTACTGTAGCAGGCTGAGAGTTTGGGGAGTGGCTACTGTAGCAGGCTGAGAGTTTGGGGAGTGGCTACTGTAGCAGGTGGAGAGTTGGGGGAGTGTCTACTGTAGCAGGTGGAGAGTTTGGGGAGTGGCTACTGTAGCAGGCTGAGAGTTTGGGGAGTGGCTACTGTAGCAGATGGAGAGTTTGGGGAGTGGCTACTGTAGCAGACTGAGAGTTTGGGGAGTGGCTACTGTAGCAGGTGGAGAGTTTGGGGAGTGGCTACTGTAGCAGATGGAGAGTTTGGGGAGTGGCTACTGTAGCAGACTGAGAGTTTGGGGAGTGGCTACTGTAGCAGGTGGAGAGTTGGGGGAGTGTCTACTGTAGCAGGTGGAGAGTTTGGGGAGTGGCTACTGTAGCTGGTGGAGAGTTTGGGGAGTGGCTACTGTAGCAGATGGAGAGTTTGGGGAGTGGCTACTGTAGCAGACTGAGAGTTTGGGGAGTGGCTACTGTAGCAGGCTGAGAGTTTGGGGAGTGGCTACTGTAGCAGGTGGAGAGTTGGGGGAGTGGCTACTGTAGCAGGCTGAGAGTTTGGGGAGTGGCTACTGTAGCAGATGGAGAGTTTGGGGCTGATCATTCATCATGGACAAGAATGGAGAAATGTCTGTTTAATGTGATTTTGGATTCTGTGTCTTGGCTAATGTATATGCTTTTCCAGGTATGCACAGACCCAAAGCGAAGACCATCATACTTCACTGATAAAAGCATGGAGTCTGCCACCAAATACATCAACAGAAAATTCCCCAACATTGACTTCAGGGGTGGCAGTGTGAGTATTGACAGACACCCTGATTCTTTGCTCAAATAATTATTTGGGATATTTTGATAGTCCACTTTATACATTCAACTTTGTCAACTAACTCTCATGTAAGTATTAGAAGAGTATTACTCAGGTTTGGGTTAGAATAAGTGGACATGTAGTTATAAAGTTACTGATAGTCAGTATGATGTCTGTTGAGGAGCATCACAACAAAGAGTTAGCGGATATTAAACAGACAGTCTACTAATACTCTAATGAGAGTTATTTGGCATGTAGTTGCTATAACTTAGAGTTAGTAGAATGTATAAAGTGGACTATTGAAGTAAAGTGTTAGCACTCATCTTCTTCCTCCATCCCACCGTGTTTCTGCAGCAACATCTGAGCAGCATACAGAAGCAGAAGTCGGTCGTTCTGGAGGGCCTGCACAGTTTCTACGAGTCCTTCATCGACATCATGGAGTTCAGGGTAAGAGTGTCAGCTGATCTCTGTCAAGGTCATTAGTGGTCATCTTGGTCATATTACTGGCTGTAGTCAACTCTTGAAAGTGGTTTTATTTTTGCACAGGCTTTTTTAAAATGTACTTACTCCCAAACATTTGATTTAGTTACTTTAAATACATTGGACACATCCACTGGATACACAGTCATTTAAGTTTGTCTGTTTTTTTTCACTTGCAAAAAAGACAAAGTAAAAAAAAAAAAAAAAAAAAACTTTTTATGAAACATTGGAATATGACATCAAATAAGTGTTGGAATCAGGAGTCATTCAGTAAATCTTTCAGTATTTAGTAATAAAACTGATGATATTATCCTATTCCTGTTTTAGTGTCAGTATTTTTCATTCATTTATACATGTTTTGTCTTTAGGATCATGTTTATGAGTTGCTCAACTCAATAGATGCCTGCCAGTGCTACTTTAACATCGTAAGTATGACTCTTGAAGAGAATATAGAATTCATAAGGCAGATATTAATCTGTGCTCATAAATGCTTTCAGACCATAAATACTGACTTCACCAAGAACTACCTGGACCTCATCGTCACCTACGCCTCAGTCATTTTCATGTTGTCCCGCATCGATGACAAGAAGCTGATTGTGGGAATGTATAATAGTGCATATGAGCTGTCCAATGGAAACAGGTAACATGATCATGTGACCCCGTGTTTAGACACTACGGCTGCGTCCGAAATAACATTCTTCCCTACTATGTAGGAGGCAAAAACAGTATGTGACAAAACAAGTATGTTTTACTGATCAGATTCATATGGAAGCTTGTTTTCGCCACTTGAAAAAAAAATAATTGCGAGAAAAAAAGTCAGAATTGCATGTTTATACTTTATAACACACAATTATATCATGCACTTCTAACATTATAACTCCCAATTGCGTGTTATAAAGTCAGATATGCAAGATATAAACATCAAGCGTAGCGTCAGTTCTGGTAGGTCACGTGCCGATCACCGTATATATAAGCTTCTTCAGTATTATCATTGCGTTTCAGGAGCGGATTACCCTCCTCCCTCCCCAGCTCCACCTCTCGTCAGTCAGGATCTGGCATTCTGATTCCCCTTGAATCAGAATAAATTCTCAAATGATGTTGTACTTTAAAATCTTGAATTAGTTATATTTGCATACATTCATGTTGGTTCTGTTGTGTTCACCCTGAGCGGGGTTATTGCTGCTCGGCTGCATGGATGCGCAGTTCTCGCCCAGAAAGGAACCATTCCGCCAATCCAAACTAAATGCTAATAGTCAATTGTGTTTGACGATAGTGGTACTGAAGGAAATGCAACTGTGAGATAAAACGTCGCAATTACCTTTTTAATTTTTTATTCTGTGGCGGAAACAATCTTCCATAGTTTTCCTCATGAAGACGGATGGCTGCTTCCACAACTGACAGTGCAAATGTAAAAAGGTTTATGTGTGGGTTATACTAGAAATATATAATAATATGGAGTATGATTACGCAGCGATCCCTCGTACCCTCGCCTTGGCCAGATGTTCCTCGAGTACGATCACCCCTGGAGGAAACTGTCGGAGGAGTTCGGCCCTCACACCAAGGTCAGTCACATTCACTTCCATCTCAGCACAGGCACTGGAAACAACAGCTTATTATGGTGCAAAATAATATTCTTGATTTATTATTGTAGTATCATTGAGATACTATTAAGGTTTAATAGTAGGTTTAATAATTTAACCTGTTTTAATTTTAGTATTTTTGTGGCATGTTTTTGTCACTTTTTTCATGTCTAAATAATTTCACATATTTGTTTGAATTATTTTAGTACATCTAGTTAAACTAAATTAAAATGATGCCTTGTAGGGTGTAATACCCTATGACCCTGGGTCCTTCACTGAAGATGTGTCCAAGCTGCACCTTTAAGGTGTTTCAAAATCTAGCATAAATGGCTTAGCCAGTGACTTCCAGGAAAGGCTGGATGACGACCGTGAAAGTATGGTGACAACTGGAGAGACAGTGGACAGCTCGGAGAGACGGCAACCGGTGCAGTGAAGGTTAGCACCCTGAGCTGCAGCACCCGTGAGGGGGCAGCCACACCTAGCTACAGAAAGCACTACAGAAAGATATCCCCAGGGGTGCCCGAGAGGGGGGGAGGATGAGCACCCCAAACGGACGGAATTCACGGTACTTGATTTACGCAATGGATTTTCGACGATGACAGCAACCTGCTTTTGTGGCAAGATCTGTAAGAACCTCAGAGGCTTAAAGATCCACCAGGCCAAGATGGGGTGCACAAGGAGGAAGCAAGTGGAGCAACGCACAGAGCCAGTGCTAAGCACTGATCCTGGTGAGACGGAGGAGGAGCAGGAACCGGAGTCACCCCATAGTGTCCAGAACCTCCATGCTCGCCATGCTTCACCTAGCAAACCATCAGAACACCGTCGGGTATTATGGCCCGCTGCAAACAAGGAGTCCGAGTGGCGGCAATTTGATCAGCGAATGCAGTGGATGAGTACACTAATCATCAGCATCGGTGCAGAGAGATTTGGCATCAAATTACCGAAGGCTCAGAACATCGCTAGACCAAACCGGCAGGAGATCAAGATTTGCCAGCTCAGGAAAGAGCTGAAGGCCCTAAGCCTAAGGCGTCAATATGAGAGGGCGAGTGAGGAGGAAAAGCCAGCCCTGACAGAGCTCAGGGACATCTTGAGGCAATAACTCATCTCGCTAAGACGAGCTGAGAGGCACAGGAGGAGAGGCAGAGAGAGAGCTCGCAAGCGAATGGCTTTCGTTGCAAATCCCTTTAGCTTTACTAAGCAGCTTCTGGGGCAAAAGCGGAGTGGGACCCTGCGATGCCCAGAGGAGGAGATCAATCAGCACCTCAGTGACAAATACAGTGACAGCAAGAGAGAGGAGAACCTGCCCACCTGCAAAGAGCTACCCACACCACCAGAACCCGCTTTCCAGTTTAACACCAAGGAGCCTACTTTGGCAGAGGTCAGGAACATTGTACGAGCTACACGCATCAGCGCAGCCCCAGGCCCAAGTGGAGTGCCATACAAAGTCTATAAATATTGCCCGAGACTCCTGGAGAGGCTGTGGAGACTCATCAGGGTAGTATGGCGGAGGGGGAAGGTGGCCCAGCAATGGCGTCATGCAGAGGGTGTTTGGATACCAAAGGAGGAGAATGCGAGTGACATCACGCAGTTTCGTACCATCTCTCTGCTCAGTGTGGAACGCAAAATCTTTTTCAAGATTCTTGCCAACAGGTTATCTGAGTATCTCCTGAGGAATTTCTACATTGACACCTCGGTGCAGAAGGGTGGAGTCCCAGGCATGCCGGGCTGTTTGGAACATACAGGAGTGATCACCCAGTTGATCCGGGAGGCAAGAGAAAATCGAGGAGACCTGGCAGTCCTCTGGCTTGACCTGGCCGACGCCTACGGATCAATTCCACACAAGCTGGTGACAACAGATCTGACGTTACACCACATCCCTGAGAAGATCACTGAACTCATAAGGGACTACTACAACAGTTTCAACCTGAGATTCACCTCGGGAACAGTAACATCTGCGTGGCACCGCCTAGAGAAGGGCATTATCACAGGCTGCACCATTTCAGTGGGATTGTTTGCCCTAGCAATGAGCATGCTGGTCAAGGCTGCTGAGGTGGAATGTAGGGGTCCCCTGTCCAGATCCGGCATTCGCCAACCGCCAATCCGAGCCTACATGGACGATCTGACTGTCACATCAACATCAGTGACAGGATGCAGGTGGCTCCTCCGCGGTCTGGAAAGGATCACGGCATGGGCAAGAATGATGTTCAAGCCCGCCAAGTCCAGATCCTTGGTCCTGAGAAAGGGGAGAGTGGAGGACAAATACCGCTTTTATGTGGATGGAGTCACTATTCCAACAGTGTCAGAGAAGCCCGTCAAGAGCCTAGGAAAGATCTTCGACAGCACCCTGAAGGACAAGGCAGCGGTGGAGGCAGCCCACATGGAGCTGAAGACTTGGCTATCAGCGGTGGACAAGTCCGGTCTCCCGGGAAAGTTCAAGGCATGGATATACCAGCATGGTATCCTGCCAAGACTCTTGTGGCCGCTACTGATTTATGAAGTCCCAGTATCCATTGTGGAGGGCTTTGAACGTAATATCAGCCTATATCTGCGTAGATGGCTGGGTCTGCCGAAGAGCCTGAGCAGCATTGCTCTGTATGGGCATAGCAACAAGTTGCAGCTTCCTTTTACTGGCCTGACTGAGGAGTTCAAAGTCACCAGAGCCAGGGAGGTGCTGCTTTACAGAGACTCTGCTGACACCAGAGTCTCTTCTGCCGGTATCAAGGTCAGAACTGGGAGGAAATGGCAAGCGCAAGAGGCAGTCGAAAAGGCAGAAGCGAGGCTGAGACATAGTGTCTTAGTTGGCGCTGTGGCAGTGGGAAGAGCGGGTCTAGGTAGCCACATAAAACCACGCTACGACAAAGCCCAAGGACGAGAGAGACACCAGATTGTGCAGGGAGAGATTTGTGCTGAGGTGGAGAAGGATCGCCTAAGTAGGACCGTGGCAATGCGCCAGCAAGGAGCCTGGACCAATTGGAATCATGCAGCCGCCCGGAAGATTACCTGGACAGAACTATGGAAGTCAGAACCCGCAAGACTTAAGTTCTTGATCCAGTCGGTGTATGATGTCCTCCCAAGTCCATCTAACCTTCACAACTGGGGCCTAGCAGAAACACCAACATGCCCTCTGTGTCCGGCTCGTGGTTCCCTGGAGCACATCCTGAGTTGCTGCTCTGAAGCACTAGGACAGGGGAGGTACACGTGGCGCCATAACCAGGTGCTGAAGGTAGTAGCGGACACCATCTGCACCGCAATCCGGGAGTCTAAATATCAAGTCCCAGTGAGGCACAATATCTCCTTTGTATGGGCAGGGGAGAAACCTCAGGGAGAACGTAAGGCCTCAACAGGACTGCTAGCCTCGGCCCGAGACTGGCAGTTGCATTCGGACCTTGGGAGGCAGTTAAAGTTCCCAGAGCACATTGCAAGGGCGTCACTGAGGCCAGATCTGGTTTTAACATCTGATTCAACAAAGCAAGTTGTGCTAGTGGAGCTTACTGTCCCCTGGGAGGACAGGATGGAGGAGGCTTTCGAAAGGAAGAAGGCCAAATATCTCGAGCTGGTTGAGGCATGCAGAGGGAGTAGATGGAGGGCCCGCTTTGAACCGATAGAAGTGGGATGCAGGGGCTTTCTAAGTCAATCTGTGCATCGGGCATTCGGGCTCCTTGGTATCAGAGGGTTGCGTGAAAGAAGAGCCACTAAAAACATCAGTGAGGCCGCAGAAAAAGCCTCTAGGTGGTTGTGGATCAAAAGGGGAGAAATATGGAGTAGCGCGTTGCTTGGACACAAACCGGGGCCTGATCAACCCCGGTTGGGTCGCCCAGATGAGAGTGTCTGAAGATCAAAGACCCGAAACACCCTATGACCCTGGGTCCTTCACTGAAGATGTGTCCAAGCTGCACCTTTAAGGTGTTTCAAAATCAAAATCTTGTGAATCAATTTATCGCAATACAAAAATGCAACAATTTGTATCGGTGTTATTGACAATATATATTGTGTATAGATCACCCAAAATAAACATTACTGTGTGAGAAAAAATTAACATTTTCAGAGTTTTAGTGTCAGAACTACATTAAACTGCTATATATAATGTTGAATACAATGTATAATAATGCAGTGGGGGAATATGTGTGTGTCTTGATAATGCCAGATGTCTGATGTTACCAGTAAAAGTGGCCGACATTATTTTAATATATCTAGTCAGTGACAGTGAAAGCATATTCGTCTACAATAATTCTATATTTTCATCTTCAGAATCATGAATATTGTTATTCTGGAGTCTCTATTGTCCTGTGCTTTGGGTTTCAGCACCACGTCCATCCTATTCATTTACACACACAATATAATACAAAATTTAGCATTTTAATTGTAATTTTTATTAACCTTTTATCATATGTCTTGGAGTATCATTATAATATGGTATCGTGAGTTCAGTATCGTGACGTATGGAATCGTGACATGAGGGTATAGTTACACCCCTAGTGCCTAAGACTGTACCAATAGTTGATTCTCGTTTTTGTTGCGTACGGCCCAGTTCAGCTTGAATCCTGTATGGATACCTTAAATACAGTCATTAATAAATGATTGACTGTGGGATGTATAAGTCATGTGTGTGTGTGTGTGTGTGTGTGTGTGTGTGTGTGTGTGTGTGTGTGTGTGTGTGTGTGTGTGTGTGTGTGTGTGTGTGTGTGTGTGTGTGTGTGTGTTGTTGTCAGTCTGTGACGGAGGCTCTTCTCTCGCTAACCCTGGTGTATCCGCGGAGGAATCTGACCGCTGACCAGTGTCGAGGCGCTCAGCTCCTGTCTCTGCTGGCCTCACCCACCGCCATGCTGAGCCCCATCTGCTGCGACACCGTACGTATATACACATCTGTACACATCTGCCCATCATGCATCAGCTTCACATCTGTACACATCTGCCCATACACATACATCAGCTTCACATCTGTACACATCTGCCCATCATGCATCAGCTTCACATCTGTGCACATCTGCCCATACTCATACATCAGCTTCACATCTGTGCACATCTGCCCATACACATACATCAGCTTCACATCTGTGCACATCTGCCCATACTCATACATCAGCTTCACATCTGTACTCATTAACCCATCATGCATCAGCTTCACATCTGTGCACATCTGCCCATCATACATCAGCTTCACATCTGTGCACATCTGCCCATACTCATACATCAGCTTCACATCTGTGCACATCTGCCCATCATGCATCAGCTTCACATCTGTGCACATCTGCCCATCATACATCAGCTTCACATCTGTGCACATCTGCCCATCATACATCAGTAAACGCATGCATCAGTGTGAATGAAGGACTAACACTGAACATTGTTTATAGATGGCTTGTGAGTATCTGTCCATGGAGGTGATGGAGCGCTGGATCCTCAGTGAGTGACATGCTGCTTCTCACACTCTCTCAACACCATCTTACACTCTTTCCTCCACACAACTCTTCATGTGAGGGCCAGTGCTCAGACGACCCTGTGTGTCCCTTCATCTGTGGCTCCAGCATTTCTTAGAGCAGTGGATAAATGCACACATCAACATCACTAGATACAGTAAATCATCCCAATGTAATATTTGCAGTTAATAACCCAAGACTGCTGCTCTATGTCAGTGGTTGTATGTCAACTTTTTGTATTTGAGCTGGAATGGATTGCAATCCGTACGAAAAGCAGCGAAATAGTGGAGAGCATATCCTTCCCATTATAATACAGTATATTTAATGTGCATTTCCCTCCGCCTGAGGCTTGTTCATCTCACTTCTGCTGTGAACGGGCCTTTACATTTACATACACTTATAATGACAAACAAGCGAACCCAGCCCAGCTGAACAAAAATAACGCAAAAGTAATGTACCGCATTCATTTTCATAAAAAGTAACTAAGTAATGCAATTAGTTAGTTTTGGGGGAGTAGTGCAATTTTGTAATGCATTACCTTTAAAACTAACTTTCCCCAACACTGGTCATGGAACATCATATAAATGTTGCTACTTGTTTCAGAACATTTAGAGAACATTCAAGAGTAAAGTTCCCATAATGTTTGATGAAATGGACTTAAAATGGGATGTTTTGAACATTCAGAGAACAGTTCGTAACTGACAAGCGTTCTTGGAAGATGTTTTTGTCTGCTGGTTATGATGTTTATACGCTGGTGTTGTTGTTGTGTTGTTGTGTTGTGTTCTTCAGTAGGGGGTTGTGTTGATGTGTTGATGTGTTGTGTTCTTCAGTCGGGGGTTGTGTTGATGTGTTGATGTGTTGTTGTGTTGTTGTGTTCTTCAGTCGGGTGATGTGTTGATGTGTTGTTGTGTTGTGTTCTTCAGTCGGGGGTTGTGTTGATGTGTTGATGTGTTGTTGTGTTCTTCAGTCGGGTGATGTGTTGATGTGTTGATGTGTTGTTGTGTTGTTGTGTTCTTCAGTCGGGGGTTGTGTTGATGTGTTGATGTGTTGTTGTGTTCTTCAGTCGGGTGATGTGTTGATGTGTTGTTGTGTTGTGTTCTTCAGTCGGGGGTTGTGTTGATGTGTTGTTGTGTCGTGTTCTTCAGTCGGGGGTTGTGTTGATGTGTTGTTGTGTTGTTGTGTTGTGTTGGGGGTTGTGTTGTTGTGTTGTTGTGTTCTTCAGTCGGGGTTGTGTTGATGTGTTGTTGTGTTGTTGTGTTCTTCAGTCGGATGATGTGTTGATGTGTTGTTGTGTTGTTGTGTTCTTCAGTCGGGGGTTGTGTTGATGTGTTGTTGTGTTGTTGTGTTCTTCAGTCAGGGTTGTGTTGATGTGTTGTTGTGTTGTTGTGTTCTTCAGTCGGGTGATGTGTTGATGTGTTGTTGTGTTGTGTTCTTCAGTCGGGTGATGTGTTGATGTGTTGTTGTGTTGTTGTGTTCTTCAGTCGGGGGTTGTGTTGATGTGTTGTTGTGTTCTTCAGTCAGGGTTGTGTTGATGTGTTGTTGTGTTGTTGTGTTCTTCAGTCGGGTGATGTGTTGATGTGTTGATGTGTTGTTGTGTTGTTGTGTTGTGTTGGGGGTTGTGTTGATGTGTTGTTGTGTTGTGTTCTTCAGTCGGGTGGTGTGTTGATGTGTTGTTGTGTTCTTCAGTCGGGGGTTATGTTGATGTGTTGTTGTGTTGTGTTCTTCAGTAGGGGGTTGTGTTGATGTGTTGTTGTGTTGTTGTGTTCTTCAGTCGGGGTTGTGTTGATGTGTTGTTTTGTTGTTGTGTTCTTCAGTCGGGGTTGTGTTGATGTGTTGTTGTGTTGTTGTGTTCTTCAGTCGGGGTTGTGTTGATGTGTTGTTTTGTTGTTGTGTTCTTCAGTCGGGGTTGTGTTGATGTGTTGTTGTGTTGTGTTCTTCAGTCAGGGTTGTGTTGATGTGTTGTTGTGTTGTTGTGTTCTTCAGTCGGGTGATGTGTTGATGTGTTGTTGTGTTGTTGTGTTCTTCAGTCGGGTGATGTGTTGATGTGTCGTTGTGTTGTGTTCTTCAGTCGGGTGATGTGTTGATGTGTTGTTGTGTTGTTGTGTTCTTCAGTCGGGGGTTGTGTTGATGTGTTGTTGTGTTGTGTTCTTCAGTCGGGTGATGTGTTGATGTGTTGTTGTGTTGTTGTGTTCTTCAGTCGGGGTTGTGTTGATGTGTTGTTGTGTTGTTGTGTTCTTCAGTCGGGGGTTGTGTTGATGTGTTGTTGTGTTGTTGTGTTCTTCAGTCGGGGGTTGTGTTGATGTGTTGTTGTGTCGTGTTCTTCAGTCGGGGGTTGTGTTGATGTGTTGTTGTGTTGTTGTGTTGTGTTGGGGGTTGTGTTGTTGTGTTGTTGTGTTCTTCAGTCGGGGTTGTGTTGATGTGTTGTTGTGTTGTTGTGTTCTTCAGTCGGATGATGTGTTGATGTGTTGTTGTGTTGTTGTGTTCTTCAGTCGGGGGTTGTGTTGATGTGTTGTTGTGTTGTTGTGTTCTTCAGTCAGGGTTGTGTTGATGTGTTGTTGTGTTGTTGTGTTCTTCAGTCGGGTGATGTGTTGATGTGTTGTTGTGTTGTGTTCTTCAGTCGGGTGATGTGTTGATGTGTTGTTGTGTTGTTGTGTTCTTCAGTCGGGGGTTGTGTTGATGTGTTTTTGTGTTCTTCAGTCAGGGTTGTGTTGATGTGTTGTTGTGTTGTTGTGTTCTTCAGTCGGGTGATGTGTTGATGTGTTGATGTGTTGTTGTGTTGTTGTGTTGTGTTGTGTTGGGGGTTGTGTTGATGTGTTGTTGTGTTGTGTTCTTCAGTCGGGTGGTGTGTTGATGTGTTGTTGTGTTCTTCAGTCGGGGGTTATGTTGATGTGTTGTTGTGTTGTGTTCTTCAGTAGGGGGTTGTGTTGATGTGTTGTTGTGTTGTTGTGTTCTTCAGTCGGGGTTGTGTTGATGTGTTGTTTTGTTGTTGTGTTCTTCAGTCGGGGTTGTGTTGATGTGTTGTTGTGTTGTTGTGTTCTTCAGTCGGGGTTGTGTTGATGTGTTGTTTTGTTGTTGTGTTCTTCAGTCGGGGTTGTGTTGATGTGTTGTTGTGTTGTGTTCTTCAGTCAGGGTTGTGTTGATGTGTTGTTGTGTTGTTGTGTTCTTCAGTCGGGTGATGTGTTGATGTGTTGTTGTGTTGTTGTGTTCTTCAGTCGGGTGATGTGTTGATGTGTCGTTGTGTTGTGTTCTTCAGTCGGGTGATGTGTTGATGTGTTGTTGTGTTGTTGTGTTCTTCAGTCGGGGGTTGTGTTGATGTGTTGTTGTGTTGTGTTCTTCAGTCGGGTGATGTGTTGATGTGTTGTTGTGTTGTTGTGTTCTTCAGTCGGGGTTGTGTTGATGTGTTGTTGTGTTGTTGTGTTCTTCAGTCGGGGGTTGTGTTGATGTGTTGTTGTGTTGTTGTGTTCTTCAGTCGGGTGATGTGTTGATGTGTTGTTGTGTTGTTGTGTTCTTCAGTCGGGGTTGTGTTGATGTGTTGTTGTGTTCTTCAGTCGGGGGTTGTGTTGATGTGTTGTTGTGTTGTTGTGTTCTTCAGTCGGGTGATGTGTTGATGTGTTGTTGTGTTGTGTTCTTCAGTCGGGTGATGTGTTGATGTGTTGTTGTGTTGTTGTGTTCTTCAGTCGGGGGTTGTGTTGATGTGTTGTTGTGTTCTTCAGTCGGTTGATGTGTTGATGTGTTGTTGTGTTGTGTTTGGGGTTGTGTTGATGTGTTGTGTTGTGTTCTTCAGTCGGGTGATGTGTTGATGTGTTGTTGTGTTGTTGTGTTGTGTTGGGGGTTGTGTTGATGTGTTGTTGTGTTGTGTTCTTCAGTCGGGTGGTGTTGATGTGTTGTTGTTGTGTTGTGTTCTTCAGTCAGGGTTGTGTTGATGTGTTGTTGTGTTGTTGTGTTGTTGTGTTGTGTTCTTCAGTCAGGGTTGTGTTGATGTGTTGTTGTGTTGTTGTGTTCTTCAGTCGGGTGATGTGTTGATGTGTTGTTGTGTTGTGTTCTTCAGTCGGGTGATGTGTTGATGTGTTGTTGTGTTGTTGTGTTGTGTTGGGGGTTGTGTTGATGTGTTGTTGTGTTGTGTTCTTCAGTCGGGTGATGTGTTGATGTGTTGTTGTGTTGTGTTCTTCAGTCGGGTGATGTGTTGATGTGTTGTTGTGTTGTGTTGGGGGTTGTGTTGATGTGTTGTTGTGTTGTGTTCTTCAGTCGGGTGGTGTGTTGATGTGTTGTTGTGTTCTTCAGTCGGGGGTTGTGTTGATGTGTTGTTGTGTTGTGTTCTTCAGTCGAGGGTTGTGTTGATGTGTTGTTGTGTTCTTCAGTCGGGGGTTATGTTGATGTGTTGTTGTGTTGTGTTCTTCAGTAGGGGGTTGTGTTGATGTGTTGTTGTGTTGTTGTGTTCTTCAGTCGGGGTTGTGTTGATGTGTTGTTTTGTTGTTGTGTTCTTCAGTCGGGGTTGTGTTGATGTGTTGTTGTGTTGTTGTGTTCTTCAGTCGGGGTTGTGTTGATGTGTTGTTTTGTTGTTGTGTTCTTCAGTCGGGGTTGTGTTGATGTGTTGTTGTGTTGTGTTCTTCAGTCAGGGTTGTGTTGATGTGTTGTTGTGTTGTTGTGTTCTTCAGTCGGGTGATGTGTTGATGTGTTGTTGTGTTGTTGTGTTCTTCAGTCGGGTGATGTGTTGATGTGTCGTTGTGTTGTGTTCTTCAGTCGGGTGATGTGTTGATGTGTTGTTGTGTTGTTGTGTTCTTCAGTCGGGGGTTGTGTTGATGTGTTGTTGTGTTGTGTTCTTCAGTCGGGTGATGTGTTGATGTGTTGTTGTGTTGTTGTGTTCTTCAGTCGGGGTTGTGTTGATGTGTTGTTGTGTTGTTGTGTTCTTCAGTCGGGGGTTGTGTTGATGTGTTGTTGTGTTGTTGTGTTCTTCAGTGGGGTGATGTGTTGATGTGTTGTTGTGTTGTTGTGTTCTTCAGTCGGGGTTGTGTTGATGTGTTGTTGTGTTGTTGTGTTCTTCAGTCGGGGGTTGTGTTGATGTGTTGTTGTGTTGTTGTGTTCTTCAGTCGGGTGATGTGTTGATGTGTTGTTGTGTTGTGTTCTTCAGTCGGGTGATGTGTTGATGTGTTGTTGTGTTGTTGTGTTCTTCAGTCGGGGGTTGTGTTGATGTGTTGTTGTGTTCTTCAGTCGGGTGATGTGTTGATGTGTTGTTGTGTTGTGTTTGGGGTTGTGTTGATGTGTTGTGTTGTGTTCTTCAGTCGGGTGATGTGTTGATGTGTTGTTGTGTTGTTGTGTTGTGTTGGGGGTTGTGTTGATGTGTTGTTGTGTTGTGTTCTTCAGTCGGGTGGTGTTGATGTGTTGTTGTTGTGTTGTGTTCTTCAGTCAGGGTTGTGTTGATGTGTTGTTGTGTTGTTGTGTTGTGTTCTTCAGTCAGGGTTGTGTTGATGTGTTGTTGTGTTGTTGTGTTCTTCAGTCGGGTGATGTGTTGATGTGTTGTTGTGTTGTGTTCTTCAGTCGGGTGATGTGTTGATGTGTTGTTGTGTTGTTGTGTTGTGTTGGGGGTTGTGTTGATGTGTTGTTGTGTTGTGTTCTTCAGTCGGGTGATGTGTTGATGTGTTGTTGTGTTGTGTTCTTCAGTCGGGTGATGTGTTGATGTGTTGTTGTGTTGTGTTGGGGGTTGTGTTGATGTGTTGTTGTGTTGTGTTCTTCAGTCGGGTGGTGTGTTGATGTGTTGTTGTGTTCTTCAGTCGGGGGTTGTGTTGATGTGTTGTTGTGTTGTGTTCTTCAGTCGAGGGTTGTGTTGATGTGTTGTTGTGTTCTTCAGTCGGGTGATGTGTTGATGTGTTGTTGTGTTGTGTTCTTCAGTCGGGTGATGTGTTGATGTGTTGTTGTGTTCTTCAGTCGGGTGATGTGTTGATGTGTTGTTGTTGTGTTGTGTTCTTCAGTCGGGTGATGTGTTGATGTGTTGTTGTGTTGTGTTCTTCAGTCGGGGGTTGTGTTGATGTGTTGATGTGTTGTTGTGTTGTTGTGTTGTGTTGGGGGTTGTGTTGATGTGTTGTTGTGTTGTTGTGTTCTTCAGTCGGGTGATGTGTTGATGTGTTGTTGTTGTGTTGTGTTCTTCAGTCGGGTGATGTGTTGATGTGTTGTTGTGTTGTGTTCTTCAGTCGGGGGTTGTGTTGATGTGTTGATGTGTTGATGTGTTGTTGTGTTGTTGGGGGTTGTGTTGATGTGTTGTTGTGTTGTTGTGTTCTTCAGTCGGGTGATGTGTTGATGTGTTGTTGTGTTGTGTTCTTCAGTCGGGGGTTGTGTTGATGTGTTGATGTGTTGATGTGTTGTTGTGTTGTTGTGTTGTGTTGGGGGTTGTGTTGATGTGTTGTTGTGTTGTGTTCTTCAGTCGGGTTTCTGCTGTGCCACGGGAGTCTGAACAGTAACGCTGCTTCTCAGAGCTTGTGGAAGATGGCTCTTCGCAGTGGCCTGTACATCACAGTCGTCAGAGACGAGGTGCTGCACATACACAAGCTCTCCGAGGAACTCTTCGACAGTCTCAAAGGGTAACACACACACTTCAGTCTCAAAGGGTAACACACACACTTCAGTCTCAAAGGGTAACACACACACTTCAGTCTCAAAGAGTAACACACACTGCAGTCTCAAAGGGTAACACACACTCCAGTCTCAAAGGGTAACACACACTCCAGTCTCAAAGGGTAACACACACTCCAGGGTAACACACACTCCAGTCTCAAAGAGTAACACACACTGCAGTCTCAAAGGGTAACACACACACTCTAGTCTCAAAGGGTAACACACACTCCAGTCTCAAAGGGTAACACACACTCCAGGGTAACACACACTCCAGTCTCAAAGAGTAACACACACTGCAGTCTCAAAGGGTAACACACACACTCTAGTCTCAAAGGGTAACACACACTCCAGTCTCAAAGGGTAACACACACTCCAGGGTAACACACACTCCAGTCTCAAAGAGTAACACACACTGCAGTCTCAAAGGGTAACACACACACTTCAGTCTCAAAGGGTAACACACACACTGCAGTCTCAAAGAGTAACACACACTGCAGTCTCAAAGGGTAACACACACTCCAGTCTCAAAGAGTAACACACTGCAGTCTCAAAGGGTAACACACACACTCTAGTCTCAAAGGGTAACACACACTCCAGTCTCAAAGGGTAACACACACTCCAGGGTAACACACACGCCAGTCTCAAAGAGTAACACACACTGCAGTCTCAAAGGGTAACACACACTCCAGTCTCAAAGAGTAACACACTCCAGTCTCAAAGGGTAACACACACACTCTAGTCTCAAAGGGTAACACACACTCCAGTCTCAAAGGGTAACACACACTCCAGGGTAACACACACTCCAGTCTCAAAGGGTAACACACACTCCAGTCTCAAAGGGTAACACACACTTCAGTCTCAAAGGGTAACACACACTCCAGTCTCAAAGGGTAACACACACTCCAGTCTCAAAGGGTAACACACACTTCAGTCTCAAAGGGTAACACACACTCTAGTCTCAAAGGGTAACACACACTCCAGGCTCAAAGGGTAACACACACTCCAGTCTCAAAGGGTAACACACACTCCAGTCTCAAAGGGTAACACACACTCCAGTCTCAAAGGGTAACACACACTCCAGTCTCAAAGGGTAACACACACTCCAGTCGCAAAGGGTAACACACACTCCAGTCTCAAAGGGTAACACACACTCCAGTCTCAAAGGGTAACACACACTCCAGTCTCAAAGGGTAACACACACTCCAGTCTCAAAGGGTAACACACACTTCAGTCTCAAAGGGTAACACACACACTCTAGTCTCAAAGGGTAACACACACACTCTAGTCTCAAAGGGTAACACACACTCCAGTCTCAAAGGGTAACACACACACTCTAGTCTCAAAGGGTAACACACACACTCTAGTCTCAAAGGGTAACACACACTCCAGTCTCAAAGTTTAACACACACTCCAGTCTCAAAGGGTAACACACACACTCCAGTCTCAAAGGGTAACACACACACTCTAGTCTCAAAGGGTAACACACACACTTCAGTCTCAAAGGGTAACACACACTTCAGTCTTAAAGGGTAACACACACTCCAGTCTCAAAGGGTAACACACACTCCAGTCTCAAAGGGTAACACACACTCCAGTCTCAAAGGGTAACACACACTCCAGTCTCAAAGGGTAACACACACACTCTAGTCTCAAAGGGTAACACACACACTCTAGTCTCAAAGGGTAACACACACACTTCAGTCTCAAAGGGTAACACACACTTCAGTCTCAAAGGGTAACACACACTCTAGTCTCAAAGGGTAACACACACTCTAGTCTCAAAGGGTAACACACACTCCAGTCTCAAAGGGTAACACACACTTCAGTCTCAAAGGGTAACACACACTCTAGTCTCAAAGGGTAACACACACTCCAGTCTCAAAGGGTAACACACACTTCAGTCTCAAAGGGTAACACACACTCTAGTCTCAAAGGGTAACACACACTCCAGTCTCAAAGGGTAACACACACTCCAGTCTCAAAGGGTAACACACACTCTAGTCTCAAAGGGTAACACACACTCTAGTCTCAAAGGGTAACACACACTCTAGTCTCAAAGGGTAACACACACTCCAGTCTCAAAGGGTAACACACACTTCAGTCTCAAAGGGTAACACACACTCCAGTCTCAAAGGGTAACACACACTCCAGTCTCAAAGGGTAACACACACTCCAGTCTCAAAGGGTAACACACACACTCTAGTCTCAAAGGGTAACACACACACTCTAGTCTCAAAGGGTAACACACACACTTCAGTCTCAAAGGGTAACACACACTTCAGTCTCAAAGGGTAACACACACTCCAGTCTCAAAGGGTAACACACACTCCAGTCTCAAAGGGTAACACACACACTCCAGTCTCAAAGGGTAACACACACTCTAGTCTCAAAGGGTAACACACACACTTCAGTCTCAAAGGGTAACACACACTCTAGTCTCAAAGGGTAACACACACTTCAGTCTCAAAGGGTAACACACACACTCCAGTCTCAAAGGGTAACACACACACTCCAGTCTCAAAGGGTAACACACACACTCCAGTCTCAAAGGGTAACACACACACTCCAGTCTCAAAGGGTAACACACACTCTAGTCTCAAAGGGTAACACACACTCCAGTCTCAAAGGGTAACACACACTCCAGTCTCAAAGGGTAACACACACTTCAGTCTCAAAGGGTAACACACACTCTAGTCTCAAAGGGTAACACACACTTCAGTCTCAAAGGGTAACACACACTCCAGTCTCAAAGGGTAACACACACTTCAGTCTCAAAGGGTAACACACACTCCAGTCTCAAAGGGTAACACACACTCCAGTCTCAAAGGGTAACACACACTCCAGTCTCAAAGGGTAACACACACACTCTAGTCTCAAAGGGTAACACACACACTCTAGTCTCAAAGGGTAACACACACTTCAGTCTCAAAGGGTAACACACACTCCAGTCTCAAAGGGTAACACACACTTCAGTCTCAAAGGGTAACACACACTCCAGTCTCAAAGGGTAACACACACTCCAGTCTCAAAGGGTAACACACACTCCAGTCTCAAAGGGTAACACACACACTCTAGTCTCAAAGGGTAACACACACACTCTAGTCTCAAAGGGTAACACACACACTTCAGTCTCAAAGGGTAACACACACTTCAGTCTCAAAGGGTAACACACACTCTAGTCTCAAAGGGTAACACACACTCTAGTCTCAAAGGGTAACACACACTCCAGTCTCAAAGGGTAACACACACTTCAGTCTCAAAGGGTAACACACACACTCCAGTCTCAAAGGGTAACACACACTCCAGTCTCAAAGGGTAACACACACACTCTAGTCTCAAAGGGTAACACACACACTCTAGTCTCAAAGGGTAACACACACACTTCAGTCTCAAAGGGTAACACACACTTCAGTCTCAAAGGGTAACACACACTCTAGTCTCAAAGGGTAACACACACTCTAGTCTCAAAGGGTAACACACACTCCAGTCTCAAAGGGTAACACACACTTCAGTCTCAAAGGGTAACACACACTCTAGTCTCAAAGGGTAACACACACTCCAGTCTCAAAGGGTAAGACACACTCCAGTCTCAAAGGGTAACACACACTTCAGTCTCAAAGGGTAACACACACACTCTAGTCTCAAAGGGTAACACACACACTCCAGTCTCAAAGGGTAACACACACACTCCAGTCTCAAAGGGTAACACACACACTCCAGTCTCAAAGGGTAACACACACACTCCAGTCTCAAAGGGTAACACACACACTCCAGTCTCAAAGGGTAACACACACTCTAGTCTCAAAGGGTAACACACACTCCAGTCTCAAAGGGTAACACACACACTCCAGTCTCAAAGGGTAACACACTCTAGTCTCAAAGGGTAACACACACACTTCAGTCTCAAAGGGTAACACACACTCTAGTCTCAAAGGGTAACACACACTTCAGTCTCAAAGGGTAACACACACTCCAGTCTCAAAGGGTAACACACACTCCAGTCTCAAAGGGTAACACACACACTCCAGTCTCAAAGGGTAACACACACACTCCAGTCTCAAAGGGTAACACACACACTCCAGTCTCAAAGGGTAACACACTCCAGTCTCAAAGGGTAACACACACACTCCAGTCTCAAAGGGTAACACACACACTCCAGTCTCAAAGGGTAACACACACACTCCAGTCTCAAAGGGTAACACACACACTCTAGTCTCAAAGGGTAACACACACTCCAGTCTCAAAGGGTAACACACACTTCAGTCTCAAAGGGTAACACACACTCTAGTCTCAAAGGGTAACACACACTCCAGTCTCAAAGGGTAACACACACTTCAGTCTCAAAGGGTAACACACACTCCAGTCTCAAAGGGCAACACACACTCTAGTCTCAAAGGGTAACACACACTCCAGTCTCAAAGGGTAACACACACTCCAGTCTCAAAGGGTAACACACACACTCCAGTCTCAAAGGGTAACACACACTCTAGTCTCAAAGGGTAACACACATACTCCAGTCTCAAAGGGTAACACACACACTCCAGTCTCAAAGGGTAACACACACACTCCAGTCTCAAATGGCAACACACACACTCCAGTCTCAAAGGGTAACACACACACTCCAGTCTCAAAGGGTAACACACACACTCCAGTCTCAAAGGGTAACACACACTCCAGTCTCAAAGGGTAACACACACTTCAGTCTCAAAGGGTAACGCACACACTCCAGTCTCAAAGGGTAACACACACACTCCAGTCTCAAAGGGTAACACACACACTCCAGTCTCAAAGGGTAACACACACACTCCAGTCTCAAAGGGTAACACACACACTCCAGTCTCAAAGGGTAACAAACACTCTAGTCTCAAAGGGTAACACACACACTCCAGTCTCAAAGGGTAACACACACTCTAGTCTCAAAGGGTAACACACACACTCCAGTCTCAAAGGGTAACACACACACTCCAGTCTCAAAGGGTAACACACACTCTAGTCTCAAAGGGTAACACACATACTCCAGTCTCAAAGGGTAACACACACACTCCAGTCTCAAAGGGTAACACACACACTCCAGTCTCAAATGGTAACACACACACTCCAGTCTCAAAGGGTAACACACACACTCCAGTCTCAAAGGGTAACACACACACTCCAGTCTCAAAGGGTAACACACACTCCAGTCTCAAAGGGTAACACACACTTCAGTCTCAAAGGGTAACGCACACACTCCAGTCTCAAAGGGTAACACACACACTCCAGTCTCAAAGGGTAACACACACTCCAGTCTCAAAGGGTAACACACACACTCCAGTCTCAAAGGGTAACACACACACTCCAGTCTCAAAGGGTAACAAACACTCTAGTCTCAAAGGGTAACACACACACTCCAGTCTCAAAGGGTAACACACACTCTAGTCTCAAAGGGTAACACACACACTCCAGTCTCAAAGGGTAACACACACACTCCAGTCTCAAAGGGTAACACACACACTCCAGTCTCAAAGGGTAACACACACTCCAGTCTCAAAGGGTAACACACACACTCCAGTCTCAAAGGGTAACACACACACTCCAGTCTCAAAGGGTAACACACACTCTAGTCTCAAAGGGTAACACACACACTCCAGTCTCAAAGGGTAACACACACACTCCAGTCTCAAAGGGTAACACACACACTCCAGTCTCAAAGGGTAACACACACACTCCAGTCTCAAAGGGTAACACACACTCTAGTCTCAAAGGGTAACACACACACTCCAGTCTCAAAGGGTAACACACACACTCCAGTCTCAAAGGGTAACACACACTCTAGTCTCAAAGGGTAACACACACACTCCAGTCTCAAAGGGTAACACACACACTCCAGTCTCAAAGGGTAACACACACACTCCAGTCTCAAAGGGTAACACACTCCAGTCTCAAAGGGTAACACACACACTCCAGTCTCAAAGGGTAACACACACACTCCAGTCTCAAAGGGTAACACACACACTCCAGTCTCAAAGGGTAACACACACACTCTAGTCTCAAAGGGTAACACACACTCCAGTCTCAAAGGGTAACACACACTTCAGTCTCAAAGGGTAACACACACTCTAGTCTCAAAGGGTAACACACACTCCAGTCTCAAAGGGTAACACACACTTCAGTCTCAAAGGGTAACACACACTCCAGTCTCAAAGGGCAACACACACTCTAGTCTCAAAGGGTAACACACACTCCAGTCTCAAAGGGTAACACACACTCCAGTCTCAAAGGGTAACACACACACTCCAGTCTCAAAGGGTAACACACACTCTAGTCTCAAAGGGTAACACACATACTCCAGTCTCAAAGGGTAACACACACACTCCAGTCTCAAAGGGTAACACACACACTCCAGTCTCAAATGGTAACACACACACTCCAGTCTCAAAGGGTAACACACACACTCCTGTCTCAAAGGGTAACACACACACTCCAGTCTCAAAGGGTAACACACACACTCTAGTCTCAAAGGGTAACACACACACTCCAGTCTCAAATGGTAACACACACACTCCAGTCTCAAAGGGTAACACACACACTCCTGTCTCAAAGGGTAACACACACACTCCTGTCTCAAAGGGTAACACACACACTCCAGTCTCAAAGGGTAACACACACACTCCAGTCTCAAAGGGTAACACACACACTCCAGTCTCAAAGGGTAACACACACACTCCAGTCTCAAATGGTAACACACACACTCCAGTCTCAAAGGGTAACACACACACTCCTGTCTCAAAGGGTAACACACACACTCCAGTCTCAAAGGGTAACACACACTCCAGTCTCAAAGGGTAACACACACTTCAGTCTCAAAGGGTAACGCACACACTCCAGTCTCAAAGGGTAACACACACACTCCAGTCTCAAAGGGTAACACACACTCCAGTCTCAAAGGGTAACACACACACTCCAGTCTCAAAGGGTAACACACACACTCCAGTCTCAAAGGGTAACAAACACTCTAGTCTCAAAGGGTAACACACACACTCCAGTCTCAAAGGGTAACACACACTCTAGTCTCAAAGGGTAACACACACACTCCAGTCTCAAAGGGTAACACACACACTCCAGTCTCAAAGGGTAACACACACTCTAGTCTCAAAGGGTAACACACATACTCCAGTCTCAAAGGGTAACACACACACTCCAGTCTCAAAGGGTAACACACACACTCCAGTCTCAAATGGTAACACACACACTCCAGTCTCAAAGGGTAACACACACACTCCAGTCTCAAAGGGTAACACACACACTCCAGTCTCAAAGGGTAACACACACTCCAGTCTCAAAGGGTAACACACACTTCAGTCTCAAAGGGTAACGCACACACTCCAGTCTCAAAGGGTAACACACACACTCCAGTCTCAAAGGGTAACACACACTCCAGTCTCAAAGGGTAACACACACACTCCAGTCTCAAAGGGTAACACACACACTCCAGTCTCAAAGGGTAACAAACACTCTAGTCTCAAAGGGTAACACACACACTCCAGTCTCAAAGGGTAACACACACACTCCAGTCTCAAAGGGTAACACACACACTCCAGTCTCAAAGGGTAACACACACTCCAGTCTCAAAGGGTAACACACACACTCCAGTCTCAAAGGGTAACACACACACTCCAGTCTCAAAGGGTAACACACACTCTAGTCTCAAAGGGTAACACACACACTCCAGTCTCAAAGGGTAACACACACACTCCAGTCTCAAAGGGTAACACACACTCTAGTCTCAAAGGGTAACACACACACTCCAGTCTCAAAGGGTAACACACACACTCCAGTCTCAAAGGGTAACACACACACTCCAGTCTCAAAGGGTAACACACACACTCCAGTCTCAAAGGGTAACACACACTCTAGTCTCAAAGGGTAACACACACACTCCAGTCTCAAAGGGTAACACACACACTCCAGTCTCAAAGGGTAACACACACTTCAGTCTCAAAGGGTAACACACACACTCCAGTCTCAAAGGGTAACACACACTCCAGTCTCAAAGGGTAACACACACTCCAGTCTCAAAGGGTAACACACACACACTCCAGTCTCAAAGGGTAACACACACTCTAGTCTCAAAGGGTAACACACACACACTTCAGTCTCAAAGGGTAACACACACTTCAGTCTCAAAGGGTAACACACACACTCCAGTCTCAAAGGGTAACACACACTCCAGTCTCAAAGGGTAACACACACTCCAGTCTCAAAGGGTAACACACACTCCAGTCTCAAAGGGTAACACACACACTCCAGTCTCAAAGGGTAACACACACACTTCAGTCTCAAAGGGTAACACACACACTCCAGTCTCAAAGGGTAACACACACTCCAGTCTCAAAGGGTAACACATGAATGATGCTGCACGATTCTCAAGTGTTCACTCCAGTGTTTCTTATCATATTCTTTTCCAGGTACAATAAGCGTATTCCCGACATCAAGGAATGTAAAGAGTATGTCATCGCTAACTGGTGAGCTTCTGAAGTATGAACTTGTTTCAAACGCAGGGATGAAAGAAAAAAATCATTATCAGTTATTGCCCTTGACATTTAAAAAATAAAACCGCGAACAGGGAACGTTCTGTCAAGGTTTTGAACGTTACGAACAAATGTTCTTCCAGTAACATTAATAGAACATTCATTCAAAGTTATCTGGTCTTTACTAATGTTCTCAAAGTGTTAGCGCCAAAACATTATTTATACATCGGTTTTCTGAAACTGTCACGAATTCACTGGAGGCAAGCTGGTTGAGAACCCCATTGTTGTTTCAACAATGTTTTTTTTTTTAATGTTACTACCGGTACTTGTTTCAGAACGTTCAGAGAACATTTAAAAAGTAACGTTTCCATAATGTTTGAAAAATTATAAAACGTAAGGTTCTCTTAGTGATAGAGAACTGATGCTGATAGAGAACTGATGCTGATAGAGAACTGAATCTGAAACTGTTGTTCTCCAGCGGAGCCGTGCGGAGAGAGAAGCGAGGCTTTCTGAGAAACGCTCTGAAGGAACTTATCAAAGTGTTGGAGGATGAACCGGCACTGCTTGGACCTAAGGTTTCAATCATTCTTTTAATTTTAAATTTTTTCCCATATACAGTAACTCATATCTCTATGGAAGCTTGTTTCCACCACAGAATAAAACATTTTAGAAGATAATTCTGACTTTATAACTCGCAATTCTGACTTTATATCTCGCAATTCTGACTTTATATCTCGCAATTCTGACTTTATATCTCACAATTCTGACTTTATATCTCGCAATTCTGACTTTATATCTCGCAATTCTGACTTTATATCTCACAATTCTGACTTTATATCTCGCAATTCTGACTTTATATCTCGCAATTCTGACTTTATATCTCGCAATTCTGACTTTATATCTCGCAATTCTGACTTTATATCTCACAATTCTGACTTTATATCTCGCAATTCTGACTTTATATCTCGCAATTCTGACTTTATATCTCACAATTCTGACTTTATATCTCGCAATTCTGACTTTATATCTCGCAATTCTGACTTTATATCTCGCAATTCTGACTTTATATCTCGCAATTCTGACTTTATAACACAATTCTAACTTTATAACTCGCAATTCTGACTTTATGTCTCACAATTCTGACTTTATATCTCGCAATTCTGACTTTATATCTCGCAATTCTGACTTTATATCTCGCAATTCTGACTTTATATCTCGCAATTCTGACTTTATATCTCACAATTCTGACTTTATATCTCGCAATTCTGACTTTATATCTCGCAATTCTGACTTTATATCTCGCAATTCTGACTTTATATCTCACAATTCTGACTTTATATCTCGCAATTCTGACTTTATAACACAATTCTAACTTTATAACTCGCAATTCTGACTTTATGTCTCACAATTCTGACTTTATATCTCGCAATTCTGACTTTATGTCTCGCAATTCTGACTTTATAACTCGCAATTCTGACTTTATATCTCACAATTCTGACTTTATATCTCGCAATTCTGACTTTATGTCTTGCAATTCTGACTTTATATCTCGCAATTCTGACTTTATATCTCGCAATTCTGACTTTATGTCTTGCAATTCTGACTTTATATCTCACAATTCTGACTTTATGTCTTGCAATTCTGACTTTATGTCTCGCAATTCTGACTTTATGTCTTGCAATTCTGACTTTATGTCTCACAATTCTGACTTTATATCTCGCAATTCTGACTTTATGTCTCGCAATTCTGACTTTATAACTCGCAATTCTGACTTTATATCTCGCAATTCTGACTTTATGTCTCGCAATTCTGACTTTATATCTCGCAATTCTGACTTTATATCTCGCAATTCTGACTTTATGTCTTGCAATTCTGACTTTATGTCTCACAATTCTGACTTTATATCTCGCAATTCTGACTTTATGTCTCGCAATTCTGACTTTATAACTCGCAATTCTGACTTTATATCACAATTCTGACTTTATATCTCGCAATTCTGACTTTATGTCTCGCAATTCTGACTTTATAACTCGCAATTCTGACTTTATATCTCGCAATTCTGACTTTCCCTTTCGTCCTGGGAACTCCGACATGTCGTCGGGGAGTTCCCTGACGAATTGGGATCACGCTAAGGAGACCAAATGCCTACGAGAGAATTAAAACGAGCCAATGAAAATCGGCATGCAGGAATGCATTCCGCAGCCCGCCTACCAGCGCGGGCATAAAAGGCGGAAGCAACGCATGCATATTGCTTTTAGCTTCGGAGCCGACCGGTTGTGTCCTCTCTGAGTGAATGAGCTTTAAGATTGTATCTTACGCTCAACGAGTCTGCTGTTTCGGGACGGGATCTCTCTGTGTTGGTGAGACGGCGTTTCAGCGACCGCGCGGTTCCTGTCTGCCGGCTGCGTTTACACGCTGTTATTTCAAAAGCTGTTCTCACAGCTGGTAAACGGTTGAGTGCGCACAGCGGGCTTGCAGTTTCCCCGCTGTGCTGCCGCGTTGGGTCCCTGTGTGCTTCAGCACAATAGAGAGAGTACTTTCTTCCTGAAAGAGCAACATGAGTGAAGATCGCGTCCTTTTCAGGATGACGTTTCACTCGTGTGTTTCTGGATGCGATCGTTTCCTGTCCTCATTTGACGGCCACGTTCATTGTTTCACATGCCTAATCAGTGTGTGAGACTACGTTCGTGGGTGGTTCATGTCCTCTCAGGAGTGCATGACCACGTCGGCACGTTGTTCGTCTCCCCTTTCACGTAAAGGCTTGAGCCGCTCAGCATGCCGTGTGCCGTCGAGCACCGGCTGACAGCGCGGGTTGTCACGGCAACCCAGCGGGCGTCATTCGGCGCTCTAGATGCGCGGTCGAGACTCGTGTACCTCTACGAGGTTGAGTCCCTTTTGCTTGATTCCCCAATCTAGTTCCTTTTCTAAAAAGGAGAGGACTACTTTGGCTAAGGAGCATTTGGTGATTACAGGGGGTTACAGTGCGGAATGTCTCGTCAGGTGAAAGACCCTCACGAGCTTCCCACTCCTCTAGCGCATCGCAAACATGCTGAGACTGTGTTCGTGGGTGGTTTATGCTTTCTTATGAAAGCATGACCACGTCGGCACGTTGTTCGCCTTGCCTGAAGGCTTGAGCGCCCAGCATGCCGTGTGTCATCGAAATGATGCCCACGTTCACTGTCTTGCATGCCTGGTGACGGCCACGATCACTGTTTCACATGCCTAACAAATGTGTGTTGAGTGCGTTCGTGGGTGGTTCATGTTCTCTCATGAGTGCATGACCACGTCGGCACGTTGTTCGTCTCCCCTTTCACGTAAAGGCTTGAGCCGCTCAGCGTGCCGTGTGCCGTCGAGGCTTTCGGATGGGATTCTGGTCCTTCTCATGGGGGGACCAAGCATTTCATTCGGGGCTCCAGGGGAGGACAGATGTCGATCGCTACATCAGAGAGAGGGCTGTTTTACTCTGAAAATTATGCTGCTATAAAATTAGTTCCTACTATAATAGTATATTCTCATGCTGAAGATTCAGACTTGACAGCTACACTTCCTGGGCTATTCTAAAGTGTCTGGGTGAATGTGAACAGTTTTGGCAGTATGGAAGCATTTTGGTGCCAATATGGCAAGCCAAACATGCCTAAATCTGCAGAAGTTTTTCCTCTCTCACTACCCCTGCACATTCAGTGCACATGGGTAGTTCTGACTCGGGGTGGAGCTGCGCTCCTGCGCTTGACCCAGGCGGTCCAGCTGATTTGGAGTGTCTTCGGAGCCGCACAGATAGACCTGTTTGCCTCTCCAGACACGACCCATTGCCAGTGGTTTTACTCCCTGACCGAGGGGACCCTCGGCACGGATGCCCTGGCTCTCAGCTGGCCCCGGGACCGGCGCAAGTATGCGTTTCCCCCAGTGAGCCGCCTTGCACAGACTCTGTGCAAGGTCAGGGAGGACGAGGAGCAGGTCCTTCTAGTGGTGCCGTATTGGCCCACCAGGACTTGGTTCACGGAACTCATGCTCCTCGCGACAGCCCCCCCTTAGCCGATTCCTCTGAGGAAGGACCTCCTCTCTCAGAGACGGGGCACTCTATGGCACCCGCGTCCAGACCTCTGGAAACTCCATGTCTGGTCCCTGGACGGGACGCGGAGGTTTTAGGTGGTCTGCCACAGGCAGTGGTAGACACCATCACTTCCGCTAGAGCCCCCTCTACGAGGCGCCTCTATGCGTTGAAGTGGAACCTGTTCGTCGCTTGGTGTTCCTCCCGTCAGGAGGACCCCCGAACTTGCCCGATCGGAGTCGTGCTTTCCTTCCTGCAAGATGGGTTGGAGCGAAGGCTGTCTCCCTCCACCCTCAAAGTGTATGTTGCTGCAATAGCCGCAGATCACGATGCAGTAGAGAGTAAATCTTTGGAGAAGCACGACCTGATCATCAGATTCCTTAAGGGTGCTAGGAGGTTAAATCCACCTCGCGTTTTGCACCCTGTACCCTCTTGGGACCTAGCTCTGGTGCTCAGAGCCCTCAAAGTCCTCCTTTGAGCCTTTGTCAACAGTGGAGCTTATTATCCTGTCCAATAAGACAGCGCTCCTGTTGGCATTGGCCTCTTTCAAGAGGGTCGGGGATCTGCAAGCTTTTTCGGTCGACGAATCGTGCCTAGAGTTCGGGCCGGGCCTTTCTCACGTTGTTTGAGACCCCGGCTTGGATATGTGCCCAAGGTTCCTACCACCCCCTTCGCGGTTCAGGTAGTGAACCTGCAAGCGCTGCCCCAGGAGGAGGCAGACCCAGCCCTAGCTTTTCTCTGTCCCGTCCGCGCCCTGCGGGTTTATGTTGACAGAACGCAGGACCTCAGATCAGCTCTTTGTTTGTTATGGAGGCCAGCAGAAGGGGAAGGCTGTCTCCAAGCAGAGGTTGGCTCACTGGTTAGTGGATGCTATCACCCGAGCTTATGAGTCTCTGGGTGAGCCTTGTCCTCCCAGGTTGCGTGCTCTCTCCACTAGAGGTGTTGCCGCTTCCTGGGCTTTGGCTCAAGGCGCCTCGCTGACAGACATCTGTAGAGCTGCGGGCTGTGCGACACCTAACACGTTCGCTAGGTTTTATAGCCTGCGTGTGGAACCTGTTTCCTCCCGAGTGCTCGCTACGGCCAGTGGTGCGAGGGAATAGGTTGTGTCGGCTTGCTACGCCATCCTGCGCTTCGGCCAGGTACGTGCGTTTTTTGCTCCATTGGCGCCCAACGTCGGTGAGCCTCGTGAGTTCCTCCATCACCCCTCCGGTGTCTGGCGTAGCGGACCGCCAGCGCCAGGTCTGCTACCTCTAGTGGAGTTGCTAGTAGACTGGGTGTTCTCTAGTGGTCTCTACTGTGACCCTTGATGCCACGTGCAGTTCAGCCGTGTCTTCCCCTAGACAGACTCTTTCTGTCGTCCCTGTTGAGTTCGCTCCCACTTCCTCGGATGGGACCACCTCAGGGACTGCCATATGTTTCACTATTCCACTGGGCTAGTACATATGTGTATTCCAGGCCTTCCTCAGGCTGGCTGGGACTTCCGCAGCGTTCCCTTCCCCTTTTTTTGGGGTTAGGGCACGTTTCCCAGTGTTATCCAATATCCACTGAGCGGGTCTTGTGGAACAGCAGTGTGATTCCTAGCTAGCTCCCGCAACTTATTCAGAAACTGCTGCAGGGTAGCTTAGCTGGGCGCTGGAAGGGGCCAGCACCATGGCGTTTTATTAGGGATCCCAATTCGTCAGGGAACTCCCCGACGACACGTTTGAGTTCCCAGGACGAAAGGGAACGTCTCGGTTGCGTATGTAACCCTCGTTCCCTGAGTACAGGGAACGGAGACGTGTCGTCCCTTCGCCATGTTGCTGTACCTTCGCGGAGGACTGGACACCGTTCGGCTCCTCAGCGAAAAGCACTATGCATGCGTTGCTTCCGCCTTTTATGCCCACGCTGGTAGGCGGGCTGCGGAATGCATTCCTGCATGCCAATTTTCATTGGCTCATTTTAATTCTCTCGTAGGCATTTGGTCTCCCTAGCGTGATCCCAATTCGTCAGGGAACTCCCCGACGACATGTCTCTGTTCCCTGTACTCAGGGAACGAGGGTTACATACGTAACCAAGACGTTATATCTCGCAATTCTGACTTTATAACTCGCAATTCTAACTTTATAACTCGCAATTCTGACTTTATAACTCGCAATTTGGACTTTATAACTTGCAATTCTGACTTTATATCTCGCAATTCTGACTTTATATCTCGCAATTCTGACTTTATAACTCGCAATTCTGACTTTATATCTCGCAATTCTGACTTTATATCTCGCAATTCTGACTTTATATCTCACAATTCTGACTTTATAACTCGCAATTCTGAATTTAAAACTCGCAATTCTAACTTTATAACTCGCAATTCTGACATTATAACTCGCAATTCTGACTTTAGATTTTGCAATTCTGACTTTATAACTCGCAATTCTGAATTGCGCAATTCTGCACTTTATAACTTTATAACACACAATTGCAACTTTAGAGCACGCAATTCTGACTTTATAACACACACTTAAGTCACACACACCTGTTTTATTCTGTGGCGTAAACAAGCTTCCATAGATGAGTGTGCTGAACTCTGTGGTTGTTCCAGGCTTTATACGTGTTCATGGCACTGTCGTTCTCCCGTGATGAAGTGCTCTGGCTCGTGCGTCACGCAGAGAACATCCCGAAAACCAAGACACCGGAGGATTACGCAGACTCGTGAGTTTCATCCTGAGCACAACACAACTCAAACTGTGCACACTCTCCCAAGACCTGGAAAAATGTGTGTGTGTGTGTGTGTGTGTGTGTGTTGTGCTGTGCTGTGCTGTGTGTGTGTGTGTGTGTGTGTGTGTGTGTGTGTGTGTGTGTGTGTGTGTGTGTGTGTGTGTGTGTGTGTGTGTGTGTGTGTGTGTGTGTGTGTGTGTGTGTGTGTGTGTGTGTGTGTGTGTGTGTGTGTGTGTGTGTGTGTGTGTGTGTGTGTGTGCTGTGCTGTGCTGTGCTGTGTGTGTGTGTGTGTGTGTGTGTGTGTGCTATGTGTGTGTGTGTGTTTGTTGTGCTGTGCTGTGCTGTGCTGTGTGTATGTCTGTGTGTGTGTGTGTGTGTGCGTGTGCGTGTGCGTGTGTCTGTGTCTGTGTCTGTGTCTGTGTCTGTGTCTGTGTGTGTGTGTGTGTGTGTGTGTGTGTGTGTGTGTGTGTGTGTGTGTGTGTGTGTGTGCGTGTGCGTGTGTGTGTGTGTGTGTGTGTGTGCGCGTGTGTGTGTGTCTGTGTGTGTGTGTGTGTGTGTGTGTGTGTTGCAGACAGATAGCAGAGCTGCTGTTCCACATGGAGCGTCTGCGAGTGCTTCTGGTCCAGCACAGGTACGTCCTCCAGCGTTACCATCTCCAGTACCTGTCCCAGTACGACGCGCTCGTGCTCAACGACACCATACAGGTACAGCTCTCTATCCTCTTCGCAAACACACACAATCAGATGTTTATGTGCCATTTTTGCTCCATTTTCTATCTTCTGGTTTCAGGGCATGCACGTGTGTCCAGAAGAAGAATCGGTTCTCATGTCGTCGTTCGTCTCATCTCTCTCTACAATGAGTCTCAAGCACTGTGAGTTCTTTCCACCGTACAGATCAACATGCATTGGGTATTTTTTCTGAACACACTTGTGGAAACACAGCCACATATTTTGTATAATTGTGCAAAGTGTAATATTCCTGTTGTCTAATAAATACATTCCAGGGATTATTTTAATTTCTTGCCCTGTTTTCCCGCTTCAGACTCTTGATAAAATGTTTAGGGAATTAGTCTTTAATCTATCAATAGAAAGAATCAATGATGCAAACTTCATCAAATACAAGACTTTTTCAGTTTCAGCTCTAAGCAGCTCGGCAGAATATAACATTCATTATTCAGTTCTTGTCTGATAGTGTCTGGTCTGGGAAAAAGAGTGTCAGGGTGATTTCACATCTGTAGTTCGGTTCATTTGGTCCGGACCAAGGGAGAAAAATGATCCTTTGTAGCATTTTTCAGGCGTTTGGTTCCTTTTCACACCACACTGATTGCTCTGGTCCGAATCAGCTGATGAGACGAACCAAAATGCAGTCACGTGACAACATCCACATCACTCGTTGGCCAGATGGGTCTTTTCCTAACTGCACTTCGATTGTCAGAATTTACGTGCGGGAAAATTCCAACAGAACAAACGGAAGTAAACAAAGACCCAGCTAGAATTTTTTTGTTCTAAAACTGTTCTGAGAACATTATCTTGAAATGTTATAATAATGTTTTCAGCGGGTAGTTTTATTTTAGTTCCCAGAATGTTCTTGTAAAAGGTAGGAAAACATTCTCTAAAAACATTCTAAAAATGTTTAATGATAACATTGTTGGAACATTATTCCCTAATGTTCTTATAACATTTTTAGCGGGTAGTTTTATTTAAGTTCCCAGAATGTTCTCCTAAAAGGTAGGAAAACATTCTTTAAAAACATTCTAAAAATGTTTAATGATAACATTGTTGGAACATTATTCCCTAATGTTCTTATAACATTTTCATTGAGTAGTTTTATTAAAGTTCCCAGAATGTTCTCATAAAAGGTAGGATAACATTCTCTAAGAACACCCTAAAAATGTTTAATGATAACATTGTTGGAACATTATTCCCTAATGTTCTTATAACATTTTTAGCGGGTAGTTTTATTTAAGTTACCAGAATGTTCTCCTAAAAGGTAGGAAAACATTCTCTAAGAACACCCTAAAAATGTTTAATGATAACATTGTTGGAACATTATTCCCTAATGTTCTTATAACATTTTCATTAAGTTCCCAGAATGTTCTCCTAAAAGGTGGGATAACATTCTCTAAAAACATTCTAAAAATGTTTAATGATAACATTGTTGGAACATTATTCCCTAATGTTCTTATAACATTTTCATTAAGTTCCCAGAATGTTCTCCTAAAAGGTGGGATAACATTCTCTAAAAACATTCTAAAAATGTTTAATGATAACATTGTTGGAACATTATTCCCTAATGTTCTTATAACATTTTCATTGAGTAGTTTTATTAAAGTTCCCAGAATGTTCTCCTAAAAGGTGGGATAACATTCTCTAAGAACACTCTAAAAATGTTTTGTGATGACCTTCTATAAAGGTTTAATCATAACATTTTTAGAACATTATCCCTTTACATTCTCATAAAGTTTTTAGCAGGAAGTTTTATTTTTATTCTTAGAATGTTCTTCTAAAAGTTAGGATAACATTCTCTAAAAATACTCCTAAAAATACTAAACATTCTTATAACGTTTTTAGAGGGAAGTTTTATTTTTGTTCCCAAAATGTTCTCTTAAACATAAAAAATGCTTAGCAATAACATTGTTAAAACATACAATTTTATTAATCTCAAAAATAAAACACAAAAATCTAACAGGTTTATGAATGGCATCCACATAAATGATTAAAAGTTCTGCGTACAGTAGATGCCCAACATTACATGAAGAACTCCGTAAAGTCCAATGTGCAATCACACGTCTTGACTGCTGTTTGCTCAGAGCGCTCATCATCAGTCTTTGCTGGTTCTTGCAGAAAAATAATAGAGTCATCTGCATTAATAGGTGTTCTACTGTTCTTCTCTTCTTGTTTTTCAGCTGCTCTCCCAGTTAGCAGAATTGAGCTCCTTTCTCTGTGTGCATGGTAGAGTTTTTCCTCATAGCCTATAAAAGAAGATCATGCAACAGTGTAAACAGAAAGAATACAAATACATATTACATATTAAGAACACAAGCAATATTGACTTTAAAGGGATACTCTACCGTTTTTTCATATTAAACTATGTTATTCCCTTAACTAAGACGAGTTGATACACACTCTCTCGTCTCAGTGCGTGCACTTCATCGCTCTGGCGCGCCGCAACACTTCGATACCACAGTTCATTCAATATGGGCCAAGCAGAGAAGCTACCAAACACCTCCACGTTTTCCCTATTTAAATACAGTTACTCGAGTAGTGTAATTCGACCTAGGACGGTGACGCAAAACAAAACGTTGCGCTTTTCTAAGCGTGTAAAGTGGATAACTATATTGTATGGCGGAATACCATAGCAAGTGCTTGGGAGCACTTCGACTTGGCGGAGTAATATCTTCTGGGAGAGGGAGCGGAGGCCGGTGAGAGGATTTTTCACGAGTGAAGATATTACTGCGCCAAGTCGAAGTGCTCCCAAGCACTTGCTATGGTATTCCGCCATACAATATAGTTATCCACTTTACACGCTTAGAAAAGCGCAACGTTTTGTTTTGCGTCACCGTCCTAGGTCGAATTACACTACTCGAGTAACTGTATTTAAATAGGGAAAACGTGGAGGTGTTTGGTAGCTTCTCTGCTTGGCCCATATTGAATGAACTGTGGTATCGAAGTGTCGCGGCGCGCCAGAGCGATTAAGTGCACGCACTGAGACGAGAGAGTGTGTATCAACTTGTCTTAGTTAAGGGAATAACATAGTTTAATATGAAAAAAACGGTAGAGTATCCCTTTAAAAACTTTCAAAATTAGCCAGCCTAATTATTAATCAGAAATTATGTAAAGATTAATTTATTTAAAAGTATAAATATAATACCTTATATCTATTTTGTAGATATGTTTATTTAAAACATATATTTAATCCATTATATACATGTTAATAACACAACTAGAGGCTAAATTATGTGAACAAACTACAAACTTGGCTTGAGAAGTGTGGACCTTGAACTCAGGTCGCCTTGAGCACAGCTGCAGCATGTCACAGCACTGCCCACGAGGCTTTTGCTCTGACGTAACAGCTCATTTTCATCAGATATACTGTCTATGGATTGTTACATTTCTTGCAGATTTCTGCTCGTTTTAAATCAGATACAGATAAAGTAGCACTGCATTTGAATGCATTGGCGATAGAACAATTTCTAGTGTGATTTAATCATACCTGTGTATCGTCTCTTTACTATTTTAGTTACTTCAAAAGCATAAAGAAATGCTATAACTTCTGTTTCTACGCAGTTTCTTATTTAGAAATCACAGGACAGTGTTGACACTAACTTTCTGTGCTCCAGTAGGTTTCTGTGTGCGCACAATCTGCACGTTAAATGTGAGCTACTGTCTGTGCATATGAAAGCTTGTTTCCGGCATGGAATACAATTTTTTTTAAAGGTAATTGCGACTCACAATTCAAACTTTTTTTTCTCAGAAGTGCGAGATAAACTCACAATTGGCTGTTTGAAAGTCAGAATCACAGGATAAATTAGTAAAACCTGAGAAAAAAAAAGCAATTCTGGCTTCTTTTTTTTTTTTGCTGTCTTTTCTCAGAATTGTGAGATATAAAGGTACAATTGCAAGTTATCAAGTCCAATAGGCCCTTATCTCATTTCCTGGTTTTGGAACATTCAAAATCGCCAAGCAGTGCACTCACTTCCGGTGGTTACTTAGTTACACCTTTAGATGAAAAGTAGGTCAGTAAACTTAAATAAAATCGCGATATAGACCAGTGTCTGTCAATATTAAACCGCATAAAGACCATTTAAATAGGAATCGTGCATGTTCTGTGTCTCTGTGAATGAATGGCACAGACGCGCTGTTTCATTTACCACACACACACTGAGGCACGCATGACGCTTGCGATGTTTTTAGCCTATATGAGGACATTAATGCACTTCATCAATACAGCCGCTCTGAGAGTCACTTCAGCAGCATTTTAGCTTCATTTGAGAAAAACGATCATCATATCATAAAACACAGAGAGACTCAAAGGCCTACACGGCAATCCGTCAAAATAAAAGTTTGGTCTAACCTTTGAAGAAAGTTTTGCTTAAATCATTACATTTTAAATAATTGGTTATAGCAATTTAATTAAACCATTAAAATGGAATCAAGAAAACAAAACAAAAAATAACTTTTGGGAGATGCGAGAGCGAAGTAGTCCAGTGATAATTAAAAGACAGCCATGGTTAATGCAATTTGCAAAACTTGCAATTTGCCCTTTAGTTACTGTTGCTATGTCCAACAAGCCATGGCGCTCTCACGCCACACATCATGTTGTCATGCAATGAAAAATACATTGCGGATCAAAGAAAAAACGCTGAAACGTCTAAACGCCGAGACAAGACAGAGCAGGTTACTTTTTATATGAAACAAAGTCTCAACGTTTAATTTGTGTAATTTTTGTAAAAAAAGATTTTTTTGTAAAAATAGAATGTAAAAAATAAATACCTGTCAATCAAACTCCCTCGAAGGGTGAATTCTGAGGGGAGTAAAAAAGCCAGCTCACAATTCTGATATTTTCTTGCAATTGTGTGTTCCTGCCTCACAATTCTGAGAAAAAAAAGAGAAAAAAACCCTGTAATTTTACTGATGGAAACAGACAGTAAAAAAGTGGACTTTAAAGATTTCTTATTCTGTAGCTCCCTGTGGGATTTTTTTGATAAGTCCATAAAAATGCATCCATCCATGATAAAAGCACTCCACACATCTCTGGTAGGTTAATCAAGGCGAAAGGTGAAGCGAAGTGATGCGTTCGAGTAAGAAACATATCCATATTTTAGGGCTGAAAACATAGTCCTACAAAGCTATTATTACAAGAGCATGTAATCAGAGCAGGTAATTTTACCATTGTTGCCAGCATGACTATACCAGCTCAGTAGGGCTATTTCACAGAAGACTACTACTGAGAAATTTCACGTTATTTGACTTTGCTTTTCCAGTGCGTGATCGGTACATGATTGGAGTGTTTGGGCCGTTAACGACAGAGCAGAACGCGGAGCGCAAACACGGAGCAGAACATTGAGCAAAGAGCTCAATGTTGTGTGACACAACATTGTGTGTGTGTCAGTGCGACACACACACACACACGGAATGGAGAGCGCGGCGCGGAAAAGACCCGCTCATGAAAGCTGCGCGAGAATGAAACCTGATCTCCGAACACGGAGGGGCGGGATGGCATATTTTCAGCCTTTTCCGCAACAGGAAGTCATTAAAACGAGGCAAAAAAAGTGCTGCGTTAATTGCGTTATTTTTTTAAACGCGTTAAGCATCTAAAATTAACGCGTAGATTTCCCCAGCCCTACCATAAATCTTTATCAACTTAAATAACTAGCTTCCGGCAGACAGCCATATGCAAGTCAAATTACGCCCAAAGAGTAACTCTTGTCAATGTACGACGTAGGAGTAGCATAAGCTTTGACGGCTCTCGCGGTTCAAACTAACAGGGCTAGGCAATAAATTCAAGCTCCTCCCACATTTCTCTTTAATGATAATTTTTCTAAAAATCTCCGTGGAAAGAAAGTCAGATATACATCTGGGATGGCACGAGGGAGAAAAAAGAGATCATTTATATTTTGGAGTGCATTGTGCCTTTAAAATTGACTACGGTTTTATAAACTGCAGTGGATACTTACTAGTGATGGACTTGTTTCTTGTTGGTGCCTGTTCTGCTCCGTAAACATTGTTCCCATGCTTGATCTTAAGAAAATGTAAAAAGTGTGTTAATGTGTGTTAACAGACTATTGATCTGGGTCACAGGACCATTTTTTATGTGTTCCCAAAGTGTTATATCTGGAGAACCCTTACTAACATTAACCATGGTTTTGCTACACTAACTAAATGGTAATAAATTATTGTAATCAATCCACCATAAAAACATGGTTTCTACACTTTTACTATAATAAAAACCATGGTTAATTTAGCAAAGGACCCTAGGAACATGTCCTAAAAAGAACAGCTCATCCAAGAGTTCTCTCGTTATTTAAGGACACTCCATGATGTTCCAAAACTGTATGAATTTATTTTGTATAACCTTAATTAAGATATCTTGAGAAATGCATTCACTTTTCTTTTTTTTTCTTTTTATAAAATGTGTTCCAATGTTTTGGGTTCCAGTGTTGTTTTATTCCCAACATTCTTGTGTTTCACAGAAGTAGGCTAAGTCATACAGGTTTGAAAATAATTTCATTTTGAAAGGACATTTATGTTTGGGTCAGCTAGGCCCGTAAACTCATATCAAGAAGACAGGTAAAATACTGTCTGGAGGGTTTGGACCAGTGTGCCTTTGAGCATAGTTTATATGTTTTGCCTCTATTTCACGTGTATTTTACTATGACAATACTCACCAACTGAAGATTGTGTGGCTGGATAATATTTATTCTCAAAATTCCTGGATATGAGGGAAACACAGACATACAGCAATATTATTAGCTATTTGTATTTACTTACTAAAAGAGACATTTGCAAAAGCGTGCAAAATTTTACTCACCAGCTCAAAACATATTATGATGACACATTTTGACGGATCGGTAACGTTAGGCCGATATCCCGCGATCAACAATATTCAAAAGCCTAACGTCTGCATGTGGTTCGAGTTCCTCTCTGTATAAAGACACAATGTTCTCAGTTCACTCATTGCAAAGCTCCTATGCTGAGTTTTATTTTATTTTTTTTATCAAAAACTAAGTTAGCTGACAACACATAGCCTGAAACATTGACATAATATCGATATTGCTCTAATCGCATTTAACATTAGATTCTCAATTTAACACACTATATTTTGATAGCAGAATGTATTTTTATATAAAATAAAGTTATTTACCTTCCGCAGATTGCATTGCAATATGTCCGTTACACACGTTGTTAAAATTCGTTGTCCATTTACATCCCGCAACTCGCTCAAAATACAAATGTAACCGCACGATGCAAAATAATCCATGTTTTAAACAATGTAAAAGCCACAGAACCGAAGGAGGCCTACTGAAGATCCCGAGCAGCACACACACACACACACACACTCACTCGCTCGCTCACTCACTCCAACAGACGAATATTCAAACTTGACCTGTAAAAGGCGCGCATAGCTGTCATTGGCCAGATTCCTGGATGACAGTCTGAATAACCAATCATGCTCAAAACAACTCGAAGAGACAGCCAATAATGTGGTAACATTGCAATTACAGGAAAAGATGACATGTTTTAAAAGAAAGAATATGAAAAAAATGTACACGTGCTATTTATTTAGTTGTATTTGTAAGCTGGCTTTTATATTTAATCAATTGGTTAAATGGTGTCTTCATTGCAGTGCATGATAAAAAAATTACAATAACATACAAATAACATATAAATAATAATAATAATAAATAACATAAATAATATATACCATATATAACAATATATTTACCACTGCTCTGCCAAACAGCAATTTAAAAGAGCAAACATATATTAAACAGAGCAAACATTGCATATGTAGGCTATTCATATACAATTATGTATACCTACCTACATGAAAAACTAATGGATTGGTATCATGGTGACATTAGAGGGACATTCATGTGACCCATAATGATCCTTTTGCACTTTAACAAAATATTGACCTTTCCTTAGAAACACTCTTATGCCTAATAATGTCAACTTGCTTTTCACCCTGTGTGGCACTGTTACACAACCTGTTGGTTTAGGGTTAATCCTCTGTCCAACGCAACACTTTGCTAACATTGGCATAATTCTATACAAGTTGCAACATTTTCACAGGCAAGGTTTAAGCCTAGTCCAGACTAAAATGCACGTTTGAGCTGTTTTACCTGAAAGCAACTTGCACTGACATATATTAAAATGTGTCAGTGCCATTGTTTTGTCTCAAGATGCACACCAGTAATGTTTATTTTTTTCTTTCTAAGGCACATTTTTAAAAGCTAATTAAATGCACTAAGGCCTAATCCTGGCTTAATCTAAACTCTGTGAAACCGGGTCTGGGTTAGAAATTAAGGGTTAAGGTTAACCCTAACTCTATCCCTAACCCTTGTCTACAGACTTTTATTTAACAGCATAGATAGACTCCAAGATGTTGACTGCAGTGGTTAGGCCTTTAGCGTTGATACATGATGAATAACTTCTCTCTGTGACAGTCTAATGTATTTTAGCAAAGAGTGTTTGTATGGATTGTCCCTAATTAAGCTAGAGCTATTGGTGCATTCAAGTCATGTCATAAAGATCATATTTACAAGTTGAACGCCAACACAATGATGAGAATATGAGGAAGCTCAGGATTTTCTTTAACCCCGATCTTGAAGAGTTAGGGGTGTGTCAGAGAGAAACATTGTGGGATACCACTATACAGATATTCAGCAGTGACAATGAAGTAAGCTAATGCTTGCACAAAATATGATAGCATTATAATAGAACAATATAATATGTGATGATAAAGTTTACAGTGGCTTCATTAATTTAAAACATTAAAAACATTTGTAAAACCTCATGAATACAAACTTCCCAGGAGGACTTAAAAGCACCATATGTTCCATCGTGAACCCCGTTTGCCTGCTGTCTGACCAGCAAGCTCAATTTAACAATAATTGTGTAGTTTAATTACTAAATGTTACATTTAAAATGTTCTAATTGTGTTAACAAGTCGCATTACAAGAACGTTTTATAAAAAACACTCATCATCTCAGGTCTCAGTGATATCCTCAAAACATTTTACAAACGTTGATTTGATAATGTTATTATCTATGTTATTATGGAACATTGTGCCAATGTTTTACTGAGAATATTATATAATCTGTTATCTCAACAACATCCTCAAAACATCCTCAAAATGTTACATTTGAAATGTTCTAATTGTGTTAACTTGTCACATTAGAAGAACGTTTTAAAAAGAACATTCAACATCTCATCTCTCAATGATATCCTCAAAACATTTTCCTAATGTGACAGAGAGAACGTTCTTCTTTTGTTATCATGAAACATTGGGACAATGTTATATTGAGACCATTGTACAAACTTTAACTTTAACAACATTCCCAAAATATGCTCAAAATGTTCCAAGTAAAATGTTCTAATTGTGTTAACTCGTCACATTAGAAGAACGTTTTAAAAAGAACATTCAACATCTCATCTCTCAATGATATCCTCAAAACATTTTCCTAATGTGACAGAGAGAACGTTCTTCTTTTGTTATCATGAAACATTGGGACAATGTTATATTGAGATCATTGTACAAACTTTAACTTTAACAACATTCCCAAAATATGCTCAAAATGTTCCAAGTAAAATGTTCTTCTTTTGTTATCATGAAACATTGGGACAATGTTATATTGAGATCATTGTACAAACTTTAACTTTAACAACATTCCCAAAATATGCTCAAAATGTTCCAAGTAAAATGTTCTAATTGTGTTAACTCGTCACATTAGAAGAACGTTTTATAAAGAACATTCAACATCTCATCTCGCAATGATATCCTCAAAACATTTTCCTAATGTGACAGAAAGAACGTTCTTCTTTTGTTATCATGAAACATTGGGACAATGTTATATTGAGACCATTGTACAAACTTTAACTTTAACAACATTCCCAAAATATGCTCAAAATGTTCCAAGTAAAATGTTCTAATTGTGTTAACTCGTCACATTAGAAGAACGTTTTATAAAGAACATTCAACATCTCATCTCTCAATGATATCCTCAAAACATTTTCCTAATGTGACAGAGAGAACGTTCTTCTTTTGTTATCATGAAACATTGGGACAATGTTATATTGAGATCATTGTACAAACTTTAACTTTAACAACATCCTCAAAACATCCTCAAAATGTTACATTTGAAATGTTCTAATTGTGTTAACTCGTCACATTAGAAGAACGTTTTATAAAGAACATTCAACATCTCATCTCGCAATGATATCCTCAAAACATTTTCCTAATGTGACAGAGAGAACGTTCTTCTTTTGTTATCATGAAACATTGGGACAATGTTATATTGAGATCATTGTACAAACTTTAACTTTAACAACATTCCCAAAATATGCTCAAAATATTCCAAGTAAAATGTTCTTCTTTTGTTATCATGAAACATTGGGACAATGTTATATTGAGATCATTGTACAACTTGTTACCTCAGAAACATTCCCAAAACATCCTTTGAATGTTGCAAGTAAAATGTTCTTATTTTGTTTTTATGAAACATTGGGACAATGTTATATTGAGATCATTGTACAAACTTTAACTTTAACAACATTCCCAAAATATGCTCAAAATGTTGCAAGTAGAATGTTCTAATTGTGTTAACTCGTCACATTAGAAGAACGTGTTATAAAGAACATTCAACATCTCATCTCTTAATAATATCCTCAAAACATTTTCCTAATGTGACAGAGAGAATGTTCTTCTTTTGTTTTTATGAAACATTGGGACAATGTTTTATTGAGATCATTGTACAACTTGTTACCTCAGAAACATTCCCAAAACATCCTTTGAATGTTGCAGTTAAAATGTTATATCTTAGTTTACATTTAACGTTATAGGAACATTTTTTAAAATGAGAAAACATCCTTAAAATATTCGTTAAACGTTATATTCAAATGTTTTCTTCAGAACGTTAACCAAACTTGTAGGGAATGTTAGCCAAAGTTCTAAGAACGTTCCCTGCTAGCTGGGGAGGAGGAAAGACAACACGCTGCTTTTTACTATGGAGAAACGACTTTGTGGGCTGATTGTATCCCTCCCTGGTCATAGTTTATTATATAGTTTGTCTACACCACTTTAGGCAAACAATAACATTTGAGAATGAAGCGAGGATGCGGCTTGAAAATAATGTTTTATGCACTGCACGCAGCGAGTCACTTCAGGAGGAGGCAACGCGTGCATTAATGTTGGAACAGTGACATAATGCACAGCGCGGCTGACTACGGAGGCTGGTTTAGTCCAAAAATGCGCAGTTATTTGGCAGTTGGGTCTGTTCGAGGTCAGATCACGTTCTCACCACAAATGAACCGCTCAAGTTCGTTTGAAAACGAACCGAGACCACCTTTCAGAGGAGGTCTTGGTACGCTTGTTTGGTCTGCTTTTGGTGCACCCGAGTGTGGTTGCTGCATTCACACCTGTCCAAACCCAACCGCACCACGGGGGACAACGAACTCTAGTGCGATTCAACCGTACTAAATGAGGCAGGTGTGAAAGCACCCTCAAACTTGAAGGGAAAATGTCTCAGGTTACGTATGTAACCCTGGTTCCCTGAAGAGGGAACGAGACGCTGCGTCGAGATGCCGTGGGAATGCTCCTCCGTGATTGCGTCGTGAAGCGCGTGTATAATCAGTCCAATGGAAAGACGAGACGTCATAGGCGGGTGACGTCATCGACCAGGAAACTATGAAGCACACCTGAGAACAGACCGCGCTAGCTTCTGATAGGCCGAAGCAAGATGATCACAAGCATTCAGGGAGTATTATTATTTATTTATTTATACAGGTAAGTTGACTGAGAACGAGTTCTCATTTACAGCAACGACCTGTGTAGGTCACACAGAAAAAAGAAAAAGAAATACAGCCAAAAGTCAATATACAGTAAAACAAACTAAAAAAAAACAATCACAGGAAACACACACAATCAATAATAAAATGATCCTTAAGCAGACGTCTAAAATGGCATAAAGGGATCAGATCATCCAGTTTAAAAGTACACTGTAATTCATTCCAAGTGTGAGGGGCAGAAAAATTAAAAGCAGATCTACCCAATTCAGAGGAGATCTTTGGGATCTGTAATAATAGCCATCCATGAGCTCTGGTCTGATAACCAGACCTTCTAATAGCTAAAAGTGAATTAATATAGGATGGTAGTTTGTGCAAAAGAGCTTTGTACACAAAAAGTGCAAAGTGCATTTCTCTACGAGATTTTAAGGGCAACCAGTTTAGTTTCTGATAAAGTGTGCAATGATGGGTACTAAACCTGTCCCCTGTTATAAAACGAATGGCACTATGATATACAGCATCGAGAGGTTTTAGAACAGAAGCAGAGGCATGCATATAGATTGTGTCTCCATAATCAATGATAGGTAAAAAAGTAGATTAAACTATTTGTTTTCTATTATTTAGAGTCAAACAAGATTTATTTCTATAAAAGAAACCCACTCTAACTCTTAATTTCTTTACCAACTCATCAACATGCGTTTTAAAGGAGAGCCCAAATATTTATAAACATAAACACGGTCAATAGAGGCACCATCCAATGTAGAAAACATAAATCGTCACCTATTTTCTGTTGTTTATTTGAAAAAAGTATATACTTGGTTTTGCCTACGTTAACTACGAGTTTCAATTCAACAAAGGCCTTCTGTATGGCTGTAAAGGCAGATTGTAGCTCAAAATGGGCCTGGTCAGCGGCAATAGCATAAATAACTGTATCATCAGCATAGAGGTGGAGTTGACAATTTTTTATAGCTGAACCAATATTATTGATATAAATTGAAAAAATGTATATCAATAATATTCGATATGTGTGTGTGTGTGATTATATCTATAATATTTATATCTATAATATTTATATCTAAAATCGATCCCTGTGGAACGCCCTTCATAAGCTCAAGAAAACCTGATTTGACACAATCAGTGGAAACACATTGTGTTCTATTTGTCAGATAATTTTCAGTATGGCAGGCAACGCAGCCAAGTCAAGTCATCTTCATTTATATAGCGCTTTTAACAATGTAGACTGTTTCAAAGCAGCTTTACAGAGATAAACGTATAATTTAAGGTAACAGATTGTTTTGGCTTTATAGCGGTTCCTGAATAAAGATAATTTCCAGCCAAAGGTTAGGGTTAGAAGTGTTGAAGTTAGTCGGTCGAAGTGATCATTTGTCATTAAATTAGAGGCCGCTAAGACAACACCGTTTTTCTCTAAACAGACTTTAGACGCGAACCTGTGATAAACGCTAATGGCGCTCACGTGTGCATCAATAATTAATTCTATAGTTATGTGCGTTTGAATATATATGCGCAGGTTTGTAATTCCCTGCAAACCATGCCTAAACAAACTACTTGTCTTAAATTTTGATACAGAATTTTATTTTATCACTTCGGGGTAGTTACGCGAGCCGAATTTCCCCACAACGCTTTATCTGTAGAGTGGTAAAGAGATCCTCCATAGGGAGAGACTAGTTGGCACTTCAGCAGCGTCTCGTTCCCTCTCAGGGAACCAGGGTTACATACGTAACTTGAGACGTTCCCTTTCAAGGGAACTCGAGCTGCGTCGAGACGCGGTGGGAACATCATAACCACGACGCCATAATAGCAAATGCCTGTTCTGTGTGAAATCATTGCGCACACTAAGAAGCAAGCACCCTAGACCCCGGAGTGGAGCCAAGATCCAAGACATAAAATCGAACAAATGTATGCGGTGAGGACCAGCCTGCCGGATCACAGATGTCATGGAGGGAAACCCCCGATAATAAAGCCTTAGAGGCAGCCATACTCCTGGTAGAATGGGCCCGGACAGAAAGGTGAAGGCTGACCGGCCGCTTCATAAGCAAGTGAGATAGCCGACTACCAACTTGCTCATCCTCTGCTTGGATGCAGGGTAACCTTTTTTGGGTGACCCGAAACAGACAAATAGTTGATCTGATTTACGCCACAGGGCAGCTCTGTGTACGTTAGCATCCAAAGCCCGCACAGGGCACAGCAGATAAAGTTTTCCTGATCTGATGTAATAAAAGGTGGAGGACGAAGCCCTGCAGCACTATTGGACCAGCAACATTAGTAGGAACCTTAGGAATATAACCCGGCCTAGGGTGAAGAAAGGCTTTCACCACCAGGTGCAAATTCTAGGCATGTAGGAACAACCGACAAGGCTTGCAAATCTCAAATTCTCTTGATAGAAGAAATAGCAATGAGAAGTAAAGTTTAATGTAAAGACTTTTTCTGAAACCTCTTCAATGGGCTCGAATGGAGCCAAAGCCCGTCCTCCAGTACAACGGCCAAATCCCAAGCCGGTGCTCTATTACGCAATGCAGGCCTCAGCCTCAGGGAGCCACGAAGAAAACGAGTAATGAGAGGATCTCTCCCCAATGATGCACCACCCAGAGGAGTGTGGTAAGCAGATGTAGCCGCCAGATATACCGCCAAGGTGGAAGGAGATAACCCCGCAGAGAAACGTTCTTGCAGAAATCAAGTACTGAACCAACAGGGCAGATAACAGGATTCAGTTGGCATTCTCCACACCAGGCAGAGAACAGTTTCCATTTCAATGCATACAGGCTTCTCGTGGAGGGAGCTCTAGATTGGAGTTTGGTCTCCACGACCTCGGTCGAGAGACCTGACCCAGCAGCTGGGCCGCCTTAGGCGACAACTCCAGGCGAGGGTGATGAATCGTGCCCCCTGCTCGGGACAATGGGTCCCTCCTGATCGGAATCTCCATCGGAGAGCCGTCTAGAAGGCACACAAGGTTCGAGAACCAAACTCGGGCCGGCCAGTACGGGGCTACTAATAACAGACGGGCCCCTTCCCGGCGAACCCTCTCCAGAACTCCCAGAAGCACAGATATCGGGGGGAAAGCTGACAGGTGTAGCCTCGGCCACATCTGAACCATCGCATCCAGCCCGAGAGGAGCTGGGTGCGTGAGAGAGAACCACATGGGACAATGCGTTGTATCTGACGATGCGAAAAGGTCGACTTGAGCTTGACCAAAATTCTCCCAAAGGAGCGTAACCACCTCAGGCTGAAGTCCCCATTCCCCGGGCTTCAGCCCCTGCCTTGACAGGATATCCACTCCCTGATCTAGATGCCCCGGAATATATACTGCCCTGAGAGACAGTAATTACCCCTGGGCCCATAGGAGGATCTGGTGCCAGTTTGCATAGGTGACGTGACCTCAGACCCCCCTGATGGTTGATATAAGAGACCACCGATGTGTTGTCCGTGTGGACAAGCACATGCTGACCTCTCAAGTCTGGCAGGAAGTGCTTGAGAGCTCAAAACATCGGCATCATTTCTTGCCGATTTTTGTGCCAAGAACGTCAAAGCCTTTTTAGAGACGATGACAGTCCTCAGATCTTGCCTGCCTCTAACCGGCTTGTGGAGTGGCCACGCTTTGTGTTTGCTGCACTCTGTGCTGTGAGGAGCTCGTAGACGGGACATTAGATCGGCGAGGAAGAAACTTCTGGAACGCCGCTGATTGCTTCTTTTTTTGTCTCCTGAAATCTATCGACGACTTTTTTTTTACAGCGTTGCCAAAAAGACCAGAAGGTGAACGCGGAGCATCCAAAAGACCAGATCTGTCTCTATCCTTCATATCAGAGAAATTCAACCATAAATGTCGCTCCGCGGCCACCAGGGCTGCCATAGACCAGCCTGTGGATTTGGCCGTCTCCTTGGTGGCCCGGAGAGACAGATCTGCAGCGCTGACTTCCTCACAATCATCCAAGACAGATCAGCCTGGTAGGCCTGCAAAATTTACATTTTGACTGATGCTGACTGACGCTGACTCGGGAGAGAGATTCTCCCTGAGAAAAGGCACTGGATCTGGTGAAGGCTGAGATAGGGCTGGCCCATCTCAAACCCGCTGTCAGATCCACTTGCGAACAGCGAGACCCGCACCCTGGGGAGCGCGCACCGAACCGTCCTCCTCAAGAACGCCCGGCGGGAGCGGACAGCTTCTCACAATGCCCACAGTCCTCGAGAACTGACTGGGCAAGCTCCACTCCCAAACAAGCCACACAGAGCTGATGTGTCCCCACCCCTGATGAAACTAGGGCAGGGAACAACACAACGCTTAACATCTTGCTTGCTCGCCCTTTTTTTATATATCTTTACGTGAAATATTGTGCTTGCAATGACAGACAACAATAAATAGACCGGGGACAGCTGTGAGGAACATTAGTGTCCATGGTGATAAATGACATGCAGCTGAAGGGTGATCAGGTGATCAGGTGATGATGGTGATCAGGTGATCAGGTGATCAGGTGATCAGGTGATCAGGTGATCAGGTGATCAGGTGATCAGGTGATGATGGTGATCAGGTGATCAGGTGATCAGGTGATCAGGTGATCAGGTGATGATGGTGATCAGGTGATCAGGTGATGATGGTGATCAGGTGATCAGGTGATGGCCGATGGTGTGCCGGGGGTGAACATGAGGGATGCTGGGAAGTGTAGTCCGCTGAGGCCATCTTACAGCACATTAGATAAACTGTGTATCAGGAATTCAGATCTAATTGTTACACACACATTTATTCGCTTGCTTTATTCTGTGGTGTGTTCTCCACAGTGGCGGCAGGAGAAGAGTTCGACATGAAACCGTTCCGACTGGACTGGCTCCGACTCCAGGTGCGGCAGTTACACACACGCACAGGCCTATAGTGTTCATCAGAGAGTGTGTGTGTGTGCATGTGTGTGTGTGTGTGTGTGTGTGTGTGTGTGTGTGTGTGTGTGTGTGTGTGTGTGTGTGTGTGTGTGTGTGTGATCTTCATGTGTCGTGTGTGTGTTCCTCAGGCGTACACCAGTGTCATCACAGCTGTGTGTGTGTGTGTTGTGTGTGTGTGTCGTGTGTGTGTGTGTGTTCCTCAGGCGTACACCAGTGTCATCACAGCTGTGTGTGTGTGTGTGTGTGTGTTCCTCAGGCGTACACCAGTGTCATCACAGATGTGTGTGTGTGTGTGTGTTCCTCAGGCGTACAACAGTGTCATCACAGATGTGTGTGTGTGTGTGTGTTGTTGATGTGTTGTGTGTGTGTTCCTCAGGCGTACACCAGTGTCATCACAGATGTGTGTGTGTGTGTGTGTTGTTGATGTGTTGTGTGTGTGTTCCTCAGGCGTACACCAGTGTCATCACAGATGTGTGTGTGTGTGTGTGTTGTTGATGTGTTGTGTGTGTGTTCCTCAGGCGTACACCAGTGTCATCACAGATGTGTGTGTGTGTGTGTGTGTGTGTTGTTGATGTGTTGTGTGTGTGTTCCTCAGGCATACACCAGTGTCATCACAGATGTGTGTGTGTGTGTGTGTTGTTGATGTGTTGTGTGTGTGTTCCTCAGGCGTACACCAGTGTCATCACAGATGTGTGTGTGTGTGTGTGTGTGTTGTTGATGTGTTGTGTGTGTGTTCCTCAGGCGTACACCAGTGTCATCACAGATGTGTGTGTGTGTGTGTGTGTGTGTGTGTGTGTGTGTGTTGTTGATGTGTTGTGTGTGTGTTCCTCAGGCGTACACCAGTGTCATCACAGATGTGTGTGTGTGTGTGTGTGTGTGTGTGTGTTCCTCAGGCGTACACCAGTGTCATCACAGATGTGTGTGTGTGTGTGTTGTTGATGTGTTGTGTGTGTGTTTCTCAGGCGTACACCAGTGTCATCACAGATGTGTGTGTGTGTGTGTTGTTGATGTGTTGTGTGTGTGTTCCTCAGGCGTACACCAGTGTCATCACAGATGTGTGTGTGTGTTTTGTGTGTGTGTTGTGTGTGTGTGTTGTTGATGTGTTGTGTGTGTGTTCCTCAGGCGTACACCAGTGTCATCACAGATGTGTGTGTGTGTGTGTTGTTGATGTGTTGTGTGTGTGTTCCTCAGGCGTACACCAGTGTCATCACAGATGTGTGTGTTGTTGATGTGTTGTGTGTGTGTTCCTCAGGCGTACACCAGTGTCATCACAGATGTGTGTGTGTGTGTGTGTGTGTGTGTTCCTCAGGCGTACACCAGTGTGGGTAAAGCGTCTCTGGCCCTGAAGGATTACCCTGAGCTCGCCAGGATCATGAACATGGCCCAGTTTCACACCCGGATGATGGACACGGTGAGCGAGCTCCTGTGTGAGACGGCCGATCTCTCCATCCTCTGGTGAGTCTCGTCTGGTGTTCTGTGAATCCGCCGAGCTTTAACACAAGTGCACGGACTCTGCTTGATTTCTCCTGCCTGTGATCTCCAGCTTCCACTCGCGTGTGTTTGAGAAGATGTTCTCTCAGAGCGTTGAGGACGTGTCTATGCAACGATACCTGATGGCGTTCCCTCTCGTCTGCTCACACTTCAGCCAGAGTCTCCATCCGCTCTGTCCCGAGGAGGTCAGTGCTCTCTGCCAGTGCAATCCACTGAGCTTTGCAGAATTAATGAACAGCAAAGTTACTAACCCTAACTTTCTGAATTGAAAAAAGATCCGGTCTGTGGCTCAAAAACTGTAAATGATCCGAACCGTGAGTTTTGGGATCCGTTGCTCCACTAATTTACTGATATCTTTTTAAAGAGCACATATAAAGGGGCGGGGCCTGGTTGAGTTAGTCAGTAGTGTGTTAAACTGGCGGTTATGGTAAGGGGCGGGACATTTCCCAAACACACTCAAAGCGCTCGACCAATCACAACACACTGCTCCAGCTGGCCAATCAGAGCTCAGTGTGCTTCTCAGAAGGAGGGGCTTCATAGAGACAGGAAGTAAACAGAGCGTTACTGACAGACTGGGAAGAGAGGAGCCGCAATACTGGAGAATATGAGGAGAATAATCAACATTCAAGCAGGAGAACCGGTTCTAGTCGAGCCTGAACTACAGCAAGACTGTAAAACAGCAGAATATGGTCTTTTAAGGAAAATGAAAGGAATATTTCACCAAAAAATGTATTTACTCACCTTCAAGTTGTTCCAAACCTATATACATTTCTTTGTTCTGTTGAACACAAAGGAAGATGTTCTGAAGAATGTGGGAAACAGGACAGTTCTGGGGCACCATTGACCCCAAACCCCCCAAAATGGTTTGGTTACAAACTTTCTTCAAAATATCTTCCTCTGTGTGCAGCAGAACTAAGACATTCATAGAGGTCACACACAACTTGAGGCTGCGGAAATGATGACAGAATGTGCAGACTATCCCTTCAATAGATCATTCTCACCAAAGTAAATCTGCAAGTAAATGATGTTCTGTCATAATTGTCTTGTATGTGTGCGTGCGTGTGTTTGTGCGTGTGTGTGTGTGTGTGTGTGTGTGTGTGTGTGTGTGTGTGTGTGTCTGTGTGTGTGTGTGTGTGTGTGTGTGTGTGTGTGTGTGTGGGCTAGACTGAGGACATGGAGAAGCAGAGCTTGAAGCTGTGTGTGGCGTTTCTGGATGAGGTTTCCCGTCAGACGTGTACGGTTGTGCTGGAGATATGTGCCGAACAGTGTAACCTAAACGAGAAGGTACGGGAGACGTTCTTTCAAATCTACGGAGAATTAAAGTAGTCTGGTTTTAGGTTGAAGAATATATAGTGTAGTTTTAAAAAAATGCCCATGAATGCATCAAAAAAGCCAGTAAAAGCAGAAGTGTTTTCAGTGGTGTGGTGTGTGTTCTAGTTATTGCCCAAACACAGCGCCGAGACCATCAGCACAGCGCGCAATAAAAAACTGAAGAAGCCGGTACCGAAGAGAGGAGACGTGCCTAAGGAGAAGCCAGGGACGGAGAGCCTCAGGAAGGACAGAGCCTTCGTCACAAAGTATGCATCGTCCCACAGGTTCAGTACAGGAATGGAATATCTGTGTCATATAGACATGCACGCTGATGCTCTCTTCTTCTGTAGTCTGGATAAGATGCACCTGGCGCTGACAGAACTGTGCACTTCCTACAGCGTCTGCGCTGACTTCACAGTCTTCAAACACATCCTGGTTCCGGCCGAGTTCCTGCTCACGCAGCTGGAGATGAGACTCAACAAGTACACTCACTTCTATAGTGCTCACTATCAGATCACAACACAGGAGGAGCTTGAGCATCCTCTCAATCACACAGGGCCGTATCTTACACCCGCGCAATTGACTTTGTACACCGCCGCATGTCTCATTCCTATTCTGCACCCGCGCACAGCGACTCTTCCCTCCACAGACGCACGGCGGTAAATTAGGGAATGAACTTGCGCTCGGGGGGGCGGTTCAGTGTAAAGAGGAGTGTGTTCCGGCGCAAACGTTCCCTGGTGATATTCTGCAGTTCCAGAAAACAACTCCGCCACTGACCAGGAGAAACCCAGTCTAAAGACAGCGGCGCCGCGCGTTAGTCAGATGCTATTTTAAGGGCGCGTGCTTGGCCATTATGTAGCGTGTGCACAACACACACACTTTGATTCTCTAATATAAACAAACGCAGCAGTTTTCATTTTTGCAAATCATACATTATTACAAGGAACAATATTAACACACGAGGGAAATCACTGTTGTGTCCATGAAGATGTGAAAAAATAGGCATAAATCTAGATTACACATTTACCCAAATTATTATACGCCTGTTTAACCGAAGCTAATGTGTGTGTGTTTCTCCATCATCCCCAATGTCACTTCTCTGTGTTTTACGGCCCTGACGAGAACGTCGGTCTCCTCGGCTGTGAACCGCTCCTGGCGTGCGCCGGCAAACCCGCCGTTATAATAGCGATCCGCCGTTATAATAGCAATCCGCCGTTATAATAGCAATCCGCCGTTATAATAGCAATCCGCCGTTATAATAGCAATCCGCCGTTATAATAGCAATCCGCCGTTATAATAGCGATCCGCCGTTATAATAGCGATCCGCCGTTATAATAGCAATCCGCCGTTATAATAGCGATCCGCCGTTATAATAGCGATCCGCCGTTATAATAGCAATCCGCCGTTATAATAGCAATCCGTTATAATAGCAATCCGCTGTTATAATAGCAATCCGCCGTTATAATAGCGATCCGCCGTTATAATAGCAATCCGCCGTTATAATAGCAATCCGCCGTTATAATAGCAATCCGCTGTTATAATAGCGATCCGCCGTTATAATAGCAATCCGCCGTTATAATAGCAATCCGCCGTTATAATAGCAATCCGCCGTTATAATAGCAATCCGCCGTTATAATAGCAATCCGCCGTTATAATAGCAATCCGCCGTTATAATAGCGATCCGCCGTTATAATAGCGATCCGCCGTTATAATAGCAATCCGCCGTTATAATAGCGATCCGCCGTTATAATAGCGATCCGCCGTTATAATAGCAATCCGCCATTATAATAGCGATCCGCCGTTATAATAGCGATCCGCCGTTATAATAGCGATCCGCCGTTATAATAGCGATCCGCCGTTATAATAGCGATCCGCCGTTATAATAGCAATCCGCCGTTATAATAGCAATCCGCCGTTATAATAGCAATCCGCCGTTATAATAGCAATCCGCCGTTATAATAGCAATCCGCCGTTATAATAGCAATCCGCCGTTATAATAGCGATCCGCCGTTATAATAGCGATCCGCCGTTATAATAGCAATCCGCCGTTATAATAGCGATCCGCCGTTATAATAGCAATCCGCCATTATAATAGCGATCCGCCGTTATAATAGCGATCCGCCGTTATAATAGCGATCCGCCGTTATAATAGCAATCCGCCGTTATAATAGCAATCCGCCGTTATAATAGCGATCCGCCGTTATAATAGCGATCCGCCGTTATAATAGCGATCCGCCGTTATAATAGCTATCCGCCGTTATATTAGCAATCCACCGTTATAATAGCAATCCGCCGTTATAATAGCAATCCGCCGTTATAATAGCGATCCGCCGTTATAATAGCAATCCGCCGTTATAATAGCGATCCGCCGTTATAATAGCGATCCGCCGTTATAATAGCGATCCGCCGTTATAATAGCAATCCGCCGTTATAATAGCAATCCGCCGTTATAATAGCAATCCGCCGTTATAATAGCAATCCGCCGTTATAATAGCGATCCGCCGTTATAATAGCGATCCGCCGTTATAATAGCAATCCGCCGTTATAATAGCGATCCGCCGTTATAATAGCGATCCGCCGTTATAATAGTAATCCGCCGTTATAATAGCGATCCGCCGTTATAATAGCGATCCGCCGTTATAATAGCGATCCGCCGTTATAATAGCGACAGCGCCGGGATCCGCCCACAGAGTTACTTGCGTTTCAGAGCGTTAAAATAGGGCCCATTGTGTCTTAAAGGAATATCCCAGGTTACGTCGCTTTATTTAAACAAAGAAAATCAAGATTATCATGAAGCGCAAGCAATGTATCCAGACGTGAATAGCAATCCGCCGTTATATTAGCAATCCACCGTTATAATAGCAATCCGCCGTTATAATAGCAATCCGCCGTTATAATAGCGATCCGCCGTTATAATAGCAATCCGCCGTTATAATAGCGATCCGCCGTTATAATAGCAATCCGCCGTTATAATAGCGATCCGCCGTTATAATAGCAATCCGCCGTTATATTAGCAATCCACCGTTATAATAGCAATCCGCCGTTATAATAGCAATCCGCCGTTATAATAGCGATCCGCCGTTATAATAGCGATCCGCCGTTATAATAGCAATCCGCCGTTATAATAGCAATCCACCGTTATAATAGCAATCCGCCGTTATAATAGCGATCCGCCGTTATAATAGCAATCCGCCGTTATATTAGCAATCCACCGTTATAATAGCAATCCGCCGTTATAATAGCGATCCGCCGTTATAATAGCAATCCGCCGTTATATTAGCAATCCACCGTTATAATAGCAATCCGCCGTTATAATAGCGATCCGCCGTTATAATAGCAATCCGCCGTTATAATAGCAATCCGCCGTTATAATAGCGATCCGCCGTTATAATAGCAATCCGCCGTTATAATAGCAATCCGCCGTTATAATAGCAATCCGCCGTTATAATAGCGATCCGCCGTTATAATAGCGATCCGCCGTTATAATAGCGATCCGCCGTTATAATAGCAATCCGCCGTTATAATAGCGATCCGCCGTTATAATAGCAATCCGCCGTTATAATAGCGATCCGCCGTTATAATAGCAATCCGCCGTTATAATAGCAATCCGCCGTTATAATAGCGATCCGCCGTTATAATAGTAATCCGCCGTTATAATAGCGATCCGCCGTTATAATAGCGATCCGCCGTTATAATAGCGACAGCGCCGGGATCCGCCCACAGAGTTACTTGCGTTTCAGAGCGTTAAAATAGGGCCCATTGTGTCTTAAAGGAATATCCCAGGTTACGTCGCTTTATTTAAACAAAGAAAATCAAGATTATCATGAAGCGCAAGCAATGTATCCAGACGTGAATAGCAATCCGCCGTTATATTAGCAATCCACCGTTATAATAGCAATCCGCCGTTATAATAGCAATCCGCCGTTATAATAGCGATCCGCCGTTATAATAGCAATCCGCCGTTATAATAGCAATCCGCCGTTATAATAGCAATCCGCTGTTATAATAGCGATCCGCCGTTATAATAGCAATCCGCTGTTATAATAGCAATCCGCCGTTATAATAGCGATCCGCCGTTATAATAGCGATCCGCCGTTATAATAGCAATCCGCCGTTATAATAGCGATCCGCCGTTATAATAGCGATCCGCCGTTATAATAGCAATCCGCCGTTATAATTGCGATCCGCCGTTATAATAGCGATCCGCCGTTATAATAGCGATCCGCCGTTATAATAGCAATCCGCCGTTATAATAGCAATCCGCCGTTATAATAGCGATCCGCCGTTATAATAGCGATCCGCCGTTATAATAGCGATCCGCCGTTATAATAGCGATCCGCCGTTATAATAGCAATCCGCCGTTATAATAGCGATCCGCCGTTATAATAGCAATCCGCCGTTATAATAGCAATCCGCCGTTATAATAGCAATCCGCCGTTATAATAGCGATCCGCCGTTATAATAGCGATCCGCCGTTATAATAGCAATCCGCCGTTATAATAGCGATCCGCCGTTATAATAGCGATCCGCCGTTATAATAGCAATCCGCCATTATAATAGCGATCCGCCGTTATAATAGCGATCCGCCGTTATAATAGCGATCCGCCGTTATAATAGCAATCCGCCGTTATAATAGCAATCCGCCGTTATAATAGCGATCCGCCGTTATAATAGCGATCCGCCGTTATAATAGCGATCCGCCGTTATAATAGCAATCCACCGTTATATTAGCAATCCACCGTTATAATAGCAATCCGCCGTTATAATAGCAATCCGCCGTTATAATAGCGATCCGCCGTTATAATAGCGATCCGCCGTTATAATAGTGATCCGCCGTTATAATAGCGATCCGCCGTTATAATAGTGATCCGCCGTTATAATAGCGATCCGCCGTTATAATAGTGATCCGCCGTTATAATAGCGATCCGCCGTTATAATAGTGATCCGCCGTTATAATAGCGATCCGCCGTTATAATAGCGATCCGCCGTTATAATAGCGATCCGCCGTTATAATAGCGACAGCGCCGGGATCCGCCCACAGAGTTACTTGCGTTTCAGAGCGTTAAAATAGGGCCCATTGTGTCTTAAAGGAATATCCCAGGTTACGTCGCTTTATTTAAACAAAGAAAATCAAGATTATCATGAAGCGCAAGCAATGTATCCAGACGTGAATAGCAATCCGCCGTTATATTAGCAATCCACCGTTATAATAGCAATCCGCCGTTATAATAGCAATCCGCCGTTATAATAGCGATCCGCCGTTATAATAGCAATCCGCCGTTATAATAGCAATCCGCCGTTATAATAGCAATCCGCTGTTATAATAGCGATCCGCCGTTATAATAGCAATCCGCTGTTATAATAGCAATCCGCCGTTATAATAGCGATCCGCCGTTATAATAGCGATCCGCCGTTATAATAGCAATCCGCCGTTATAATAGCGATCCGCCGTTATAATAGCGATCCGCCGTTATAATAGCGATCCGCCGTTATAATAGCAATCCGCCGTTATAATAGCAATCCGCTGTTATAATAGCAATCCGCCGTTATAATAGCGATCCGCCGTTATAATAGCGATCCGCCGTTATAATAGCGATCCGCCGTTATAATTGCGATCCGCCGTTATAATAGCGATCCGCCGTTATAATAGCGATCCGCCGTTATAATAGCAATCCGCCGTTATAATAGCAATCCGCCGTTATAATAGCGATCCGCCGTTATAATAGCGATCCGCCGTTATAATAGCGATCCGCCGTTATAATAGCAATCCGCCGTTATAATAGCAATCCGCCGTTATAATAGCGATCCGCCGTTATAATAGCAATCCTCCGTTATAATAGCGATCCGCCGTTATAATAGCGATCCACCGTTATAATAGCGATCCACCGTTATAATAGCGATCCGCCGTTATAATAGCAATCCGCCATTATAATAGCGATCCGCCGTTATAATAGCAATCCGCCGTTATAATAGCGATCCGCCGTTATAATAGCGATCCGCCGTTATAATAGCGATCCGCCGTTATAATAGCGATCCGCCGTTATAATAGCAATCCGCCGTTATATTAGCAATCCGCCGTTATAATAGCAATCCGCCGTTATAATAGCAATCCGCCGTTATAATAGCGATCCGCCGTTATAATAGCGATCCGCCGTTATAATAGCAATCCGCCGTTATAATAGCGATCCGCCGTTATAATAGCGATCCGCCGTTATAATAGCAATCCGCCATTATAATAGCGATCCGCCGTTATAATAGCGATCCGCCGTTATAATAGCGATCCGCCGTTATAATAGCAATCCGCCGTTATAATAGCGATCCGCCGTTATAATAGCGATCCGCCGTTATAATAGCGATCCGCCGTTATAATAGCAATCCGCCGTTATATTAGCAATCCACCGTTATAATAGCAATCCGCCGTTATAATAGCGATCCGCCGTTATAATAGCAATCCGCCGTTATATTAGCAATCCACCGTTATAATAGCAATCCGCCGTTATAATAGCGATCCGCCGTTATAATAGCAATCCGCCGTTATAATAGCAATCCGCCGTTATAATAGCGATCCGCCGTTATAATAGCAATCCGCCGTTATAATAGCAATCCGCCGTTATAATAGCAATCCGCCGTTATAATAGCGATCCGCCGTTATAATAGCGATCCGCCGTTATAATAGCGATCCGCCGTTATAATAGCAATCCGCCGTTATAATAGCGATCCGCCGTTATAATAGCAATCCGCCGTTATAATAGCGATCCGCCGTTATAATAGCAATCCGCCGTTATAATAGCAATCCGCCGTTATAATAGCGATCCGCCGTTATAATAGTAATCCGCCGTTATAATAGCGATCCGCCGTTATAATAGCGATCCGCCGTTATAATAGCGACAGCGCCGGGATCCGCCCACAGAGTTACTTGCGTTTCAGAGCGTTAAAATAGGGCCCATTGTGTCTTAAAGGAATATCCCAGGTTACGTCGCTTTATTTAAACAAAGAAAATCAAGATTATCATGAAGCGCAAGCAATGTATCCAGACGTGAATAGCAATCCGCCGTTATATTAGCAATCCACCGTTATAATAGCAATCCGCCGTTATAATAGCAATCCGCCGTTATAATAGCGATCCGCCGTTATAATAGCAATCCGCCGTTATAATAGCGATCCGCCGTTATAATAGCAATCCGCCGTTATAATAGCAATCCGCCGTTATAATAGCGATCCGCCGTTATAATAGCGATCCGCCGTTATAATAGCGATCCGCCGTTATAATAGCGATCCGCCGTTATAATAGCGATCCGCCGTTATAATAGCGATCCGCCGTTATAATAGCAATCCGCTGTTATAATAGCGATCCGCCGTTATAATAGCAATCCGCTGTTATAATAGCAATCCGCCGTTATAATAGCGATCCGCCGTTATAATAGCGATCCGCCGTTATAATAGCAATCCGCCGTTATAATAGCGATCCGCCGTTATAATAGCGATCCGCCGTTATAATAGCAATCCGCCGTTATAATTGCGATCCGCCGTTATAATAGCGATCCGCCGTTATAATAGCGATCCGCCGTTATAATAGCAATCCGCCGTTATAATAGCAATCCGCCGTTATAATAGCGATCCGCCGTTATAATAGCGATCCGCCGTTATAATAGCGATCCGCCGTTATAATAGCGATCCGCCGTTATAATAGCAATCCGCCGTTATAATAGCGATCCGCCGTTATAATAGCAATCCGCCGTTATAATAGCAATCCGCCGTTATAATAGCAATCCGCCGTTATAATAGCGATCCGCCGTTATAATAGCGATCCGCCGTTATAATAGCAATCCGCCGTTATAATAGCGATCCGCCGTTATAATAGCGATCCGCCGTTATAATAGCAATCCGCCATTATAATAGCGATCCGCCGTTATAATAGCGATCCGCCGTTATAATAGCGATCCGCCGTTATAATAGCAATCCGCCGTTATAATAGCAATCCGCCGTTATAATAGCGATCCGCCGTTATAATAGCGATCCGCCGTTATAATAGCGATCCGCCGTTATAATAGCAATCCACCGTTATATTAGCAATCCACCGTTATAATAGCAATCCGCCGTTATAATAGCAATCCGCCGTTATAATAGCGATCCGCCGTTATAATAGCGATCCGCCGTTATAATAGTGATCCGCCGTTATAATAGCGATCCGCCGTTATAATAGCGATCCGCCGTTATAATAGCGATCCGCCGTTATAATAGCGACAGCGCCGGGATCCGCCCACAGAGTTACTTGCGTTTCAGAGCGTTAAAATAGGGCCCATTGTGTCTTAAAGGAATATCCCAGGTTACGTCGCTTTATTTAAACAAAGAAAATCAAGATTATCATGAAGCGCAAGCAATGTATCCAGACGTGAATAGCAATCCGCCGTTATATTAGCAATCCACCGTTATAATAGCAATCCGCCGTTATAATAGCAATCCGCCGTTATAATAGCGATCCGCCGTTATAATAGCAATCCGCCGTTATAATAGCAATCCGCCGTTATAATAGCAATCCGCTGTTATAATAGCGATCCGCCGTTATAATAGCAATCCGCTGTTATAATAGCAATCCGCCGTTATAATAGCGATCCGCCGTTATAATAGCGATCCGCCGTTATAATAGCAATCCGCCGTTATAATAGCGATCCGCCGTTATAATAGCGATCCGCCGTTATAATAGCGATCCGCCGTTATAATAGCAATCCGCCGTTATAATAGCAATCCGCTGTTATAATAGCAATCCGCCGTTATAATAGCGATCCGCCGTTATAATAGCGATCCGCCGTTATAATAGCGATCCGCCGTTATAATTGCGATCCGCCGTTATAATAGCGATCCGCCGTTATAATAGCGATCCGCCGTTATAATAGCAATCCGCCGTTATAATAGCAATCCGCCGTTATAATAGCGATCCGCCGTTATAATAGCGATCCGCCGTTATAATAGCGATCCGCCGTTATAATAGCAATCCGCCGTTATAATAGCAATCCGCCGTTATAATAGCGATCCGCCGTTATAATAGCAATCCTCCGTTATAATAGCGATCCGCCGTTATAATAGCGATCCACCGTTATAATAGCGATCCACCGTTATAATAGCGATCCGCCGTTATAATAGCAATCCGCCATTATAATAGCGATCCGCCGTTATAATAGCAATCCGCCGTTATAATAGCGATCCGCCGTTATAATAGCGATCCGCCGTTATAATAGCGATCCGCCGTTATAATAGCGATCCGCCGTTATAATAGCAATCCGCCGTTATAATAGCAATCCGCCGTTATAATAGCAATCCGCCGTTATAATAGCGATCCGCCGTTATAATAGCGATCCGCCGTTATAATAGCAATCCGCCGTTATAATAGCGATCCGCCGTTATAATAGCGATCCGCCGTTATAATAGCAATCCGCCATTATAATAGCGATCCGCCGTTATAATAGCGATCCGCCGTTATAATAGCGATCCGCCGTTATAATAGCAATCCGCCGTTATAATAGCAATCCGCCGTTATAATAGCGATCCGCCGTTATAATAGCGATCCGCCGTTATAATAGCGATCCGCCGTTATAATAGCAATCCACCGTTATATTAGCAATCCACCGTTATAATAGCAATCCGCCGTTATAATAGCAATCCGCCGTTATAATAGCGATCCGCCGTTATAATAGCGATCCGCCGTTATAATAGTGATCCGCCGTTATAATAGCGATCCGCCGTTATAATAGCGATCCGCCGTTATAATAGCGATCCGCCGTTATAATAGCGACAGCGCCGGGATCCGCCCACAGAGTTACTTGCGTTTCAGAGCGTTAAAATAGGGCCCATTGTGTCTTAAAGGAATATCCCAGGTTACGTCGCTTTATTTAAACAAAGAAAATCAAGATTATCATGAAGCGCAAGCAATGTATCCAGACGTGAATAGCAATCCGCCGTTATATTAGCAATCCACCGTTATAATAGCAATCCGCCGTTATAATAGCAATCCGCCGTTATAATAGCGATCCGCCGTTATAATAGCAATCCGCCGTTATAATAGCGATCCGCCGTTATAATAGCAATCCGCCGTTATAATAGCGATCCGCCGTTATAATAGCAATCCGCCGTTATATTAGCAATCCGCCGTTATAATAGCAATCCGCCGTTATAATAGCGATCCGCCGTTATAATAGCAATCCGCCGTTATATTAGCAATCCACCGTTATAATAGCAATCCGCCGTTATAATAGCAATCCACCGTTATAATAGCGATCCACCGTTATAATAGCGATCCGCCGTTATAATAGCAATCCGCCGTTATAATAGCAATCCGCCGTTATAATAGCGATCCGCCGTTATAATAGCGATCCGCCGTTATAATAGCGACAGCGCCGGGATCCGCCCACAGAGTTACTTGCGTTTCAGAGCGTTAAAATAGGGCCCATTGTGTCTTAAAGGAATATCCCAGGTTACGTCGCTTTATTTAAACAAAGAAAATCAAGATTATCATGAAGCGCAAGCAATGTATCCAGACGTGAGGCTTATAGTTTTATAAAAGTTTTTAAAATAATTTGTATGTTAAATTATGTAAAATTGTGTGTTGTTTAATCTGTATATTTGGTTTAGGGTTTTGGGCATCATGGCTATAAAAATGTAAAATTAGATGTTAAACAGAAAAGGCTAGGAAGCGGATTTTTTTTTTTTCAAAAAAAAGTTTTTGCAATTTATTATTTTTTTTTTTAAATGACTTCTGCATTCTCTAAATGACTCACCCCCTGAGTAGAATCCCTCAGAACAGCACAGATCTGCAGAACAGGTGTTGTCTCACTCATCAAGGGCTTCATTAGTTGCACCAGGTGTGCTTGAGCTAGAACACATGACATATCTGAACTGGCAATAAATAAGCCACAGACGTTTTGGGATTCTGTTCTGTGGAGCGATGAAGCAGGACTGGATCTTCTCGTCCCTCTGGATCAGCGGTGTGTCCTGAGGAGGAGGAATGAGCTGTGAAGAGCTCCGTCTTCAGTTCAGCGTGTGGAGCTCGTGATGCTCTGCGGCTGATCTATATCCTCCGGCTCTGGAGACCTGCAGCGTGAGTGAGGAGAGATGATCCACTGAAGTCTCAGGAGATCCTGGGAGAAACATCACGCCGTCAGTGAGGAAGCTGGAGCTGGACCTTCATCCGGACAACGATCCCGAGCATTCCTCAAACTCCACAGGCTTGGTTGCAGAAGAAGTCCTGGAGACACAGTGGCATCACAGTCTCCTGACTCGAGCCCCAGACAATCTCTGGTGGGATCTGAAGAAGGCGGTTGCAAACCCAAGAATATTCCTGAACTGGAGGCCATTGCTCACGAGGAACGGCTCAGAAACAGAAGCTGCTGTTGATTATTCATCTCGTCTGCAGCAAAAGCGGTTCTACTGAGAGCTGAAGATGCTTCCCGTGAAGGGGTGAATCATTTTGAGACTGCAGAAGTCATTGAATTTAGTCTTTTAAATTTGCGGAAACCAATGTTACTACTAGTTCAGAGAACATTAAAAACGTAACGTTCCCATAATGGTTGAAGAATGATATCCTAGAAATAAAAATGTTTAAGCATTTAAAAAACTGGACTTTTTGAGTGTTCAGAAATACACATTTTATAACTCAATGGGAATGCCAGTGAAACGCTCTTAGAACATATTTTTGTTCACTGGGATATTTTCTATGTCTTATGGTTATACTTTTAAAGCAGATTATTTTAACGTTTACAGCTTCAACATTTCTTTCACTTACATTACATGCTCATTGTAATCTGGACTTTTTATTTATTGAATTTTTGCGGTAATCAACTTTACGCCACAAGTAAAGTTCTCAAACCGGAATATTCCTTTAAAGGCTTTGTTTGAGAGCGTTCACAACTGTAAATATATAGATGAAAAAGCATTTAGTAAAAAAGGCCTGAGTTTAATAAATCACGTAGAGCACTGTTTGCCTCGATCTAACAAATAGAGCTTTACAGGGTAATCGTGCAGATGGCGGGCTATAACCAGAGCACGCACGAGATCGCCCGGCCGTCTGACCTGCTGGCTGGCATTCAAGCGTACGTGTCGAGTCTCCAGTGCCTCAACTGCTACATCAACATCGACGTGGCCCGGCTGGTGAAGAGTGTCCTGCTGCAGCAGACTCAACCGCTCGACTCGTACGGGGCCCAGACCATCACAACTCTCTACACTAACTGGTAAGACCTCATGAAGTTTCATCCGCTTCCGGGGCCGGTGCCTCAAAGCTCCGGCTGTGCTGCAGAATGTCCCCTGTGTAGCCCGTAGACTTCACAGCCGCTGGTTAAGAGTCGCTTACTAACCATTACACCAGGAATGATCAAAGCCTAGATGAGAATGAGGTCACAGCAGCGTTTCGCAAACTTTGGCCAAGTGCCACTTTTCATAAAATCATATTTCCTGAATCATATCTGGATTTATAACACAATTGCGACTTTATATCACAATTCTGACTTTATATCAGAATTCTGACTTTATAACACAATTGCGAATTTATATCACAATTCTGACTTTATATCACAATTGCGACTTTATATCACAATTGCGACTTTATATCACAGTTCTGACTTTATATCACAATTGCGAATTTATATCACAATTCTGACTTTATATCACAATTGCGACTTTATATCACAATTGCGACTTTATATCAGAATTCTGACTTTATATCACAATTGCGACTTTATATCAGAATTCTGACTTTATATCACAATTGCGACTTTATATCACAATTGCGACTTTATATCACAGTTCTGACTTTATATCACAATTCTGACTTTATATCACAATTGCGACTTTATATCACAGTTCTGACTTTATATCACAATTCTGACTTTATATCACAATTGCGACTTTATATCACAATTCTGACTTTATATCACAATTCTGACTTTATATCACCATTGCGACTTTATATCACAATTCTGACTTTATATCACAATTGCGACTTTATATCAGAATTCTGACTTTATATCACAATTGCGACTTTATATCACAATTCTGACTTTATATCACAATTCTGACTTTATATCACAATTGCGACTTTATATCACAATTCTGACTTTATATCACAATTCTGACTTTATATCACAATTGCGACTTTATATCACAATTCTGACTTTATATCACAATTGCGACTTAATATCAGAATTCTGACTTTATATCACAATTCTGACTTTATATCACAATTGCGACTTTATATCAGAATTCTGACTTTATATCACAATTGCGACTTTATATCACAATTCTGACTTTATATCACAATTGCGACTTTATATCAGAATTGCAACTTTATATCAGAATTCTGACTTTATATCACAATTCTGACTTTATATCACAATTGCGACTTTATATCAGAATTCTGACTTTATATCACAATTCTGACTTTATATCACAATTCTGACTTTATATCACAATTGCGACTTTATATCACAATTGCGACTTTATATCACAATTCTGACTTTATATCACAATTCTGACTTTATATCACAATTGCGACTTTATATCACAATTCTGACTTTGTATCACAATTGCGACTTTATATCACAATTCTGACTTTATATCACAATTCTGACTTTATATCAGAATTGTGACTTTATATCAGAATTGCGACTTTATATCACAATTCTGACTTTATATCACAATTCTGACTTTATATCACAATTATTCTGACTTTATATCACAATTCTGACTTAATATCACAATTGCGACTTTATATCACAATTCTGACCTTACCGTAATAGGCTTTGTGTGCGCAGTGTGTGAATATTGTAGTTCTATACATATGAGCATTTACTCCTCTCACTTGCACAAATTCAGTATTCCTCAAAATGAATAAAAACAGTGAAATGCAAAAACTTCCCCAACACTGCGGATATATTCAGGAATGGAACGACTGGCTGCTTTTATGAGTGACCCATTGAACACATACAGTAGTGCTGTTGTTCTGAATATCCGATTTGTGGTTTAAATGGTTTCTGGTTTAAACTGGGTAATGTGTGTAAATGTGTTGCTGGTGTCCTGTGGTCAGGTATCTGGAGGGTCTCTTGCGTCAGGCCAGCAGCGCTCTCATAGTCCACTGTCCAACCATACAGTGCTTCCTCAACCAGAACACGGAGAACGAGCAGAGCTTTCGTGCTGAGGAATACTCGGACATCGGTGGTAAGATGAAAATTAACACATTTCAGCTATATATTCAGGCTATATAGTTTATTTGACATTTTTCAATAGCCACTGCATCTGTATACCCCTTCAACTCCATTTTCAGACATGCATCCTTAAAGGGGACATGCAATGCAGTTTCACATATTATATTATGTTTCTCAAGGTTGTAGTTTATGAAAAAGGTCCAATATTTGTAACAAATATTATTTTCATCTTCATTTTCAAACACTCATTTTCGAAGAGCATTACCTCTTGCAGTAATGGAAGTAAACACTCACTGCTGTGATTGGCTAACGTCATCAACACTCACTGCTGTGATTGGCTAACGTCATCAACACTCACTGCTGTGATTGGCTAACTTCATCGCACCACATCCTCTTTTAAAGCATGTCGTGTGTTTTGATACTCAAGATGGCAAGCGCTGTGATAGAGCCATAGATGTTTAACCCTGATTTAGATCCTGAGGCAGGAGAAATAACGCAGCCACAATGATTGCAACAGTCAAACACTAGCTAGTAGCTATACATTGTGTGAAGGGTTAATAATAGCAACAGTAACATAACATACAAAGTTTTGTCATGAAACTCTAGATGGTGCATCAGTAGCAGTAATAATCAGCAATCATAATCATCAATAGTAATAATCAGCAGCAATAATCATCATCAGCAATAATCATCATCATTAGTAATAATAATCAGCAGCAATATCATCATCAGTAGTAATGATAATCAGCAGCAATAATCATCAGCAGCAATAATCATCATCAGTAGTAATGATAATCAGCAGCAATAATCATCAGCAGCAATAATCATCATCATTAGTAATAATAATCAGCAGCAATAATCATCATCAGTAGTAATAATAATCAGCAGCAATAATCAGCAGCAGCAATAATCATCATCAGTAGTAATGATAATCAGCAGCAATAATCATCAGCAGCAATAATCATCATCAGTAGTAATGATAATCAGCAGCAATAATCATCAGCAGCAATAATCATCATCAGTAGTAATGATAATCAGCAGCAATAATCATCAGCAGCAATAATCATCATCATTAGTAATAATAATCAGCAGCAATAATCATCATCAGTAGTAATAATAATCAGCAGCAATAATCAGCAGCAGCAATAATCATCATCAGTAGTAATGATAATCAGCAGCAATAATCATCAGCAGCAATAATCATCATCAGTAGTAATGATAATCAGCAGCAATAATCATCAGCAGCAATAATCATCATCAGTAGTAATGATAATCAGCAGCAATAATCATCATCAGTAGTAATGATAATCAGCAGCAATAATCATCAGCAGCAATAATCATCATCAGTAGTAATGATAATCAGCAGCAAGAATCATCAGCAGTAGTAATAATCAGCAGCAATAATAATCATCAGCAGCAATAATCATCATCGGTAGTAATAATCATCAGCAGCAGCAATAATCATCATCAGTAGTAATAATCATCATCAGCAGTAATAATCATCATCAGTTGTAATAATAATCAGCAGCAATAATCATCAGCAGCAGCAATAATCATCATCAGTAGTAATAATCATCATCAGCAGTTATAATCATCATCAGTAGTATTAATCAGCAGCAGCAGCAATAATCATCATCAGTAGTAATGATAATCAGCAGCAAGAATCATCAGCAGTAGTAATAATCAGCAGCAATAACAATCATCAGCAGCAATAATCATCATCGGTAGTAATAATCATCAGCAGCAGCAATAATCATCATCAGTAGTAATAATCATCATCAGCAGTAATAATCATCATCAGTTGTAATAATAATCAGCAGCAATAATCATCAGCAGCAGCAATAATCATCATCAGTAGTAATAATCATCATCAGCAGTTATAATCATCATCAGTAGTATTAATCATCATCAGCAGCAATAATCATCATCAGTAGTAATAATCAGCAGCAATAATCATCATCAGTAGTAATAATCATCATCAGCAGTAATAATCAATCATCAGTAGTAATAATCATCATCAGCAGCAATAATCATCATCAGTAGTAATAATCAGCAGCAATAATCATCAGCAGCAGCAATAATCATCATCAGTAGTAATAATCATCATCAGCAGCAATAATCATCATCAGTAGTATTAATAATCAGCAGCAATAATCAGCAGCAGTAGCAATAATCATCATCAGTAGTAATAATCATCATCAGCAGCAATAATCATCATCAGTAGTAATAATAATCAGCAGCAATAATCAGCAGCAGCAGCAATAATAATCATCAGTAGTATTAATCATCAGCAGCAATAATAATCAGCAGCAATAATCAGCAGCAGCAGCTATAATCATCAGCAGCAATAATCATCATCGGTAGTAATAATAATCAGCAGCAATAATCAGCAGCAGCAATAATCATCATCAGTAGTAATAATCATCATCAGCAGCAATAATCATCATCGGTAGTAATAATAATCAGCAGCAATAATCAGCAGCAGCAATAATCATCATCAGTAGTAATAATCATCATCAGCAGCAATAATCATCATCAGTAGTAATAATCATCATCAGCAGCAATAATCATCATCAGTAGTAATAATCAGTAGTAATAATCACCAGCAGCAGCAATAATCATCATCAGTAGTAATCATAATCAGCAGCAATAATCAGCAGCAGCAGCAATAATCATCATCGGTAGTAATAATCAGCAGCAATAATCAGCAGCAGCAATAATCATCATCAGTAGTAATAATAATCAGCAGCAATAATCAGCAGCAGCAGCAATAATCATCATCAGTAGTATTAATCATCAGCAGCAATAATAATCAGCAGCAATAATCATCATCAGTTGTAATAATCATCAGCAGCAATAATCATAATCAGTAGTAATAATCAGCAGCAACAATCAGCAGCAGCAGCAATAATCATCATCGGTAGTAATAATCATCAGCAGCAATAATCATCAGCAGCAATAATCATCATTGGTAGTTATAATAATCAGCACCAATAATCATCATCAGTAGTAATAATCAGCAGCAATAATCATGAGCAGCAATAATTATCAGCAGCAATAATCTTCAGCAGCAATAATCTTCATCAATCATCATCAGTAGTAATAATCAGCAGCAATAATCATCAGCAGCAATAATCATCAGCAGCAATCATCATCATCATCAGTAGCATTTATAATCAGCAGCAATAATAATCATCAGCAGCAATAATCATCAGCAGCAATCATCAGCAGCAGCAATAATAATCATCAGCAATAATAATCAGCAGCAATAATAATCAGCAGCAATAATAATCATCAGCAATAATAATCAGCAGCAATAATAATCAGCAGCAATAATAATCAGCAGCAATAATCATCAGCAGCAATAATCATCATCAGCAGCAGCAATAATCATTAGCAGCAATAATCATCATCAGCAGCAATAATCATCAGCAGCAATAATCATCATCATCAGCAGCAATAATCATCATCAGCAGCAATAATCATCAGCAGCAGCAATAATCATCAGCAGCAGCAGCAATAATCATCATCAGCAGCAGCAATAATCATCATCAGCAGCAATAATCATCATCAGCAGCAATAATCATCAGCAGCAGCAGCAATAATCATCAGCAGCAATACTCATCATCAGCAGCAGCAATAATCATCATCATCAGCAGCAATAATCAGCAGCAGCAGCAATAATCATTAGCAGCAATAATCATTAGCAGCAATAATCATTAGCAGCAATAATCATCATCAGCAGAAATAATAATCATTAGCAGCAATAATCATCATCAGCAGCAATAATCATCATCATCAGCAGTAATAATCATCATCAGCAATAATAATCAGCAGCAATAATCACCATCAGTAGTAATAATAATCAGCAGCAATAATCAGCAGCAATAAGTGTTGCAAATCTATTCTGTCACAACCAAATGCATTAATATTGTCATATCCAGTACCATGCTAAACTCTCAGATAATTGTAATGATAGAACAATAATACAAATATATTAAACTCGCATAATAAAAATATTTTATTCAAGGAAATATTTCTGATCCGGGTTCTGATTTTATACAATAATACTCCTCTGTCTGAAATGGTGTTAAACGCTGGTTTGATGTTTATTACACACATATTTGTCTGTAGGTTTGCGATCGTTGGCTGAACTGATTGGCCCGTATGGAATGAAGTTTTTAAATGAGAACCTCATGTGGCACATCATATCCCAGGTTGGAGAACTGAAGGTATGACGTCTTTCTAAAGCACAAACATGGCTGATTTACAGTCATACAGTGTATATATGATTGAAATAAATTATGTTTTCTTTTTTAAGAAACTTGTAAGTGACAACATGGATGTCCTGGTGCAAATGAGAGCTAACTTTGAGAAACCCGAGGCAATGATTGACCTTCAGAAGAAGCTGACAGGTACAAATCTCCATTACAGCTTAAATCCTCACATAGTGTACTCACATAGTATACTCACATAGTGTACTCACATAGTTTACTCACATAGTGTACTCACATAGTTTACTCACATAGTTTACTCACATAGTTTACTCATAGTTTACTCACATAGTGTACTCACATAGTTTACTCATAGTTTACTCACATAGTTTACTCACATAGTGTACTCACATAGTGTACTCACATAGTATACTCACATAGTGTACTCACATAGTGTACTCACATAGTTTACTCACATAGTGTACTCACATAGTTTACTCACATAGTTTACTCACATAGTTTACTCATAGTGTACTCACATAGTTTACTCATAGTTTACTCACATAGTTTACTCATAGTTTACTCACATAGTGTACTCACATAGTGTACTCACATAGTGTACTCACATAGTTTACTCACATAGTTTACTCATAGTGTACTCACATAGTTTACTCATAGTTTACTCACATAGTTTACTCACATAGTTTACTCATAGTGTACTCACATAGTTTACTCACATAGTGTACTCACATAGTGTACTCACATAGTGTACTCACATAGTTTACTTATAGTGTACTCACATAGTTTACTCACATAGTGTACTCACATAGTGTACTCACATAGTGTACTCACATAGTTTACTCACATAGTTTACTCATAGTGTACTCACATAGTGTACTCACATAGTTTACTTATAGTGTACTCACATAGTGTACTCACATAGTGTACTCACATAGTGTACTCACATAGTTTACTCACATAGTTTACTCATAGTGTACTCACATAGTTTACTCACATAGTTTACTCACATAGTGTACTCACATAGTTTGCTCACATAGTGTACTCACATAGTGTACTCACATAGTTTACTCACATAGTTTACTCATAGTGTACTCACATAGTTTACTCATAGTTTACTCACATAGTTTACTCACATAGTGTACTCACATAGTGTACTCACATAGTGTACTCACATAGTTTACTCATAGTTTACTCACATAGTTTACTCACATAGTTTACTCATAGTGTACTCACATAGTTTACTCACATAATTTACTCACATAGTTTACTCATAGTGTACTCACATAGTTTACTTATAGTGTACTCACATAGTTTACTCATAGTGTACTCACATAGTGTACTCATAGTGTACTCACATAGTGTACTCACATAGTTTACTCATAGTGTACTCACATAGTTTACTCATAGTGTACTCACATAGTTTACTCACATAGTTTACTCACATAGTTTACTCATAGTTTACTCACATAGTTTACTCACATAGTTTACTCATAGTTTACTCACATAGTTTACTTATAGTGTACTCACATAGTTTACTCATAGTGTACTCACATAGTGTACTCATAGTGTACTCACATAGTGTACTCACATAGTTTACTCATAGTGTACTCACATAGTTTACTCATAGTGTACTCACATAGTGTACTCACATAGTTTACTCACATAGTTTACTCATAGTTTACTCACATAGTTTACTTATAGTGTACTCATAGTGTACTCACATAGTGTACTCACATAGTTTACTCATAGTGTACTCACATAGTGTACTCATAGTGTACTCACATAGTTTACTCATAGTGTACTCACATAGTTTACTCATAGTGTACTCACATAGTGTACTCGCATAGTTTACTCACATAGTTTACTCATAGTGTACTCACATAGTGTACTCGCATAGTTTACTCATAGTTTACTCACATAGTTTACTCACATAGTTTACTCATAGTTTACTCACATAGTTTACTCACATAGTTTACTCACATAGTTTACTCATAGTTTACTCACATAGTTTACTCATAGTGTACTCACATAGTTTACTCACATAGTTTACTCATAGTGTACTCTCATAGTGTACTCACATAGTTTACTCACATAGTTTACTCATAGTGTACTCACATAGTGTACTCACATAGTTTACTCATAGTGTACTCACATAGTGTACTCACATAGTTGTCTGCAGTTTTGGACACTTTCCAATATCATTCCTTTCAAAATCAATCATAGCTACTTTATTGTTACATATAAATAAATCATAAAACACTCTTAGTAAAACTAAAAAGCATGGGTCACACAAATAACCAATTTCTCTCTATTATAGTTATTACATTATTACCCATGGCTAAAACTGTGTAGTAGTGTTATTTTAATGGGTAACATTTACACGTTTACACAAGGTGAAGTCGTATCACCAGAAGATCCAGTTAGGATATCTTGATTAAAAAGTATCAAGGGTCAAAATAAAATTTGTTCACAAAACAACAAATTGTTCACAGTACACTTATTGAGATGCATTTGGAAAATAGATGTGATGAATCTCTATTTCATGTCAAAAGTTAAAATGAACCAATTCTATCCACTTCTCCAATAACTCCATAACTCTTCTCTTGTGTCTTCTTACTGTAATGAAACACTGATTTATCTGATATTTTCCACCAGGCTGTGAGAATGTGTTGAAGAGAGTGACCATTATTGGGGTGATTCTGTCGTTTCGGTCCATGGTCCAAGACGCTCTCGCCGAGGTGAGAAGCTGTTCATGTTCATTAATATTATACCTGTATTCGTCAGATCTTATAGTGCATGGATAATAATAAATGCATGACGTAATATACTGCTATAACATCACTGTACGGGTCATTTCCATCTGTAGATCATGGGCAGACACTGTCCGTTTATCATGAGTCCCATCAAATGTCTGAAGGACTTTATTCAGCCCGAGCTCGACATCAAGGTCAATCATTCAATCACTCAATCATTCAATCATTCAGTCATTCAGTCATTCAGTCACTAAATCATTCAGTCATTCAATCATTCAATCACTCAATCATTCAGTCACTCAATTATTCAATCATTCAATCATTCAATAATAATCCAATCATTCAATCGCTCAATCACTCAATCATTCACTCATTCAGTCACTCAATCACTCAGTCATTCACTCATTCAATCACTCAATAATTCAGTCAATAATTCAATCATTCAATCACTCAATTATTCATTCAATCATTCAATCACTCAATCACTCAATAATTCAGTCATTCAATTATTTAATTATTCAATCACTGTCAATCAATCCTTCAATCATTCAGTCATTCAATCACTCAATCACTCAATCACTCAATTATTCAATCACTCAGTCAACCATTCAATCACTCAATCATTCAATCATTCAGTCTTTCAATCACTCATTCACTCAACCATTCAGTCATTCAATCACTCAATCACTCAACCATTCAGTCATTCAATCACTCATTCACTCAACCATTCAGTCATTCAATCACTCAATCACTCAATCACTCAATCACTCAATTATTCAATCATTCAATCATTCAATCATTCAATCATTCAATCAATCACTCAGTCAACCATTCAATCACTCAATCATTCAATCATTCAATCATTCAATCATTCAGTCATTCAATCATTCAATCACTCAATTATTCAATCACTCAATCATTCAATCATTCAATCACTCAATCATTCAATCATTCAATCATTCAATCACTCATTCACTCAACCATTCAGTCATTCAATCACTCAATCACTCAATCATTCAGTCATTCAATCACTCAATTATTCAATTATTCAATCATTCAATCATTCAATCACTCAGTCAACCATTCAATCACTCAATCATTCAATCATTCAGTCATTCAATCATTCAATCAACCACTCAATCATTCAGTCATTCAATCATTCAATCATTCAGTCATTCAATCACTCAGTCACTCAATCATTCAGTAATTCAATCACTCAATTATTCAATCATTCAGTAATTCAATCAATCAATTATTCAATCATTTATTATTCAATCATTCAATCACTCAGTCATTTAATCACTCAATCACTCAGTCATTTAATCATTCAGTCATTCATTCAATCATTCAATCACTCAATAATTCAGTCATTCAATAATTCAGTCATTCAATTATTAAATTATTCAATCATTCAATCATTCAATCATTCAATCACTCAATCACTCAATCACTCAATCATTCAGTCATTCAATCACTCAATTATTCAATTATTCAATCATTCAATCATTCAATCATTCAATCACTCAGTCAACCATTCAATCACTCAATCATTCAATCATTCAGTCATTCAATCATTCAATCATTCAATCAATCACTCAATCATTCAGTCATTCAATCATTCAATCATTCAATCATTCAGTCATTCAATCACTCAGTCACTCAATCATTCAGTCATTCAATCATTCAATCATTCAATCATTCAGTCATTCAATCACTCAGTCACTCAATCATTCAGTAATTCAATCACTCAATTATTCAATCATTTATTATTCAATCATTCAATCACTCAGTCATTTAATCACTCAATCACTCAGTCATTTAATCATTCAGTCATTCATTCAATCATTCAATCACTCAATAATTCAGTCATTCAATCATTCAATCATTCAATAATTCAGTCATTCAATTATTAAATTATTCAATCACTCAATTATTCAATCACTCAATTATTCAGTCATTCAATCACTCAATCACTCAATTATTCAATCATTCCATTATTCAATCACTCAGTCATTCAATCCTTCAATCCTTCAATCATTCAATCACTCAATCATTCAATCACTCAATCACTCAATCACTCAATCACTCAATCATTCAATCCTTCAATCATTCAGCCATTCAATCCTCCAATCATTCAATCACTCAATCATTCAGTCAGTCATTCAATCATCCAATCATTTAATTACTCAATTATTCAATCATTTCATTATTCAATAATTTAATCACTCAGTAATTCAATCCTTCAATCATTTAGTCATTCAATCACTCAATCACTCAATCACTCAATTCAGTCATTCAGTTATTCAATTATCTAATCACTCAGTCATTCAATCCTTCAATCCTTCAATCACTCAATAATTCAGTCATTCAATCACTCAATTATTCAATCATTCAATTATTAAATCACTCAATCACTCACTCAATCATTCAGTCATTCAATTATCTAATTATCCAATCACTCAGTCATTCCATCCTTCAATCACCCAATCACTCAATCATTCAGTCAGTCATTCGATTACTCAATAATTCAATCATTCAATTATTAAATCACTCAATCACTCAATCATTCAATCACTCAATCATTCAATCATTCAATCACTCAATCATTCAATCATTCAATCATTCAGTCATTCAATCACTCAATCACTCAATCACTCAATCACTCAATCATTCAATCATTCAATCATTCAGTCATTCAATCACTCAATCATTCAATCACTCAATAATTCAGTCATTCAATTATCCAATCACTCAATCATTCAATAACTCAATCATTCAGTCATTCAATCACTCAATTATTCAATCATTCAATTATTAAATCACTCAATCACTCAATAATTAAATAATTCAATCCTTCAATCCTTCAATCACTCAATAATTCAGTCATTCAATTATTCAATCCTTCAATCCTTCAATCACTCAATCATTCAATAACTCAATCATTCAGTCATTCAATCACTCAATTAATTATTCAATCATTCAATTATTAAATCACTCAATCATTAAATAATTCAATCACTCAATCACTCACTCACTCAATCACTCAATCATTCAATCACTCAATCACTCACTCACTCACTCACTCACTCACTCACTCACTCAATTATTCAATCATTCAATCACTCAGTCACTCAATCACTCAATCACTCAATCACTCAATCACTCACTCAATCACTCAATCACTCACTCACTCACTCAATTATTCAATCATTCAATCATTCAATCACTCAGTCACTCAGTCACTCAATCACTCAATCACTCAATCACTCAATCACTCAATCACTCAATCACTCAATCACTCAATCACTCAGTCATTCAATCACTCAATCACTCAATAATTCAGTCATTCAATCATTCAATTATTCAATCACTCAGTCATTCAATCATTCAATCATTCAATCACTCAATAAATCAATCATTCAATCACTCAATAATTCAGTCATTCAATAATTCAATCCTTCAATCCTTCAATCACTCAATAATTCAGTCATTCAATTATTCAATCCTTCAATCCTTCAATCACTCAATCATTCAATAACTCAATTAATTATTCAATCATTCAATTATTAAATCACTCAATCATTAAATAATTCAATCACTCAATCACTCACTCACTCAATCACTCAATCATTCAATCACTCAATCACTCACTCACTCACTCACTCACTCAATTATTCAATCATTCAATCACTCAGTCACTCAATCACTCAGTCACTCAATCACTCACTCAATCACTCAATCACTCACTCAATCACTCACTCACTCACTCACTCAATTATTCAATCATTCAATCACTCAGTCACTCAATCACTCAATCACTCAATCACTCAATCACTCAATCACTCAATCACTCAGTCATTCAATCACTCAATCACTCAATAATTCAGTCATTCAATCATTCAATCACTCAGTCATTCAATCATTCAATCACTCAATAAATCAATCATTCAATCACTCAATAATTCAGTCATTCAATCATTCAATCACTCAGTCATTCAATCTTTCAGTCATTCAATCATTCAATCATTCAATCATTCAATCATTCAATCACTCAATAATTCAGTCATTCAATTATTCAATCACTCAATCATTCAGTCATTTAATCATTCAATCATTCAGTCATTCAATCACTCACTCAATCACTCACTCACTCACTCACTCAATCACTCAATCATTCATTCAATCATTCAGTCATTCAATCACTCACTCAATCACTCAATCATTCAGTCATTCAATCATTCAATTATTCAATAATTCAATCAATAAATCACCCAATCATTCAATCATTCAATTATTAAATCACTCAATCATTAAATCACTCAATCACTCAGTCACTCAATCACTCAGTCACTCAATCACGTCAATCATTCAGTCATTCAATCCTTCAATCATTCCATCACTCAGTCACTCAATCACTCAGTCACTCAATCACGTCAATCATTCAGTCATTCAATCCTTCAATCATTCCATCACTCAATTACTAAATCATTCAATTATTCAATGACTGCCTCATCAGTTCACTTGTCTGTCTGTTGGGAAGAGGGTAACACTTTATAAAACTGTTCCTTCATTAATGAAGAACTACACAGGAACAAATGAGTAATGCACTATTAACATTCTAGTAACTACTATTAACTAACATTACATTAGATTCTGATATTCTAGGTATTATTAACTGGCCGGAGTTTTGAGATGGCAGTAGACGTGAAGGACTATAATGCGTTAAGAGCTCGCTCAAGTACTGCGGAGCTAAACCATTTAGTGCTTTGTAAGTGATCAGCAATATTTTAAAATGTATACGATGTTTAATAGGCAGCCAATGCAGTGTTGACAGAACGGGGCTAATATGGTCATACTTCCTGGTTCTGGTAAGAACTCGAGCTGCTGCGTTTTGAACTAGCTGTAGTTTGTTTGTTAAGCGTGCAGGGCAACCACCCAGTAGAGCATTACAGTAATCTAGCCTTGAGCTCATGAACGCATCAACTAAATGTTCCGCATTTGTCAATGAGAGCATATGGCGTAATTTAGATATATTTTTAAGATGGAAAAATGCGGTTTTACAGATACTAGACACATGACTTTCAAATGAAAGATTCGTTTCGTCGATGACGAGGACTTAACAGAGCAGCCATCGAGTGTTAGACAGACACAGCACATCTTGGTTATAATCTGTAATCATTTCAT
>NC_136897.1:660000-667500 GCF_949152265.1 Phoxinus phoxinus
AAAAATCTCATCTGTGATCTCAATGATAAATGCATTAACAATGGTAGCCTGGAATCTAAATAAAATTGGCATTAACAGCAGCTACAAAATCTAGTCTGACATTGGCAATAAAGAAAACAATTATGAAATAATGCAGTAAGCACAAAAGCAGTTTAGCGGAGCACACACACGTTACGTATTAATGATTTGATATTGTTCAGAGCGTGGGTAAGAAAGTCACTTCTACTGTGTACAATATTAGATCAGATCATCGTTTAGGATGTTCACGAGACTCCATGAGATTCTCCACAGAACTACTTCCTGCAGTCACGAAATCAAGCTTTAAATAAGACTTCCACATCTACAGTCGCACACATTAGGCCACTCTCCTGACAGCATGTTCAAAGCCCAGCGACAGTTCTCAAAAATAAAGTTAAGACACCATATCAAATCACATTAATGTAATCAAACTAATCAGATTCACAGCCGCCGCGCTCACAGATGAGGACCGGAGCTCTGCAGATCACTTCTTCTCCTTCTTCTTCTCCTGCGACACACACACACACACACACACTCAGTACGGACACACCGGCGCCGGAGCGCTGGAGCAGTTATGATGTGTGCAGTACCTTCTCGTTCATCGAGAGGATGATGACCAGCTTTCTGAAGATGGTCACGAAGTCCAGGAAGAGGTCGACACAATGCCTTATTCACAACAGAACACACACACACACACACACACGGTTATATTCACTCCTGTCCTCATTATGGACGACTTCATTGTGCTCGGATAATTAAACAATCAGGATTTGGTTTCTTTTAGATTACACAATTTCAGTAATATAAGCTAGGCATGCGTGGTTCACCAGTACAGCGGTGCAGGGTGTTCACCGGCGTGTTGGTGTGTGTGAACGCCGGCGTCTGCACTGAACCGGTGAACAGAGCAGAACTCACCAGATGTAATCTTTGTCTCCCATCTCTGCCTTCTCAATGATGAGCTGAGTGTCGAACAGCACAAACCCACACATGACGGCCAGACCCAGATACAGATGAGCCTGAACACAACACAACTGTTACTCACTCACACACACACACACACATGACAGCCAGACCCAGATGAGCCTGAACACAACACAACTGTTACTCACTCACACACACACACACACACGACGGCCAGACCCAGATGAGCCTGAACACAACACAACTGTTACTCACTCTCTCACTCACACACACACACACACACACACACACAGGCCAGACCCAGATGAGCCTGAACACAACACAACTGTTACTCACTCTCTCACTCACACACACACACACACACACACACACACGACGGCCAGACCCAGATGAGCCTGAACACAACACAACTGTTACACACACACACACTCAATCTCACACTAGCCGCGTTTCCATTACCCTTCAAATTGCGCAAATTGAAATTGCGAATTGAAAAAATGCACAATGGAAACACGTCAATTTCGCAAAAACTCTCGTTTATCGCAAAAACTTTTTTACGCCCGCATGAGGAGGTTTTTCAGGCAATTCGAAAAAGGAATATTTCGCAAAACAGCAATGGAAACAGTTTTTGCGCATTTACAGTCACCTGACTCAGAAGACGTGGTGTGTTTGGGGTCCGTGTACGCAAATAATAATAATTATCATCATTATTATAACATTTACTAAGCTACATGTTTAGAAGACGCTTTTATCCAAAAAAAGAACAAAGCAATTTATCAAATGTCATAATACGGGTTAGTTAGACAATAGTAATACAGGGCTGAGATTATCACAAATAAACAAGATTTTGACGCATATCCAAGGGTTTGTGTGGAGTGTGGAGTGTGAGCGCGCACTGCACGGCACGGAGGCGCGGGCGCGAACACTTCATTTTCCTATCAACAGTGAAACAACTTAAAATACTCTATCATGTCTGGCCATACAGAAAATAATAATACATTATTCACAACTACTTTTATTTGTGTAAACAATAACAAGAAAACGTAGTGCTTTTGTCAAATAAAATAAAACAATCAGGCGCGTTTCATGATCTCCGTGAACTGGAGCGCGAGAACTGAAACTATACAGCCTATAAACTAAAGCTTGAAATGTCCACTTTAAAACGAACAAATTCGAATCGAAAGCTAATACATTTTGTTCTGATTAAGTAATCCGTATGAAAGGAGCATTTCTCTCTAAAAGCGCATCTGCTTAACAGCGGAGATGGAGATGTTTTTAGCCGAGTTAGAAAACAATAGTTTAATCATATTAATGGCTCTTCTCATTCAGCACTGCAGGAAAATGTCAATTCCAGGTTCTAATTTGGCCTTAGAAAACCAGTAAAATCAACATGTTTTCCACATTAATTTGTGAATATTTTACATGTTTAATAAAGGGAAAAAAAGTCATTAAACAAAAATCTGACAATTCGTCGATATTTACTTTTTTGCGCAGCAGTGTGTGTAGCCAGTTCAAAGTCAAATTTTGGTGTTAACTAGGGCTGTAATCAACCAAAGGAAATCTTGGTCGACTGAAGTCCTGAAATTTTCGACTAAAAATCGACTAAAAATGACGTTAGGAAAAAAAACGTTAAATTGATTAGCTGCGCAATGTGCGCAGTACTTGGTAGCCTTGTTGTCCACCTAAATGAATTATAAATAAACATAAAAAATAGTAGGCTATTTGCAGTATATTAAATCGCTTTTGACCTAATTATTTTGCACTGAAATGAGTCTGACACTCGATCTGTCGGCTCTGACAGCGTTGCATCACATGCACCTGCGCAATATCATAGCCTATGATTTCCGAAAATCTGTTGTCAACTAGTGATATCATCACAAGAACTTTTGAGGAATATGCAACATAATTTAGACAATTGTTTTTATCATAGGCCTATGTATTATAATAACTGACAGCTCGCAGAGTGAGGCTGAACACAGGAGCGCAGCTTCGCGGCTGAGACACGAATAGACTATTAACTTAAAGCTTTACTCTTAAACACAAAAGGCACGTCCATTTTAATAAAAAAATAATATTTATTAAACAAACCAGATCAAGAGCAAAAACGAAATAAAGTGCATAACTGAAAATAAAGCATAGGCTCAAAACTAATACAAACAGTGGCACAGCGCATTGCGCAATAGGCTCCAATCATTTTTTCCCGTTTTCTATTAAAATTAAAAAAATGCTGCCACACTGCCGATGTCTTTGTTGACATGGTAGAGGAGGCTATGAATTAAACGGTCTCACAATTAAATAAATAATATTCAGCAAACCTTCTAGTAGCCTACTTTCTTCTATCTGTCTCTCTTCTCCGGTGGTTGGGCTAATCCAAAAGAAGTGAAACAAGGGGGGTGTTCTGAAGACAGACTGTTACCTGTGAAACAGGGGTGCTCTGAAAACACCCCCATTAGCAATTAGTGCTTTCCACCTGATTAAACGAACGCGGCAAAAAATCGACCAATCAGAATTTTGGTCGAGCCAGAACGTATCGACCAACAATCGACTAATCGACTGGGAGATTACAGCCCTAGTGTTAACTTTACGTTTTAAAAAGACAACCGTTCATTTTTCGGTTTTCAATTACGGGTTTAATAAGGAAAAACGAATGGACACAAAAGTAGCCTACATGGATCGTTGGGAATAGGAGACAGAGTTCTTTATTAAATTCATAAAAGAAACCATAATTTGCCTACAGGAATACTGGATTCTAAACCTCAAAGAAATGCCACAATCAAAACCTGGAGCAGAAATGAGGAGAAACACCCAGAAACTCCTCATATATCGTTCGGAGTATACGGGTCTTTCCCTGCCATTAATGCTTGATAACACGTACGTCTCCTTCCATTAATAATAATAATGTCTAATGCGGTGGCTGTGAGATTATATAAACCAATGTCTGTTGCCGTGATTTTTGGAATGACTGATCGCGAGAGAAAAAAAGGACGTTTTAGTTGCATAACATCGGTTAAAGGTAGGGTAGGTCAGAATTGTCTAAAAAAAACTTTTATTCAAATTTGTTTAAACTGTCTTTATATACCAATACATAATTAAAATGCAAGTACTCTGAAATAGAGAGTATAAAAAACTGAGTGACTCTAGTGTATTTAATCTTCAATAAACAGCTCATTAATTCCATTCAGTCCCACCTAAACACGTGGGCGGAGCCAGTAATAGCGGCGGTAGTCATGGTGACGGAGAGTGACAGTCGCGGCAAGCCAATCACTTGTTTCGTCCCGGTAGGAATTAATGAGCTGTGTTTTTTGAAGATTAAATACACTATAGTCACTCAATTTTTATACTGTCTTTTTCAAAGTACTTACATTTTAATTATGCATTGGTATATAAAGACAGTTTAAGCCCATTTGAAAAAAAGTTCTTTAGACAATTCTTACCTACACAACCTTTAAAGGAAACGCCGTCATTTCGCAATAGGTTTTTATCGATATTTAGATAATAGCGCAAAACATTTGCTCATATCTGTAATGGAAACGCGGCTACTGTTACACACACACACACACACTCAATCACGCACCTTAAAGACCAAAGCTGAGGCGAAGAACATGTTGAGGACGGAGACGAGCAGGAGAACGGTCAGGCCCGACATCAGAGTGCCTAGAAGAACAGCAGAGCAGTCAGATCATCACAGCCGTGTGTGTGTGTGTGTTCATCAGAACCGTGTGTGTGTGTGTGTGTGTGTGTTCATCAGAACCGTGTGTGTGTGTTCATGAGAACCGTGTGTGTGTGTGTTCATCAGAGCCGTGTGTGTGTGTGTGTGTGTGTGTGTGTGTTCATCAGAGCCGTGTGTGTGTGTGTGTGTTCATCAGAACCGTGTGTGTGTGTGTGTTCATCAGAGCCGTGTGTGTGTGTGTGTGTGTGTGTGTTCATCAGAGCCGTGTGTGTGTGTTCATCAGAGCCGTGTGTGTGTGTGTGTGTGTGTGTTCATCAGAACCGTGTGTGTGTGTTCATCAGAGCCGTGTGTGTGTGTGTGTTCATCAGAACCGTGTGTGTGTGTTCATCAGAGCCGTGTGTGTGTGTGTGTGTGTGTGTGTGTGTTCATCAGAACCGTGTGTGTGTGTTCATCAGAGCCGTGTGTGTGTGTGTGTGTGTGTGTTCATCAGAACCGTGTGTGTGTGTTCATCAGAACCGCGTGTGTGTGTGTGTGTGTGTGTGTGTGTAATCATCAGAGCCGTGTGTGTGTGTGTTCATCAGAACCGTGTGTGTGTGTTCATCAGAACCGTGTGTGTGTGTGTGTGTGTTCATCAGAACCGTGTGTGTGTGTGTTCATCAGAGCCGTGTGTGTGTGTGTGTGTGTGTGTGTTCATCAGAACCGTGTGTGTGTGTTCATCAGAACCGCGTGTGTGTGTGTGTGTGTGTAATCATCAGAGCCGTGTGTGTGTGTGTTCATCAGAACCGTGTGTGTGTGTTCATCAGAACCGTGTGTGTGTGTGTGTGTGTGTGTGTGTGTGTAATCATCAGAGCCGTGTGTGTGTGTGTGTGTGTGTGTGTTCATCAGAACCGTGTGTGTGTGTGTGTGTGTGTGTGTGTAATCATCAGAGCCGTGTGTATGTGTGTGTGTGTGTGTGTGTGTGTGTTCATCAGAACCGTGTGTGTGTGTTCATCAGAACCGTGTGTGTGTGTGTGTGTGTGTGTTCATCAGAACCGTGTGTGTGTGTGTGTGTGTGTGTGTGTGTGTGTGTTCATCAGAACCGTGTGTGTGTGTTCATCAGAACCGTGTGTGTGTGTTCATCAGAACCGTGTGTGTGTGTGTGTGTGTGTGTTCATCAGAACCGTGTGTGTGTGTGTGTGTGTGTGTGTGTGTGTGTGTGTGTGTGTGTGTGTAATCATCAGAACCGTGTGTGTGTGTATGTGTGAGATCATCAGAACCGTGTGTGTGTGTGTGTGTGTGTGAGATCATCAGAACCGTGTGTGTGTGCGTGCGTGTGTGTGTGTTCACACAGGTGTAGTGTTCACCTCCCAGGAACAGGTAACTCCTGCGCTGGGCATAGAGCGCGCTCAGTGTGAAGCAGCCGAAGATGAGCGAGGTGCTCAGGAACGCCGTCACGATGATGCTGGAGAACAGAGAACACACCGGTTAACGGTTAACAACACGCCGGTTAACGACACACCGGTTTAACGACACACCGGTTAACGGCACACCGGTTAACGGCACACCGGTTAACGGCACACCGGTTAACGGTTAACAACACGCCGGTTAACGACACACCGGTTTAACGACACACCGGTTAACGGCACACCGGTTAACGGCACACCGGTTAACGACACACCGGTTTAACGACACACCGGTTAACGGCACACCGGTTAACGGCACACCGGTTAACGGCACACCGGTTAACGGCACACCGGTTAACGACACACCGGTTAACGGCACACCGGTTAACGGCACACCGGTTAACGACACACCGGTTAACGACACACCGGTTAACGACACACCGGTTAACGGCACACCGGTTAACGGCACACCGGTTAACGACACACCGGTTAACGACACACCGGTTAACGCCACACCGGTTAACGACACACCGGTTAACGACACACCGGTTAACGACACACCGGTTAACGACACACCGGTTAACGCCACACCGGTTAACGCCACACCGGTTAACGACACACCGGTTAACGGCACACCGGTTAACGACCACCGGTTAACGGCACACCGGTTAACGACCACCGGTTAACGACACATAACGACATGCTGGTTAACGACCAGTGTTGGGTATAGTTACTTTGGAAAGTAGTTAATTAGGTTACAACGTTACCATCAATTAAAAGTAATCAGTTATGTTACTGCGTTATCTATTCATAAAAGTAACGCGTTAGAATACTCTTGCGTTACCCAAAATTAAAAGCCGTTTGCAGCGCCTCACACATGCTGCAGCTTGACTGACAGACACGGCCCCCTTTAAATGCACCTAGAAGTCGTGACTCCTGGCAATGAATAACGTCAGTCATCCGACTAAATTAACACTGCAGGATAACAATAACAGGAAAGAAAGTCATAGGCTATTCCACATAGCGTTTTATTTATTTATTATCACAGAACATATTAAAATTCACACCTTCCCAGCCCGGGTAGTAGAGATGCGCGGATGGGCTATTATTTCAATAAAAAAATCTATAATTATAATGCCAATATTAATTCAGTATAGAAATGCAAACATCCCAAGTCTACCGGAAGTTCCGGGAGTCTCCTGCATATTGATAGCGGCTCACTGATGCCCGCGAATTAGTTAAAACCTCCCGGAATCTAGAGGGAGCGCGCCCGCAAGACAGAGTCTGTGCTCCAAACCGCGCAGCGCGTGCACGGCAGAGAGAGCAAGAGGCCGCGCGCGTGTGCCTTAATGAAGCGCATGTAAACGAGACTCCCGGGTGCGCTGGAGGGTGGTGGGGTATTGAAGCGCAGGAACACTGTCTTGATCCTGGGGAAATTTTTTTATTCGGGATTTTCCTTTCCTTAAAATAACGGATTACTTTTTTTTTTAAATAACGAAGTTACTGATT
>NC_136897.1:672500-677500 GCF_949152265.1 Phoxinus phoxinus
CACTTACACACACACGCTTGTACACACTCACACAAACACTCGCTTGTACACACTCACACAAACACTCGCTTGTACACACTCTCACACACACACACACACAATCTCACTTACACACACACTCTCACACACACACACACACACACGCTTGTACACACTCAAACACTCGCTTGTACACACTCTCACACACACACACACACACACACACACACGCTTGTACACACTCACTTACACACACACAAACAAACACTTGCTTTTACACACTCTCTCAGCCTCACACACACACACGCACGCACGCACACTACACGCGACTGTCTAGAACATTGTGTGTGTGTGAGAGTGAGCGTACAAGCGTGTGTGTGTGTGTGTGTGTGTGAACAAGCGAGTGTGTGTGAGAGTGAGCGTACAAGCGTGTGTGTGTGTGTGTGAACAAGCGAGTGTGTGTGAGAGTGAGCGTACAAGCGTGTGTGTGTGTGTGTGAACAAGCGAGTGTGTGTGAGAGTGAGCGTACAAGCGAGTGTGTGTGTGTGTGTGTGTGAGAGTGAGCGTACAAGCGAGTGTGTGTGTGTGTGTGTGTGAGAGTGAGCGTACAAGCGAGTGTGTGTGTGTGTGAGAGAGTGAGTGTACAAGCGAGTGTGTGTGTGTGTGTGTGTGAATGAGTGAGAGTGAGTGTACAAGCGAGTGTGTGTGTGTGTGAGAGAGTGAGTGTACAAGCGAGTGTGTGTGTGTGTGTATGTGAGAGTGAGCGTACAAGCGAGTGTGTGTGTGTGTGTTAGAGTGAGCGTACAAGCGAGTGTGTGTGTGTGTGTGTGTGTGTGTGTGAATGAGTGAGAGTGAGCGTACAAGCGAGTGTGTGTGTGTGTGTTAGAGTGAGCGTACAAGCGAGTGTGTGTGTGTGTGTGTGTGTGTGTGTGTGAGAGAGAGAGAGAGTGAGTGTACAAGCGAGTGTGTGTGTGTGTGTGAGTGAGCGTACAAGCGAGTGTGTGTGTGTGTGAGAGAGTACAAGCGAGTGTGTGTGTGTGTGTGTGTGTTAGAATGAGTGTACAAGCGAGTGTGTGTGTGAGAGTGAGAGTGAGCGTACAAGCGAGTGTGTGTGTGTGTGTGAGAGTGAGCGTACAAGCGAGTGTGTGTGTGTGTGAGAGAGAGTGTACAAGCGAGTGTGTGTGTGTGTGTGTGTGTGAGAGTGAGTGTACAAGCGAGTGTGTGTGTGTGTGTGAGAGTGAGTGTACAAGCGAGTGTGTGTGTGTGTGAGAGTGAGTGAGTGTACAAGCGAGTGTGTGTGTGTGTGTGTGTGTGTGTGAGAGTGAGTGAGTGTACAAGCGAGTGTGTGTGTGTGTACAAGCGAGAGTGTGTGTGTGTGTGTGTGAGAGAGAGTACAAGCGAGTGTGTGTGTGTGTGTGTGTGTGTGTGTGAGAGAGTGAGTGTACAAGCGAGTGTGTGTGTGTGTGTGAGTGAGAGTGAGTGAGTGTACAAGCGAGTGTGTGTGTGTGTGTGTGTGTGTGTGAGAGAGTGAGTGTACAAGCGAGTGTGTGTGTGTGTGTGAGTGAGAGTGAGTGAGTGTACAAGCGAGTGTGTGTGTGTGTGTGTACAAGCGAGAGTGTGTGTGTGTGTGTGTGTTAGAATGAGTGTACAAGCGAGTGTGTGTGTGTGTGTGTGTGTGTGTGTGAGAGTGAGAGTGAGCGTACAAGCGAGTGTGTGTGTGTGTGTGAGAGTGAGCGTACAAGCGAGTGTGTGTGTGTGAGAGTGAGTGTACAAGCGAGTGTGTGTGTGTGTGTGTGTGTGTGTGTGAGAGTGAGTGTACAAGCGAGTGTGTGTGTGTGTGAGAGTGAGTGTACAAGCGAGTGTGTGTGTGTGTGTGTGAGAGTGAGTATACAAGCGAGTGTGTGTGTGTGTGTGTGTGTGTGTGTGTGTGAGAGTGAGTGAGTGTACAAGCGAGTGTGTGTGTGTGTACAAGCGAGAGTGTGTGTGTGTGTGTGTGAGAGAGAGTACAAGCGAGTGTGTGTGTGTGTGTGTGTGTGTGTGTGTGTGAGAGAGTGAGTGTACAAGCGAGTGTGTGTGTGTGTGAGTGAGAGTGAGTGAGTGTACAAGCGAGTGTGTGTGTGTGTGTGTGTGTACAAGCGAGAGTGTGTGTGTGTGTGTGTGTGTGTGTGTGAGAGAGAGAGTACAAGCGAGTGTGTGTGTGTGTGAGAGTGAGTGTACAAGCGAGTGAGTGTGTGTGTGTGAGAGTGTACAAGCGTGTGTGTGTGTGTGTGAGAGTGTACAAGCGAGTGAGAGTGTGTGTGTGTGAGAGTGAGTGTACAAGCGAGTGTGTGTGTGTGTGAGAGAGAGAGTGTACAAGCGAGTGTGTGTGTGTGTGAGAGTGAGTGTACAAGCGAGTGTGTGTGTGTGTGAGAGAGAGAGTGTACAAGCGAGTGTGTGTGTGTGTGAGAGTGAGTGTACAAGCGAGTGTGTGTGTGTGTGAGAGTGAGTGTACAAGCGAGTGTGTGTGTGTGTGTGTGTGTGTGTGTGTGTGTGAGAGAGAGTGTACAAGCGAGTGTGTGTGAGAGTGAGTGTACAAGCGAGTGTGTGTGAGAGTGAGTGTACAAGCGAGTGTGTGTGAGAGTGAGTGTACAAGCGAGTGTGTGTGAGAGAGAGTGTACAAGCGAGTGTGTGTGAGAGTGAGTGTACAAGCGAGTGTGTGTGAGAGTGAGTGAGTGTACAAGCGAGTGTGTGTGTGTGTGTGAGAGAGAGTGTACAAGCGAGTGTGTGTGTGTGTGTGAGAGAGAGTGTACAAGCGAGTGTGTGTGTGTGTGAGAGTGAGTGTACAAGCGAGTGTGTGTGTGTGTGTGTGTGTGTGAGAGTGAGTGAGTGTACAAGCGAGTGTGTGTGTGTGTGTGAGAGTGAGTGTACAAGCGAGTGTGTGTGTGTGTGTGAGAGAGAGTGTACAAGCGAGTGTGTGTGTGTGTGTGAGAGTGAGTGAGTGAGTGTACAAGCGAGTGTGTGTGTGTGTGTGTGTGTGAGAGAGAGAGTGTACAAGGGAGTGTGTGTGTGTGAAAAGGATATTTAACATGAGATTAAAACTAAATAAAAAAATAATAGCTGGAAAAAAACCCTGTATTAACAGAAACTGAAACTAAATAGAAAATAATACTTATTAACAGAAACACTCAAATAAAAACAGTGTTAAAGGTCAGGTCACGTGACGTCACATCAGTCAGACACACACACGCAACTCTTCTCATTAAAGGCTCGCAGGAAATGATGTAATTCTGAAAGTTCACTGGAAACATGTATCGTCACGGTTTCTGGAGGAGATCTGCTCTACTGAGAGTCACATGATCACTGCGCGCTCCTAAACTGAAGAGTTTCTTCCAAAGCCCTGCGTATAGCCTGACCTTTGACCTCCTCTGACAGCAGCGCAGCCATCGACGTTACACAGGCTCGAGGAGATAAAGCCTTTACACACACACACACACACACACACACACACACACACACACACGAACACAGGAAGATGAGCAGATCTCGCGGAGAGCGAAAGTAAACGCTCGACACGGAACACACACTCCTGTGACACACTTCACCACAGACGAGCAGTAAACACACACACACACACACACACACACACACACACACACACACACACACACACACACACACACACACACACACGGCCAGCTCGAGCTCGACGGGTAATCGCGGTGTGTATATTTAAAGTTCGCGAGTTTAATCGCGTTCGCTTCTCAGACTCGCTCGTCGGTTTGTTTACACGTCACGCGCTTCCCGCTCATCTTGTTATTATTCATCTTAAATATGATTTATCGACATTCAATGAAGGTAAAGTTGGTGTATTTACCGTAAGCTGTGGAAGTGTGTGTGTGTGTCCGTCGGTTGCTCCTGAAGGCCTGCGGAGTCGGTACACGCCTCTCTGTCACGTACAGCGCTTGCAAAACAACGGACGTCACCGGCGTGATGACGTCACGCGCACGCTGTTCTTCGCGTGCTTTGAATGAGGTCGAGTCCGTTTGGAAGTCCGCCCCCTACTGGAGCAGAGTGCGGTGACGCGGAGCTGACAGTGCTAGAGCTCTCTGTCCATGTGGGTTTCATAAAGTTTTGAAAAATATTTTATATCATAAAAAGAAAAAAAGAAAAATCCGTCACACTGTTACACCTTCAAACGTGTATTAAACATTATTTCAGTTTGATTTAATAACTTGTTTGTTTGTTTTGTAAACATATAATTAATTATTAATTTATAAATAGTAACTTTATAAATTAGAGCTAACCTTACCACTAATCTAGATCTTAGACATGCTATTCTTTTTATCCATGTTGGGAAGCTTGTTTTGGCCACACACACACACACACTATTTTTTTTAAAGATAATTGTTTATCTCACAATTGTGTGTTATAAAGTCAGGACTGTGAGAAATAAACTCTCAATTTTTACTTTTTTCTCCCAATTGTGACTTTATATGTCGCAATTCTGAGATAAAACGTCACAACTAACTTTTTTATTTTATTCTGTGGCGAAAACAAGATTTCATACATGTTGGTTTCATAAAGTTTTGAAAAAACTTTTATACCATTAAAAAACCGAAAAAACAGACTATCACACCTTGAAACAGTTTTTTTGTTTTATTTAAAGCGGTGGTATAATGGCCTTTTCACAAGATGTAAAATAAGTCTCTGATGAGTGTGTGAAGTTTCAGCTCAAATACTCCACAGATATTATTATATCGCATGTTAAAGTCACTTTTTGAGGGTGAGCAAAAATGCACCGTTTTGTGTCTGTCCCTTTAAATGCAAATGAGGTGCTGCTCCCGGCACAGGGGGCGGAGCTACAAGAGCTCGTGAGTGTGTTAGCAGCTGATTACCTCACACACACTAACATGACAGAAACTGTTCTCTCAAGTTTAATGTTAAACCGGAGTCAGACAAAGATGGAGAGACTCGAGAAGAAGTGACACATGTAGAGCAACAGGACGTCTCTGAATGGTTAGTTGATGAGTTTATGTCGCTGA
>NC_136897.1:682500-697500 GCF_949152265.1 Phoxinus phoxinus
GATCTCTGAACACTACGGCTGTGATATAATACAGCGTAACGCACCTCTCTGTGTGCCGGATCTCTGAACACTACGGCTGTGATATAATACAGCGTAACGCACCTCTCTGTGTGCCGGATCTCTGAACACCACAGCTGTGATATAATACAGCGTAACGCACCTCTCTGTGTGCCGGATCTCTGAACACTACGGCTGTGATATAATAAAGCGTAACGCACCTCTCTGTATGCCGGGTCTCTGAACACTACGGCTGTGATATAATACAGCGTAACGCACCTCTCTGTATGCCGGATCTCTGAACACTACGGCTGTGATATAATAAAGCGTAACGCACCTCTCTGTGTGCCGGATCTCTGAACACTACGGCTGTGATATAATACAGCGTAACGCACCTCTCTGTATGCCGGATCTCTGAACACTACGGCTGTGATATAATACAGCGTAACGCACCTCTCTGTGTGCCGGATCTCTGAACACTACGGCTGTGATATAATACAGCGTAACGCACCTCTCTGTATGCCGGATCTCTGAACACCACAGCTGTGATATAATACAGCGTAACGCACCTCTCTGTGTGCCGGATCTCTGAACACTACGGCTGTGATATAATAAAGCGTAACGCACCTCTCTGTATGCCGGGTCTCTGAACACTACGGCTGTGATATAATACAGCGTAACGCACCTCTCTGTGTGCTGGATCTCTGAACACTACAGCTGTGATATAATACAGCGTAACGCACCTCTCTGTGTGCCGGATCTCTGAACACTACAGCTGTGATATAATACAGCGTAACGCACCTCTCTGTGTGCCGGATCTCTGAACACTACAGCTGTGATATAATACAGCGTAACGCACCTCTCTGTGTGCCGGATCTCTGAACACTACAGCTGTGATATAATACAGCGTAACGCACCTCTCTGTGTGCCGGGTCTCTGAACACTACAGCTGTGATATAATACAGCGTAACGCACCTCTCTGTATGCCGGGTCTCTGAACACTACAGCTGTGATATAATACAGCGTAACGCACCTCTCTGTGTGCCGGGTCTCTGAACACTACGGCTGTGATATAATACAGCGTAACGCACCTCTCTGTGTGCCGGATCTCTGAACACTACGGCTGTGATATAATACAGCGTAACGCACCTCTCTGTATGCCGGGTCTCTGAAAACTACGGCTGTGATATAATAAAGCGTAACGCACCTCTCTGTATGCCGGATCTCTGAACACTACAGCTGTGATATAATACAGCGTAACGCACCTCTCTGTGTGCCGGATCTCTGAACACTACGGCTGTGATATAATACAGCGTAACGCACCTCTCTGTATGCCGGGTCTCTGAAAACTACGGCTGTGATATAATAAAGCGTAACGCACCTCTCTGTATGCCGGGTCTCTGAACACTACAGCTGTGATATAATACAGCGTAACGCACCTCTCTCTCTGTGTGCCGGATCTCTGAACACTACGGCTGTGATATAATACAGCGTAACGCACCTCTCTGTGTGCCGGATCTCTGAACACTACAGCTGTGATATAATACAGCGTAACGCACCTCTCTGTGTGCCGGGTCTCTGAACACTACGGATGTGATATAATAAAGCGTAACGCACCTCTCTGTGTGCCGGATCTCTGAACACTACAGCTGTGATATAATACAGCGTAACGCACCTCTCTGTGTGGCGGATCTCTGAACACTACAGCTGTGATATAATACAGCGTAACGCACCTCTCTGTGTGCCGGATCTCTGAACACTACAGCTGTGATATAATAAAGCGTAACGCACCTCTCTGTGTGCCGGATCTCTGAACACTACAGCTGTGATATAATAAAGCGTAACGCACCTCTCTGTGTGCCGGATCTCTGAACACTACAGCTGTGATATAATACAGCGTAACGCACCTCTCTGTGTGCCGGATCTCTGAACACTACAGCTGTGATATAATACAGCGTAACGCACCTCTCTGTGTGCCGGATCTCTGAACACTACAGCTGTGATATAATACAGCGTAACGCACCTCTCTGTGTGCCGGATCTCTGAACACTACAGCTGTGATATAATACAGCGTAACGCACCTCTCTGTGTGCCGGATCTCTGAACACTACAGCTGTGATATAATACAGCGTAACGCACCTCTCTGTGTGCCGGATCTCTGAACACTACGGCTGTGATATAATACAGCGTAACGCACCTCTCTGTGTGCCGGATCTCTGAACACTACAGCTGTGATATAATACAGCGTAACGCACCTCTCTGTGTGCCGGGTCCACGTCCTCAGGCAGTTCCCCAGCCAGCTTGTTCATCAGCATTTCCGGTGGATAATATGTGATGCTTTTATTCTCTTCACCAGAGGGTTCCTGTCAGGGGAAATTAACATTTCATGCAAATCTTTTATGCAAATCATGCAAATATGGACTGAAAAGTTTGTTATATTCGAGGGTGTATAAGATCATACAGAAATAACTTTAGTTGGCAATGTGATCTCTCCTAGCTCCTCCTTCAGTTGCTCGTAGGTCTTGCCGCCCTAATGCAGGAACAGAAGAGTGAGAGGTTGTGCATCTGCGTAGTGCGTTCGTGAACATGTTCTCTTGGGAACTCAATGGAAATCAAGCGTACACTCCACTTGGTGGGGTCCCAGGCCGTGAACCAGCCGGTGAAGGTCGGCGGCTCAAAGCCCTGCTTCACGATCATGATAGGAGTGTCGGGGTCTCGGGATCCAGGGTGGGTCCGCAGGTATTCCTGGCATGTTGTCACAGATTCCCGACGCTCCACATCATTTGCTTCATTTCCAATCCACAGAAATACCTAGAAGAACCAAACGCTGAAGTCAGCACTGCAAGATGTGATTCTAACTGAGAGAGACACTGACACTGTTGTTCATGTTTTTATTTTTTATATATATATAAATAAATGTGAGTGGATTCTGAATCTCAGAGCTGCTGCAAACACATCGCTATGATCAGATGCTTTCTGAACGGCTGTTTTCTCCTTTCTGTGTTGTTATTCTGTTATTGAGTGGATAGTGCAGCACATATTTACATATTCATCTAAATGTGGGCGGCGTTGGGATTGGGAACTTCACCATGACGAGTGTATCAAGCTTATAGCCACCAAACCTTACTTTTCATTGCAGATCAAAGATATAGTTTTAGTTCAAACTGTGTTGCTCTACCTGATCCCACGTGTCCAAAAGCATTACGTCATCCTCTCTCAGATCGTCCTGTGCGAACTGGGTCACCTCAGTCGCGATATACTGGCCCGTCTTATTGGAGCATTCGAAGAGGCGTGGCTGATGATCGAAAGTCACCATCTGTAATCTTTGAGAAGAAGTGACATCAACAGCCAAGAACTGATTTCCCATTGAATCTCTGAACACAACACTTGTTCTGTATACCTTCTGTCGCTTGCGTATGGTCCTTTTCCACCTAAGATTTCCCAGAACTCGTTTGGCTCCTGTCCCTCAGCCATGATGTCCTCAGACGAGCCGCGGCCGATGAAGGCGCTCACCTCTTTAGCCATGGCTCTCTCGTCCCCACTGGAGCCCTGCGGGGTCATCGAGAGGTTAGTACTGCAACAATGTCCATTACAGGGGCTTTCGCACCGCAGAGTTATAGGAACTCAGTTCTTGGATCTAGGGACCAGGATGGTTCCCTGAGAACTGATGGTTCCCTGAGAACTGATGGTTCCCTGAGAACTGATGGTTCCCTCAGGAACGTTATAAGAAATAAGAAATACATAATCATCTTTCTCTTGATCCCTCAAAGTCGCATTGGGTTTTCTCCTCAGCGTAAAGATTAAGAGCTTCATCTATCACTGTTTACATGTTCGTAGAGTTAGTTTCTGGAGTAAATATATAATCTATAATCTGTGTACACAGCTTTTTTAATAATAGCGGGTGCTGGTGTTTCGTGCGCGTTCGGCCAATCACTGAACACTAACGTCACTGTAGTTCCTATAGCGCTGGTTTAGGAGTACATTCACCTTTGGCTAAGCCCCGCCCCCCTTAGTTACTGTTGCTACATCCGTCAACTTCATCTGGGCTCTGGTTTGGTATCAACATGGCTTATGCTGTGACGGCTCTTCCTGCTGAAATTTTATCAAACTTTTATAAAGCAGCAAATAAAGTGTCGGATAGAAGTAGGCAGAAGGGGCTCAGTGTGCGTTCGAAGGCTTTATTCAAGACATACCGGAGAAACACAAGCAACAACAAGATCCAAATAGAGGCAAAAGCATAACGGTCACTGTTAAAACATGACCCACCGCATCATATCCTAATGGAGACGGAGACTGGGACTCACAATATCAGGAGCAACACTGTTCATGCAGAGCTGGTCTCTCTTCACTTCTATAATCGTTATTACAAAGCAAACGGACTACGCGAGTATAAAGTTGTGTTTATTAGCAGCGTGTGCTAGCGTATCAACAATTAGCGTAGAGAACCGAAATCATAACCTAAACAGCATAAAACTGTCTAACTAGTGTAACTCACAGTAAGGTTAAAACACAAAAGTGTGTTGTTGATCTTGAGGGGTTTCGCTGACTGAGGACGTCCACACAGTTTAATCCAAAGACGACACTAGTCAGGATTGACATCGGTTTTGGGAAGGGGAAAAACCTCCAACCTCTCTGGGAAACGCGTATCTGTGTTACAAATGCTCCAGACACAATGGTTAACCGTATTTTTTATAAAACTACGACGGTAATATCCTGCCGAGACCAAACATACGAGACGCCGGTGTTAAAGTCAATGGAGCGCTGTGAACAAGTGTCGGACCGCTGTGGAGCTCGTTCTCGGCTGCGCCGGCGTATTGATTGGTCAATCTACATTATAGGGAGTGGCTTAGCTAAAGGCGAATTAGTTTCTCCAAAAGAGTTTCTCCTAGTTCCTGCGGTGTGAACACGCCAAACTCCGGGAGCTCCCGCCAATAGCTCTAGGAACGACGAAGGGCTTCCTCCGGTGCGGAAGCCCAGTATGTGAAGAGTAGTGCTGGACTGCGTCACTGCTGAGTGCTTTCCCATTACAATACTATGAGTTATTCAACTCCTGTAGGAAGACTGCGTACTTTGCCATACCACAGGTAGACGCCATACTGGCTTTTCAAAAGGAAGACATCATTGGAGTTGAGAGAGCCGGCGAGAGCGGGAACCTCTACGGCTCTTGAGTTGCTGGGCTGAGAGCCACAGATCTGGAACAGCCGCACGGGCGGCTCCGGCTCCTGGCCACTCTTCCGGGACGTCCCTCCCTACAATGGGAACAGAGGAACTTTATTCACTAGAAACAACAGCAATTTCAGAAACCTGGAACTTATTCGCATTCGAAAGGATGCCTTTGACCGAAGATGCTTCTTGCATCTGAAGGATGTTGAGGTCTCCAAAATAAGCATAATCTCATGGGAGTCAGTGGGTCGAATAGGGATTATATAACATTACACAAAGTAATTTTTTGCTGATTGTTCATTTTACTCAATTAAAATCAGCTTAAGCAATATCATTCTTATATATTATAATCATGGTCTTTGTAGTTCTTTTGTTCTTGCTAATTATGTTCCAAAGCCAAGCCTTTTCAGATCACATGAAACGTAACATGTTGTAAAATGTGTCAACATTTATTTAAATGTCTTTTGGATATTTAAATTTAAAACTAAAGTTGGGTTGTGTCGTTGCAATGGGATTAAAAGTTGAACCGCTTTCTGCAGCAAATGAATCATTAAAAGTCAATTTTGCTTATAATATGATTATGGAATGTCACTTTGGTGTATTAAGAGCATGTCTGTGAAAGTTAGTAAAAAGATAGTAGTTGAGCACAGAACTGTTAAATCTAGATATAGCATTTAGTGCAGTGAATGCTTGAGTTGCACAGACAGCGAGTGCTTCGCTACCTCAAAGATCACCATCTTGCCCGTGAAGATGGCCATGAAGTGCCGCGGCTCCTTGCCCATGCAGACCCGCACCTGCACCGGCTGGCCGCCGTACTGCTGGTCCAGGCTCACGGCCTGATACGCACAGGCCGTCACTTCATCCTGCGACGCATGCCGGCCCTTCAGGAGACAAGCACAGGTTACCTCCGTCACTCATGTGCAGACAAACGCCAGAACCTTGGATTGCTTTGAGATATCAACACAGCGTTTGGCTCAGATGCAGTTGACATGATTGTAAATAAGCCCAACGTTGATTTTATGACATTCCAAATATGCTTTATAATAGTCATCATGTGAACCATGTATAATAACAAAATCAATCAATAAAGTGCATCCCTTTTTCTGGGGTTTTCTCAGCAGTGATGTAATAGAAGAACCTCCGAAAATGATTAAGGCGAGACACTACAGGTGAATAGGGTACAATTTTTAAATAATAGATATCACCATGAAACTTCCTCAGATGATTACTTACACAAGTTCATAAATTGAAAATGAAATTTGTATGTTTAATTATGCAAATAGGGCATTATCTCATTAAATATGCGATATATTTTCGGTAGATAGATCTGAACATATGATGAAGCCGGGTGCAAAATTCTTTTTTCATTTTGATTACACACAAGATGAAAGATGTTCAGAGGGATTTCAGGAGATATGCTTTCATGACCTAGGAAATCTAAATATAGTGTCTATAGCCTTAAAAAATCAAGTTTCGCCATATTCTTTTGATTAAAATGTCCCATAAATCAGGCCAGGAATGATTTTTTAACAAATCCCTCTGAACATATCTTCAGAATACTGCTAAGTGTGTAACTGGAGAGTTTGGTGTACATCGGCTGAGATGTTTATACTGGAGAATGACAAAAAACTCATTTTGAGAAAAAGGCATTTAAAGATTTGTAATGTAAAAATTCATACTTTTTTTAGTGGAAACAACTATTTACTGACACAATATCTCATCACATCATTAGCAACAACAATAAACACCACCTAAATCACATCAAAACTTATAAACACAGCATTTATGGCCTTCAACTGAGCAGAAAAACAGTCAAACACACACATCTGAGTGTCGGAGCGCGTCACGTGATGCTTCTGAACCGCAGCGGATGATGCAGAACGACAACTTTTGTTGAATTGCACATAGACAACGTTAGTAAAATAAAGACCTAAATGTGTATTTTGGACTTTTTTCACCACAAGTCTGAAAGAAGATGTTATTGAAGACAAATAGCCCAAAATCTCAAAATAACCAGTGAAAAAAACCCGATGTTTTTGGCTGCCGTGTCTCGCCTTAAAGGTTTTCTACCAAATGAGACCATGTTCTTGATGATAACTTTTTGCAGAGTTATAAATCATTCTTTTAAGTATGCCACTTAGATGTGAAATCAGTAAATGCCTCCGGGAGTCTTTCCTCTGCACATGCATGTAATGTGACTTCACCTTCCACATGTACAGAATGTGGCTTTTCCTGCCGTTGACATCATAGCTGTACAGAATCAGATAGCAATCTCCTCCATAGAAGTATCCGTGCATTTCGGGATTCACCGCCACCATCTCCAGCTTCTCGATGCGCCACACCTGAGGATGCAGAAGACTCGTGTGTATTTCTGTTTCCCATGATGCCGTGTTCTGACTCCTGTCAGCTGACCAGATCTGAGTAATCCTCTGTACCTGCTTCTGTCCGCTGCCGTCATCCACCATACGCTCTTGCGCCGCCACATCCGGCATCACATGCATCCGACTGGCATCAAACTTCTCTTGCGGGACATCAGCTGATCAATGAGAAGAAACAGCGAAGATTACGACCTCAAGAAATGAACATCATGTAGAGCAGAACTACCACACGGGAAAAGGCATCAGTTGACTTCGCTTAACTTGATTACGTTAATAATCTGCTTAATCGGAAAATTAAGTAATGTGGTTCACATAACGTAATTTTTTCAGTCAAGCATTACGTTTCTTTACTTAAATTTTAAGGCAACGGGTTTAAAACATTTTTTAAGTAAGTGAACTGAACATTTTTTTACAGAATACATTTGGTACACTGCAAAAAGTGTTTTCCTCAGGATTTTGTCTCGTATTCCAATACAAACATTCTGAAATCAAGATACATTTACTGGAGACGCAAAATGACTGAAGACACCATGGGCCGTATCTTACACCCGCGCAATTGACTTTGTACTGGACGCATGAATACATTTTTAGCTAACTGTGTGATTTGTATATATGTACATTTCTGAAATACATACAGTAACTTAGACAGTCACCTCTGATAATAGATCACTTTTAATTAATATCTTCAGTCATTCTTCTTCTCCAGTAAATGCATCTTGATTTAAGAATGTTTAGATATTTGTGCTGGAAAACCTCATTATTAAACAGATATCATCAGGACTGACATCAATGGCAATACGTTTCATTTTTTGTTTCCAAAAACTGTCAAAACAGCCTCAATTTTCTATATTGTGTTCCTTATAAAACTGTGTTTTTGAGCTGGAATAAAAGACGACATGTAAGTTAGTGAAGCCGTTTGTGTTTCCGTTCCACATTTGAATGATTGACTCTTCTTCCTGTTTGATTCTTATCATCTTCTTCCTGTTTGGATTCATGATTCTTGTTTTGTTCACATCATTCCTACATGTATTTTCTGTGTTCATTTAATAAACTATTGCTCAACATTTCCATATCTGGCTTGTTCCCGCTACGCAATAAAAAAAATACAACATTTAAATGCGACTTTTTGTCTTACAATTCTGACTTTTCTGCAGTTCGGAGAGAGAGAAAGAAGTTATAAACTTGTAATTAATTTTTAATTTTTTTATTCCGTGGCAGAAAAAAGCTTCCACATTTTGTAATAATCCTGTCATTGTATATTACAAAAATTGTTCATCTTCTGTGGATAAAAGCGTCTGCTAAAAGCAAGGACGCTGGCTACTGGTCGTAACCGTGGTTCTGTGAATGGTGGCCGCCGGAGACGCTCAATACATGGAGGCAGGAGTCGCGTCTCGCGCGTCACATCGCGAATCTCGTATCAATTCAGTCACTCGTGACCTCGACCGCTGACACGTCAGAAGCAATATATCATACATCACGTCGGCCTCTTTAGTCACTGACCCCTCGTCACTGTGAGAGTGCTGAGGCTGGGCATGCACAGCAGGAGTCTCCAGGTGTGTACAACGGCCCTGCTCATCAGCCAATAATGAATCTGAGGCTGCCAGAGATAATGTGTGCAGTTCATCCCCAGAACATTCAGCTGCTGGTTCGACCCTTGTCCACAAGGGGTTAAGCACAGATGTTCTCACTTCCGAACCTGTGCTCTGAGTGGCAGAAGGAAAGGCCTGGATGCCCTGCACAGCGCTGGATAGTGTGTGTGTGTGTTGCGTCCGGGGTCTGCTGCTTCCGCGGAGGCTCAGGTTTACTAGCTGAGCACTTGCTTCCAGTCTGAACCTTGGTTGTGACTAGTGCCAAAAAATCTTGAATTTCAGGTGAAAATTTTGCCAACCTTTATTGCCTAACCTCCAAAGGCATAAAATTACATTCCTGGCCATGGTCAGTTAAAGCCTCCCTGAGATGTCCGATGCCTGGACAGGCAGGACCTTGAACATGGGCATCCATAAGCTGCATAGGACTTCCGCATGTGGAACATGAGGCTAGAAAACAAATCGCGAGTTAACTATGACATTAATGCGATTAATCGCGAGTTAACTATGACATTAATGCGATTAATCACGAGTTAACTATGACATTAATTTGATTAATCGCAAGTTAACTATGACATTAATGTGATTAATCGCGAGTTAACTATGACATTAATGCGATTAATCACGAGTTAACTATGACATTAATGTGATTAATCACGAGTTCACTATGACATTAATGTGATTAATCACGAGTTAACTATGACATTAATGTGATTAATCACGAGTTAACTATGACATTAATGTGATTAATCGCAAGTTAACTATGACATTAATGTGATTAATCACGAGTTAACTATGACATTAATGTGATTAATCACGAGTTAACTATGACATTAATGCGATTAATCGCAATTAAATATTTTAATCGTTTGACAGCACTAGTTCTCACACAACACTCACTCAACTCTAGTGGCCGGAACACCGCGTTTGTAAAGACCCTGTACAACCAATGGGTCTGAAAACAATCCAATAAAGTCCATTAAATCTTTGTTTTTCCTCGAGACACATCTACAGCGGGGAGCAATGCCAACCCAAAAGCTGCGCACACTCGAGCGAGATCTCTCCGAGACCGACCGTGACGTATGATATATTGCTTCTGACGTGTCAGCGGTCGAGGTCACGAGTGACTGAATTGTTACGAGATTCTTGATGTGACGCGCCTCCACCCTCCACCATGTATTGACCGTCTCCGGTGGTCTGGAACAGTGAAATATAATGTAAACTATAATAGGGAGATTAAAAACAGAAGTACAGTGTAACTGAGGTTTAAAGACATTAAAAAACAGGCCTTCCTCTCAAAGTGTGTGTGAGAGACTCATACCGACTCTCCCCACGGTGTGTGTTCGGCCCAGACCCGTCGTCTGCTCTCGGACCCTCCAGCTCGTGAAGAGCTGTTTGAACAGAGCCGATTCCCCTCCGTCACTCAGAGACTCCACTTTAGTGCTGAGAGGATATCCCTTCAGTTTGATGAACTCCTGCAGAATCAGTCACATCAACACACAACACTTTCTTTACATGTGAATCTGCAGACTCCTGGAGAATGTCTGAAGTGGACGGTATAATAAAGTGTAACCTGTCCTGTAATGAATCCGCTGATTTAATGAAGGGAATAGACTCACCAGAGCTCGGGTCATTGCTGCTTGTCTCTCCGCCTTGTTGGCCGTCTTTCCCTTCCACACAAATATTGACATTCCCCCCTGATCCAAAATATAGCAGTCCTAGATAGATAGATAGATAGATAGATAGATAGATAGATAGATAGATAGATAGATAGATAGAAGATAGATAGATAGATAGATAGATAGATAGATAGATAGATAGATAGATAGATAGATAGATGTGAAGGTGGCCTATTATGCCCATTTTCACATGATGTAATATAAATCAAAATGTCAATAATTCCCAGTAGCGAGTGTCAGACACAGATGGAGAGACTCAGGAAGAGTTTACTGTTAGACTGTATAATTGATGTTTCTGAATGGTTAGTGGATACATTTATATAACTTAGTTGTTGTGGAGTTATGTTGATTCATCTCCTCAACTAGCCTGACTAACCCTAACCCTAACCCTAACCCATGCTAATCTATAAACTGTTGTATAGGTGTGTGAACTGCAGTAGGATGCCCACGGAGCCAGAACATATGGAGATATAGAACATATGGAGATATGGCAGTATGGTTTAGTGTGCGGCTGTAATGTGGGACTGCTGTTCCTCCCTCAGGGATCTAGTGCAGATCGTCACCCGTCGTGGGCAGTTCCCGACTCTTCTGTAGGACTGGGGGAAATCTGAAACCGCTTGTTCTGGGAGACTGATAATGATATATGGGGATTATAAAATAAGTATTGGGTGGATGTTTACCATTATGGGCTGGTTGTTAACACACTATTGTAACGCTCTGAAACGCAAGTATCAAACGCGAAACGCAAGTAACTCTGTGGGCGGATCCCGGCGCTGTTGCTATAAAACACAGAGAAGTGACATTGGGGATGATGGAGAAACACACACACATTAGCTTCGGTTAAATAATAATAATTTGGGTAAATGTGTAATCTAGATTAATTTTTCACATCTTCACGGACACAACAATGATTTCCCTCGTGTGTTAATATTGTTCCTTGTAATAATGTATGATTGGCAAAAATGAAAACTGCTGCGTCTGTTTAGATCATAGACTGTAAAAAAATATGGACGTAGTGTCCGTGACGTCACCCGTAGGTTTCTGAAGAGCATTTTTGAAGCCTAAAGTGGGCGGAGCCGGCCGTCGCCATCTTGGCCTCGCGTCACCGCTCGTCACTCCCGGATAACAGAATATGGGCAAAGAGGCGGAGCTGAGGAGCCTGGCTATCTGAAACCACGCCCACCTAGCGCGACGTTATGGAGTTAGCAGGCTTGGGAGCTAATGCTATATGCTACTCACAGTACCAAGTCTGCGACTGCACAGGGGCTCGCGCTAAAGTGACACTGACAGTTGATGATTAAAATCTGAATGGCAATTAAAAGGTCCTGTTTTTGCCCTTCGAAATATTGTAATAGTTAAAAGACATAGCTACAAGTGAGACTGTGTATCGCGATTCTGTGCAGCTAAGTTATTCTGCTTGTTGAAAATGTATTATGCAGTAACTTTACAATATTAGGCTACTCTGAGAGTGTGTGTGACCGTGATTATGTGCATACATGTCAGTCACTCTTTATTACTGTCTATGGTCCGTCAGCGCGGCATCGCTCGTCAAGTTCGTAGAGAGCTTTATTATTCAGTCCATTTTAAATTCTGATTTTGGCCGCATCTCAATTCTCAAATGGGTCAAAACATAGATATATTACCTGTGAAGTTCAAGTAAATGCGCTAGAAATACGCGCTCATTCAAGGATGTGCATTTATTGCATGGACGGAGAAACACAGACACCTGCAGGATTTAATCTGACGGTACATAAGCATGTTATAATCTGTTCCAGAGCAACGGCACCGCAGAACGAGTGTAGCCTTTATATCTATAGACGTTTTTAAATCTGAAAACTCCAAAAAGCAACGAAATTGTCAGACATCACATCCAGTAGTGCATGTTCACAGAGGAGAACAACTGGAATACAGCGCTGGCTGTTCTCTCGAACGACACTCGACGAAAAACGGCGGAATCCAAAGCCGTGGGCGAGGTAATGGGTGTATTAAATTATATGAAATAATCCCGAATAAAAGCACAAACACGGCAGAGATGGCAAATTCAGCAGCTGGAATTTGCTGAAGTGAAGTGACTGCTAACCGGCTAGCATTTACATCAGCGGGAATCCGCCTGTCACTCAAAAGTGGACACACCCTTACTTTTGCAGAACTTTAAATATTAATCAACTACACGGGCGAGTTATAAAAAAATGCACCCCCCTCACAGTTGTTATGAAGGGCAAAGTTAGCTTTATAGACCAAAGCCACAGAGAGAACCAGGCTGTAAACATGTTTTGTTCTGCTGTAAAGTTGGGCATTTTAACATGCGGGAGATACAGATTTGACTCCCTTCTGCAGCCAGCCTCAAGCGGCCAGTCGATGAATTGCCGTTTAATTCACTTCCGTGTTGGTTTCAAGAGAGAGACGGGGAGGTTGCCGCTTGGTTTAGATTAGAGAATCAAAGTGTGTGTGTTGTTCACACGCTACATTATGGCCAAGCACGCGCGCTTAAAATACCATATGACTAACGCGCGGCGCCGCTGTCTTTAGACTGGGTTTCTCCTGGTCAGCGGCGGAGTTGTTTTCTGGAACTGCAGAATATCACCAGGGAACGTTTGCGCCGGAACACACTCCTCTTTACACTGAACCGCCCCCCCGAGCGCAAGTTCATTCCCTAATTTACCGCCGTGCGTCTGTGGAGGGAAGAGTCCGCTGTGCGCGGGTGCAGAATAGGAATGACACATGCGGCGGGTGCAAGATACGGCCCATGGTGTTCAAACACCTTATAAAAGTGAATTTTGCATAATAGGTCTTCTTTAAAGTACTGTCAGTCAAAACTATGGGGTCGGTAAGATTTTATAATGTTTTTGAAAGAGTCTCTTCTGCTCACCAAAGCTGCATTTATTTGATCAAAAATATTTGATATTATTTTATATTAAAATATGATTCCAGTGAATATATAATAAAGTGTAATTTATTCCTGTGATGTTCAGCATCATTACTCCAGTCTTCAGTGTCACATGATCCTCCAGAAATCAGTGTAATATGATGATCTGATGCTCAAGACACATTTATGATTATTATCAGTCATATTTTATTGGAAACCGTGTACTTACATCGTGATTCAGCAAGTCTTGTGTGAGTGGACTGGTGGCGATCTCAGTGATGTTCATCGATCCGTTCGCATCGGACACGCTTCAAAGTTTGAGATGCGTTAGATTCACTCGCACAAACATATGAGCCAATTAATCAATCAAGTGATAAATTATACATGTGACCCTGGAGCACAAACCCAGTCTGGAGCCGCACGGGTATATCTGTGGCAATAGCAACTATACAGCGTATGCGTCAAAATTATCCATTTTTCTTTTATGCCAAAAATCATGAGGATATTAAGATCATGTTCATGAAGATATTTAGTAAATGTCCTACCGTAAATATATAAAACATGTATTTTCGTGAGTGAATGCAGCACAATTGTGAACATAAATGCACAACTTTAAAGGTGCAGTGTGTAAGTTTAGCAGCATCTAGTGGTGAGGTTGAGAACTGCACCCAACAGAAGTTACGGTGGTCAACAGGAAGTGATGTCGTCGTCTGAGACAGCAGAGAGTAGCCAGTTAAACAATGAGGTTTCTCTACAAAGATAAATTAAGAAATTAGGTTTACTTCATTATTCAGTAAAACGATATGTGACGAAACGCGTGTGTCTGTTCAGGGCCACCGTAGAACATGTGAATGTAAGCGGACCCGCGGTGTGTGTAGAACATGTGGATGTAACCCGCGGTGTGTGTAGAACATGTGGATGTAACCCGCGGTGTGTGTAGAACATGTGGATGTAACCCGCGGTGTGTGTAGAACATGTGGATGTAACCCGCGGTGTGTGTAGAACATGTGGATGTAACCCGCGGTGTGTGTAGAACATGTGGATGTAACCCGCGGTGTGTGTAGAACATGTGGATGTAACTCGCGGTGTGTGTAGAACATGTGGATGTAACTCGCGGTGTGTGTAGAACATGTGGATGTAACCCGCGGTGTGTGTAGAACATGTGGGTGTAACTCGCGGTGTGTGTAGAACATGTGGATGTAACTCGCGGTGTGTGTAGAACATGTGGATGTAACTCGCGGTGTGTGTAGAACATGTGGATGTAACTCGCGGTGTGTGTAGAACATGTGAATGTAACCCGCGGTGTGTGTAGAACATGTGGATGTAACCCG
>NC_136897.1:702500-710000 GCF_949152265.1 Phoxinus phoxinus
AGTCCAATATGCACCGGGAACAAGTCTGACTTACTGCCGGCAATGTGAACCAAGCTCCTGCTCCGGTCGTACAGGGACCGGACAGCCCTTAGCAAAGGACCCCGGACCCCATACTCCCGGAGCACCCTCCACAGGCCGCCACGAGGGACACAGTCGAATGCCTTCTCCAAATCCACAAAGCACATGTGGATTGGTTGGGCAAACTCCCATGAACCCTCCAGCACCCTGTAGAGGGTATAGAGCTGGTCCAGTGTTCCACGGCCGGGACGAAAACCGCACTGTTCCTCCTGAATCCGAGGTTCTACTATCGGCCGAATTCTCCTCTCCAGTACCCTGGCATAGACTTTCCCAGGGAGGCTGAGAAGTGTGATCCCCCTGTAGTTGGAACACACCCTCCGGTCCCCCTTCTTAAAAAGAGGGACCACCACCCCAGTCTGCCATCCCAGACGTACTGTCCCCGACCGCCACGCGATGCTGCAGAGGCGTGTCAGCCAAGACAGCCCCACAACATCCAGAGACTTGAGGTACTCAGGGCGGATCTCATCCACCCCCGGTGCCTTGCCACCGAGGAGTTTTTTGACTACCTCTGTGACTTCAGATTGGGTGATGCCAGAATCTCTTCGAGGCCAGTCCTCCATGGCCTAACCGAACTCCTCCCAGGCCCGAGTTTTTGCCTCCACAACCAGCCGGGCTGCAGTTCGCTTGGCCTGCCGGTACCCGTCAGCTAACTCAGCAGTCCCACAAGCCAACCAGGCCCGATAGGACTCCTTCAGCTTGACGGCATCCCTTACTTCAGGTGTCCGCCACCGGGTTCGGGGATTGCTGCCTCGACAGGAGCAGCTCCGAGCGGCCGCTTAGACAATGGAGGTGGAGAACATGGTCCAGTCGGACTCAATATCTCCAGCCTCCCTCGGGATCCGGTCGAAGCTCCGCCGGAGGTGGAAGTTGAAGATCTCTCTGACAGGAGACTCGGCCAAACGTTCCCAGCAGACCCTTACAGTACGCTTGGGTCTGCCGAGTCTGTCCAGCTCCTCCTCCGCCATCGGATCCAACTCACCACTGATCAGTGGACCGCTCCGCCCCTCTCTTCACCCGAGTGTCCAAGACATACGGCCGCAGGTCAGATGAAACGACCACAAAGTCGATCATTGACCTACGACCTAGGGTGTCCTGGTGCCACGTGCACTGATGGACACCCTTATGCTTGAACATGGTGTTCGTTATGGACAAACTGTAACTAGCACAGAAGTCCAATAACTGAACACCGCTCGGGTTCAGATCAGGGGGGCCGTTCCTCCCAGTCACGCCCTTCCAGGTGTCACTGTCGCTGCCCACGTGGGCTAGTAGAACGACGGAGTCGTTTTTTGAATATAAAAGGCTAAAAGTTTTTGCAGTTTTCAGTGTGTGTGTGTGTGTGTGTGTGTGTGTGTTGGTGAGGTAAAAGGAGAGGAGCTGTTGTAGCTCCGCCCCCTGTGCCGGGAGCAGCAGCTAATTTGCATTTAAAGGAACAGGCACAAAAACTGTGTGTTTTTGCTCACCCTCAAAAAGTGACGCTTTAACATGCTATATAAAAATATCTGTGGGGTATTTTGAGCTGAAACTTCACACACACACTCTGTGGACATCACAGACTTATTTTACATCTTGTGAAAAGGCCATTACACCCCCCCTTTAAGCACTGAGATCTGGGGCCGGATTCACGAAACATTCTTAAGAATAAAATTCTTCTTAACTGCCATTTTCTTCTGATTTTCTAACTTAAGAAAAAAGATATGAATATTTTGTAATCAAAAAATCTTCTTAAGAATGTTCTCATCTTTTTTCTTAAGAATTGTTCAAGATTTGCACCCAGGAATATTCTCATGAACTTCTTAGAATTTATCTGAAGAACTTTCTAAACTTCTTTCATAAGAAGATTTTCGTGAATCGGCTCCAGGTGATGCGATACAATACAAAAGTTACTCCCTAAATTGGTATTCACTTGCATTCAATATTGTAAAAATAAGCTTATATACTGCATTTCATAAGAACATCAGAGAAGAAATCCAGAGCGAGGCTTGATAAAGCATTTACACTCCAAATAGCAAATCATCCTTATGAGGAAAATTAAAGGAGCCTCAGAGAAGAATGAACCCTTAAAGAGCAAATATTCTGCTGTTCGTCTGTGTTAGTGTGTGTGTTGCTGTGTGATCATGAGGCGCTCCAGTTCTTCTCTATATCAGTGTTTCTGAACTCCTGAAACGCTCCATTGTAGTCTTGAGTTTCTTTCGGGAACACGTCACAATATTCCTCATTATAATAATTCATGCGCAGAATAAAGGGGCGGGGCATTTCCCAAACAAGTTTCACATCCTGTACATCCCATCATTAATACAACAGTTGCTCATATTCAACAGCAGTGAAAACATTCTTCATGCAAACGTTTGTTCAGCAGATTGTGTGTTTCTGAAACCCACCTCGATCCTCCAGATGAGAGTTCCTGGGGAGTGTGTGACGGCTCTGAACGTTTGCTGCATCTTCAACTATAAAACACACACACAGAACACACACCCTGCATTCACTATCATCACACACCTTCCTTTGTGCTGTAGAAGTTATTGCCAGTATCATTCACACTCACAACAGAGTCCAAAAGAGATGTCCGGGGGAGATTTGATTTTAATGACTCAAGTTTAATGATCCATCAAAATATGAGGAAATATTTTAGATTATTTAAAATATATATATGTGGGAAGTACAAAACACTAAACTTGGTTAAGGTTTATCTGACAAAAATATTTGGCAAAAAAAGGAAAAAAGTACAATTACATGTTTTACAAAAAAATATTTTTTTTAAATAAAAATTGCACAGAAAAACAAAAATTTGACAGGAAAAAGCAAACATAATCAGTTATTAATATTTGGTTGGTTCACTGTTTTTGCATGTGGCCAAAAATGATGTTGCACAATGTTTCATTACTTTATTATCACAAATAAAACAATTGACTCAAAGCACAAATGTAATATGTTGACAAAATCTTTAACACATTTATATTTGATATATCATATTATATATTCACATAATATCATATTTAATATTTGAATGAAGTGTGAATATGTCTAGGCCAGGTACTTTTGGCCACTACTGAATGATTTATTATGTTTAGCTCAATGTAAAATAGTTTTAATAACAGTTATAATAGTTTAATATTGTTAGTTCGCCTACCTTGACGTCCGGACAGTGATGATCAGATCTCTGAGTGACCGGAGGTGTTTAGTCCAGACTAGTGCTCAGTTCTCGATCATATAGCAGGGGAGAAACTAAAATATGCCCTTTTTTGTCCATATCTTTGCTGCGATTGAACAGATGCTTCATTTGATTATATTTGCCTGCTGTCACTCAAAGCTCCGCTCAGCAGCCAATCAGGATAAAGCTTTAGCCCAGTCTATGCAAATGAGCAATGTACACAAACAGAGATATTCAAAGAACAAGAGAAGAGAGAAGATGAGATGATCTTCAATCAATGCAACACTGACTGACATATCTCACATTATTACTGACGGATCAAGCCTCAGAATGTCATATATTTATCCATTGGGTCTTTATTGCAGAAATGTGACCGTGTTTATAATGTTCTCTCGAAGTACAAACGTTCTTCCAGCAACGTTAAACTAACATGGTGAAAATTATCTGGTATTTAATGATGTTCTCAAAACATTTGAGTTTTTTTTTTTACATTAACATTTAGTTGGATGTTCGTCTAATGTTTTTTAAATGTTACTGCATGTATTCAGAGAACATTCAACAGAAATGTTCCTATAATATTCCCCAAGAAAATATTTATTTACAATAAAACTGCACGTTTTGAACATTCAGAGAACGTAAAAAAATAACATAATTTTAACTCAGTGATACATGATGTAACGTTTGTCCCTCAAGTGGTTAAAAACATAACTGCATGTATTTCGCGGAAGAACACGGTTGCGGTTGTGCTTCGGTTCTGAGCGGATGAATATGATTCTTCTTCTGCTCATAAAACATTCTCTACAAGAGATGTAAAATAGAAGATATTACTGTAGTTTTACACATTAATAGGCACGAGAATAAACTACAGCACAACAACCATAATAATCTGTCCAATAAAATACAATAATAAAACACCATCATCATCATCATAAACCCCTCAGTCAGTGTTGATCATAGTTTTATTATGAGCCGTCTCGTTCTTTTCTCCAGCACTCTCCTCTGTTCACACACACACACACACACGATTAATACAACATGAAACAAATTAAATTGAACTTTTTAATAGGGCCAAAATACAAATACAAAGTAATTCCTTATTAACAAGAGTCTTAATAAAAAAATAGCAAAACAAAAACCATGGAATTTACTAGCAGAAACAAAGTCCGATCACACTTTATATTAGGCGTCTTTAAAGAGCATCTATTCCGCTTTTCTAATCTTCATCTCAGTTTAATGTTGCTTTATGAAATACGCTCGACCAATCACAACACACCGCTCCAGCCGGCCAATCAGAGCACAGTGTGCTTTTCAGAAGGAGGGACTTCATAGAGACAGGAAGTGAACAGAGCGTTACTGACAGACTGGGAAGAGAGGAGCCGCAACAATGGAGAATATGAGGAGAATAATCAACATTCAAGCAGGAGAACCGGTTCTAGTCGAGCCTGAACTACAGCAAGACTGTAAAACAGCAGAATATGAGCTCTTTAACTACAAATCACTTACGTCAGCAAATAATAACTGTTGGGTGCAGTGTACTTATTGTGTTTATGCTGTATTGTGAATGAATTGACCGGTTTGGGAAGGCTAAAGGGAAAGTCAACAGTGGAATTACACCTGAAATGATGTCAAAGTAAACACACGTGTTAAAGACACCCAATATAAAGTGGGATCCAAAGTGCAGATTCCTTCTTCTCCTAAATAATCTCGCTGACTGGTGATGAGTAGAACACAGTAGTCTTCATGGTAAAGTCGTTAGCTTGTGCAAAGGCTGTTCAGTGAATGGAACTCGGATCAAATGTCATAATTGTATAGTACACAAATTTATCAGAACCTTTTTCTGTCTGGTTATATAAAGGACTCAAGAGAGAGTACAGGAGTCGTCATTGCGGATCCTGGCAGGGATGTTCCCGTCGGATTCCTCATCGGGAGTGTCGGCAGTGGGAGAGAACTCAGACGGGGCGTCCTCGTATCCGCTGCTCTCCTCGTTCTCATCCTGAGCTTCAGGAGTCAGGAGATTCTCACACACTTCAGGAGTCAGGAGATCCTCACACACTTCCCGAGTCTGGAGATCCTCACACACTTCCGGAGTCTGGAGATCCTCACACACCGCAGGAGTCAGGAGATCCTCACACACCGCAGGAGTCCGCTGATCCACACACACTTCCGGAGTCTGCTGATCCACACACACCGAGAGACCCAGTGATTGTCTGATCCGGTTCTTCAGGTGTGCCACTGGTGTGTTGAGGTGCACAGCAGCGCCGCCACTGGCCGGGAGAGGAGTTTCGTCTCGGTCCACTGATGATCCCTCAGGAGCGGGTCTGCACTTCTGCTCCACGGCCCTCTCCTAAACACACCAGCAAACATCCGTCAAACACAATCTGGAGGAATATTATAGACCATAAGGGGGGCATCAAATAACTTTTGAAAGTTCCAAGTAGTCAATCCTAACTTATTTTAAAGTCCACTGAAGTGCCTCGGATCGCGCAGCTTTATCTGATGCGCTGACGTAATTTGCACTGAAACAGGAAGCTAAGGTGGGGCATAGTGAATAGCTCCTCCCCCTTTTCAAATAGCCAATAGCATTTAGTTTCCCTCACAGACTGACAGCACATGGAAGCGAATCCGAGCGCTGATGATCCGCTGGATTCAGAAGTAGAGTTGTAAATAAATTCTAGCCATTTCATTCTGAACCCGCTGGGGTCGACCGACGCGCCGGCGCCTTTTGCTTGATTTTTTCCACATGGCAGCAAAACAGACTAAAAATACTCCGCCATTTTTGGTCATACAGACTTAAGTATGAAAAAATAAACTGTAAAATGTCTACTTGTCCACTTACAATCGAAATAAAACATTGTGCTTTTGTAAAATATAGAAAATAAACGTGTGCTTTCTGCCTCTCCGTCCTGGGAACTTTTTTTCTGAAGCACGTCTGTAAACAAACAAAACTCAGCGAATACTATTCACTCAGACATGAGCTATATATCTTTATAATCATTTAAGTGTGTACTTTTAAATGATGTAATTCAAAACGAAAACAAATATTCTCTGTTTATGTAATCTGTATGAAAAGAGAGAGATGTCGGCCGCTCATTATGGTTCTCGCGCTATTCAAACGCAAATGATCTGAGGCCTGTCGACGCCCACATCAGCTCGATAGAACACACCACGTTTGATCAGATTCATGTACTTTACGACGTCTTGCGAGGCTGAGGAATACTACTGTCGTGATGATAATCCTCAGGAGTGCTTTGCTGTAATCGTGATGTGGAATCGTGTCTGTAAACTGTTTAAATATGAATCACGTGTGTGTGTGTGTGTGTGTGAATGAACGGCACAGATGTTGTTTACTACACCTGTACAGCGCGCGTCTGTGCCGCTCATTCACTCTTACATTAGTAAACATGTGACTGTACATGAACACATCTATGGTTTAGCTTTTACTAAACTACATCGCTGCTGAGATGAGTAAAACTCCACTGGAATACGCTGAAATAAAAGAGTATCTTTGTATAAGCAACGTTTTAAACTGCAAATTAACATATGCTAATATATCATAAAAACGATATCTTACAGACGAAATATGAATGTTTAGACAAGATTTTGTTGATTAGTTTTGGATAGATTATAAAGTTTTTACTGTAACAAAGACTAGCCACATCAAATAAGCGTTAGTTCACCAACTTCTGGAGTGATCAGGCCGGACGATGTTCAGATCAAGACCTCTGGGCGACAACATCCATTACTCAAGTCTTGTGGACACATATGTACTGTGTGTTTTGTGGCCTTATTTCAGAAACTTGACGTTTTCGTTTTTTCTATAACCGTGTTTACACATTAGTGTTTCCTCACCTCACGTAACCTCTCCATCTCCTGTGTGACTGCGGCGAGCCTGTCCTCCGTCTTCCTCCTCTCCGCTCTCTCTCTCTCCAGCTCCTGCTCAACAACACCTATCATCAGCTCAGTGTGTGTGTGTGTGTGTGTGTGTGTGTGTGTGTGAGAGTGTGTGTGCATCTCCTGTGTGACTGCGGCGAGCCTGTCCTCCGTCTTCCTCCTCTCCGCTCGCTCTCTCTCCAGCTCCTGCTCAACAACACCTATCATCAGCTCAGAGTGTGTGTGTGTGTGTGTGTGTGTGAGTGTGAGTGTGTGTGTGAGTGAGTGTATGAGTGTGTGTGTGTGAGTGCGTCTGTGTGTGTGTGTGTGTGTGTGTGAGTGAGTGCGTCTGTGTGAGTGTGTGTGTGTGTGTGTGTGTGTGTGTGTGTGTGTGTGTGTGTGTG
>NC_136897.1:722733-752733 GCF_949152265.1 Phoxinus phoxinus
GATGGTGGGCCATAGTACTATAGCTGTGTTTTCATCCAAAGTTGTGAACTTAACTTCTGCGCAAAATTGGAATATCGATAACGTTTGCAAATGAGTGCGAAACTTTAATGTCAGAAACATGTCCCTGTAGAACCACAGAATACACCAGTGACGACACACACACACCATTAACTCCCACGAATGAAAGGTAATAATCATTATTCTGATGTTCCAGGAGGACACATTACTTTTAAACACCGCGATGCCATCAAAGAACCGCTGAACCGGTTTAGCCAGTTCGCGGAAACAAATCGCCCAAAAGAATCTGTTCCCGGAAATGAATCTTATTTCTGAAAACTACTAGCAAGCCAGCGGCGCATTAATGATAAGCTCAGTTATTTTGAAAAAGGCTTTTAAATAGGATTTAATTCCTCTTGATGGAATCGATCTCAACATTTAGAATCGACTCTTGACTCCAAACACCTCAGAATCGATTCCATGCCCACAAAACTGTAGCCAAAAATTTAACTAAACCACTCAATTGACCCTTCGCAGGGAGCTTGATTGACAGGTGATATGACCAATCATACTTCGCCATCCGCCATTTTGTCCGACACAGCAGTCAGGAGAGTTAGTAGATTAACGTTGGAGGATTTGAGCTTGAGAAGCGGAGTGTACTGACGTCTTTCCGCGGTTAAAACAACATTCCTTCTGATGTTCATTCATGTTTATTTGATGCTATAAATGAACTAGAAGGAAGAGATGATCGGTTCACGAGCGGCTTTAACTGAGCGATCTGTCACACACATTAAAGAGCCACAAAACGCTATTTATTGTTTAATTTTTTTTTTTTAAACCACATTTGAAAGGTGAGACTTTGTTTAGTACGTTTAATATCAAAAGTAAGCGAAAAGTAACCTGGTCTGTCCTGTGTGTCAGTGTCTCTCTGCTCCGCGTGTTTTTCACTGCTTGAGAACATGGTATGTGTGTGTGTGTGTGTGTGTGAGTGTGTGTGCGTGTGTGTGTGTGTGAGTGTGAGTGGCGTAGCTTGTCGGACATAGCGACAGTAACTAGGGGGCTTATTTGTGTTCTGAAGATGAATGAAAGTCTTACGGGTTTGGAACGAGAGTAAATGATGTCAGAATAAACATTTTTGGGTGAACTGTCCCTTTAAGACTGAAGTTTCAGAATAAAACTTCATATGATTGCGAAGTGAACACTGACTGATGTCACAATCATAGCCTTCAAACGGAGATTATAACATATTTCAGTTCTGCAGTAGAGTCGGTAAATCACGAACAGCTTTTGATCGTTCCTCACGTCTACGGTCTAATCGTTATTTATCGCGAGATTCGACATCATCATCATCATCATCATCATCGGGTGTGTTCTGTTAAAATAACAGGTCGTATTTATTTAAGAAAAATGAGAATAGCATTTGCTATATTTATAATCAAGTAAATCTTCAGGTAAATATTAGATCATACAGTTAGAGAGCAGTCCCAAATCAGCCAATGATCATTTTATCGAGGCTTAGAGGATGGCTAATGTAATCCAGGAGACACAACCGTCGAGATCAGAAGACAATACAGCAGAAGCCCAGACACCCATCACGAGTCACCGAAGAAGAGCCGGGCTCACTCTTACCTCTCTGATAATGTGCCGAAGAGACTCTTCTTCGCTCATCCCTCGAGACAGAGTCCGTCTCCTCAGAGAACCCACTTTCTCGAGCTGGCCCGAATGCATGTTCCCGCGGAGAAAGGTCCGAGGATCGTGTTTCTGAAGAGTTTCTCCGCGGAGAGTGTTGTGCTGTCGGGCGGCTCCGGTGGGCGGGGCTTGGACTCTTGAGGGGGCGGGGCTTGCGCTTGTTATGTAATACCAGTGCTTTGAAATATAAGACGGGGTAAGATGACCCACACGTATTAAGGGGTCAAGACATGGATTTTATATATATATATATATATATATATGTTCCTTGAGGTTCACTGTGTTTGAGGTATTTTTTCTAAAAAAATTACTTATTATGTGGAAAAACAATTATTTTCAACCCTCATTCTGAGCCTCTGTCTTTTAAGGCTTGTCACTGCTGTGATTGGCTAACGTCACTGCATAGGAAACAGTGTCAACGCCCACTCGCCATTGCTTGTGTTTTGAAAACATTGATCCATATAAAGCAGTTATTTAAGCATTATGAAAAATTAATGGTTAGGAAGCAGCTGTTGTGACGCTTCATCTGTCAACAAGAGTGTGTTTGCGAACTCTTCTACAAAAACAAAACGCCAGTGGGCGGGGCCTATGGTGTGATGATGTGCGGCTATTCGTCAACGTCTTGCTCTGGAGGCGGGCATATGCAAATGAGTTTCCCGAAATATCCAAATTTTATATTGATTCAATAAATGTTTTGTTTATAATGAGGACGTTTTTAATAGCAGAAATATCAATGACTTCAAGGGAGAACTAAAAACCTCTTCCTTAAATCACATATACATTCAAGAATAGCATTTGTGTGTTTGCCGTGTTTTGCACTTTTCTTGTTGTATATTGTAAATATATAAAATAAACATTATTTTAAGCTATGAAACGTGAAGGATGTTCTCATGTTACAGAGACCTCATTAGCTTGTTTATGTCACGACTCCTTTAATTCTCTTGAGCACAGATGACACAAAACTCATTTGATAAATCTCTATTCTCTTATTAATTTGGTCATTTCATCTGAATATTAACATTAAAGTGATTTGAGCAGAAGAATGACACTGTCTTCTGGAGTTTGCGTTATTCTCCTGTGTGACTGAAGCAGTCTGTGCTGTGGAAATAAAGCTGACGTGAGATCAACATTTGTGAGATTAAATCAGTAAAAACAGCGTCTGGAAAATAGTGAACTGTGTGACATTGTATTTTGTTGAATATCAAAATATGTGTTCAGATTTTTTTTTAGATTTGTGGAGTAAAATCATAGTTTATACACATGATTATAGGAGGAAAGATGCCAGCTTTATTCATTTAAATTCCTAAAATAAAGATGTGGTGTGTCACAATGAAACCGTTTGAGCTGCATTATAAATCTGAATTTTAATATAGTCATGTGTAAATAATAGCCTGTGATTCACACACTAAATCCAGCAGATTCGCTATAAACGCTCGTGTCTGACGTCACTGCCTGTGCCTCACGTCGATTGGCCTGTACCTCACCCACATTTGCATAATGTTGAGTATTTCTCAACTTTTGAACACCAGTCGAGCCAGTTTTCTCCAAACCGCAGTCGAGGCAGGAATGCTCTTCACTGTCAACAAGCAGTGTTTAATATTAGACGTGTATTATTAACTCGTAAATAGCCTACCGTACCGTGACCTATTAATGCGTTACTATCATCATTGGTCAGTCTCGCAATGATAAAGGACGGTGTTCTCTCTCTCACACACACACACACACACGCCCACGCCCTGTCCCTCCAGTGGCCACACACACGACTGGCCACACACACCTGGTTCCTCCAGTCTCCCATATGGTCTAGCGGTTAGGATTCCTGGTTTTCACCCAGGCGGCCCGGGTTCGACTCCCGGTATGGGAAGGAGTGTTTCTTTGGCTCCTGGAGCTGTTTTCTCCTCATGTCCCCCAGGACAGCAGAGGTCGAGAGGATGATCTCCTGCTCCGGGCTCCTGTGCCTTCGATAGCTCAGTTGGTAGAGCGGAGGACTGTAGTGGAGGACCGGCAATCCCTAGGTCGCTGGTTCGACTCCGGCTCGAAGGAGGTGTTTTATCACACACACACACACACACACACACACAGTCTTTCTCCTTCTCGATGATCTTCAAACCTCCAGACTTTTATTCCGAGTTGCGCGCGCATCACTCTTTGGATGGTGTTTGTCGCACGAGCGCATTCACTAAACTAGACAGATTAACCCTTATATTGGCATATTTAAAACAGTAATATCCTATTACTAAAGCTAAACTAATCCTGACAAACTATATATCATTTGAAAGCTTACAATCACTAGTTTACATATTTTGAGACTGATATTTAAAATACATGACAGAGGAGCCGTAATTTATCAATTTGCAACAAGAATATGTTCATCCTCCTGAGGCGTGTTCAGACCTTTATTTTGAAATAGTGATGAACATGAAAAATCATGAAAGAATGATATAAACCTCAGTTTGTTTTCATGCCAAGAGTTCAAAAGATGGCATCCGTTCAATTCTTTTAGAAAAATAGCTCTGAAAATGTTTAGAATATAAAGAAAATAATAATAGATTCAGCATTAGTGATGTGGCAGTGAGATATAATGCACATACGGGATCTTCTGTGGTTCTTAATTCATTTCTAAATCTGCCAAACTTCCAACACTACTTCTGAATAAGATGTGTACTTCATTGTAATAATAATGGTTCAGACTCAAACCACATATGGAGATGGAGGCGCCCTTATATGGGCAGTGATGTCCACTAGTGGAGAAGTGTGGTACTGCGCTCAAACTACATCTCACTGAACGCTCATTTCAAGAGATATCAACCTAACATTTGAAACACAACTTCAGATTTTTTTTGCAGTTTTAGAGTCCACCAGGTTTTGAAAATATATATTTTATATAAAATATAAATAAATAATTCAATTTTTAACATTGTACATTTTCATAAACTCAAACTTTTAACTTTTTTCTGTTTAACTTTCTTACAAATTTCACTTTTACAAAAATCTGCCAAATTTCTTCTTTAAAACAAGACCAATTTTACATCCATATTCCAAAGCTTTCTTGAATTACAACCATTTAAGTTCAAAATGTGCTATTAAAAAAATATTATTATATATATTATTCTATTAAGCTATTATTGCGAGTCAATGGGAATTACCTTTAATCAACACTTTAACCCAGCTCCGATTGCTGTGGATAATCCTAATATCAGCAGTCGTAACAAAGAACATCATTTATTTATTTTCATAAGCCTCTGGTGCCTCGTGTGTCAGTCAAAAATATATATTTTTTGCATTTCAATTAAATTAATGTACTATATTTTAGTTCAATGTTTTTAGCAGATTTTATGGTTATAAATTATATTTACACAACATTTATAATCCGTTTATTCACTTTTTGAGCAGACCAGAACTGCTGAGCGACAGACTGAAGCTCGATCTCTTTAAAGACGTGATTATTCTCACAGGACCGTTAACCCGATCGGATCATGGCCATGATTTAGTTTGTTGTGTTCACAGCAAATACCAAAATCTTTACCAAGTTTCGTACTATTCTACTCTACAAAAAAACAAACAGGAAAATTCGCCAGCAGGTTTAGTGGCAGCGAACCAATGGCCGTCTGACTCTCACTGGAGTCCAGTCGGCCGTTTCATTCAGCAAAACCCAAACCTTGAGCTTGTGAAGAGCCATGTGTGTCTGGAGTTAGTGTTAGAACACCTGATGATGATGATGATGATGATGATGATGAGCTCGTCACCACAGCCGTGGGCTTCAGTCATTCAACGTTTCGTTCGACACAGCAGAACCCAATCAACGCTTTATTCCAGATCCACACTGATCTGCTTGAACAAAGTCACGTTTTCCACCTCACATTTACATACAACTCTATTATAGCTGTACTTCACTGAGAGGAGGGGACATTAATGAACAAAATATATACATGTACACTGAAACATGACAGACTTCACAGACGCAGGAACTGGAAGTAACAGAGGATGCTAGAAGTGTGCCTTCATCTTCAGGGTGTCTGCATTGGTGTCCACCACGATGCTCTCGATGCGCTTGTTGTACTGCTCCAGCGTGGAGAGGAGACACTCGTAGATCTCCTGCAGAAGAGCCGCACACACACACACACACACACACACACGTCACCACACCACACCACACTCTATCAGCCCACGACTTACTTGCCCTCAGGCATCACAGCTGGGTATGACTTTCTTCTGTCAGACAAACACTATCTGTATAATCAATGTCCTGCTCTTCCAAGCTTTATAATGGCAGTGAATGGCCATTTCTATGACGGACGGATGCACTTTTATGACGGACGGATGCACTTTTATGACGGACGGATGCACTTTTATGACGGACAGATGCACTTTTATGACGGACGGATGCACTTTTATGATGGACAGATGCACTTTTATGATGGACGGATGCACTTTTATGATGGACGGATGCACTTTTATGACGGACGGATGCACTTTTATGATGGACGGATGCACTTTTATGATGGACGGATGCACTTTTATGATGGACAGATGCACTTTTATGATGGACGGATGCACTTTTATGATGGACGGATGCACTTTTATGACGGACGGATGCACTTTTATGATGGACGGATGCACTTTTATGATGGACGGATGCACTTTTATGACGGACAGATGCACTTTTATGACGGACAGATGCACTTTTATGACGGACGGATGCACTTTTATGATGGACGGATGCACTTTTATGACGGACAGATGCACTTTTATGACGGACAGATGCACTTTTATGACGGACAGATGCACTTTTATGACGGACGGATGCACTTTTATGATGGACAGATGCACTTTTATGATGGACGGATGCACTTTTATGATGGACGGATGCACTTTTATGACGGACGGATGCACTTTTATGATGGACGGATGCACTTTTATGATGGACGGATGCACTTTTATGATGGACGGATGCACTTTTATGACGGACGGATTCACTTTTATGACGGACGGATGCACTTTTATGATGGACGGATGCACTTTTATGATGGACAGATGCACTTTTATGATGGACAGATGCACTTTTATGATGGACAGATGCACTTTTATGATGGACAGATGCACTTTTATGATGGACGGATGCACTTATGATGGACGGATTCACTTTTATGACGGACGGATTCACTTTTATGATGGACGGATTCACTTTTATGATGGACGGATGCACTTTTATGACGGACAGATGCACTTTTATGATGGACGGATTCACTTTTATGATGGACGGATTCACTTTTATGATGGACGGATTCACTTTTATGACGGACGGATGCACTTTTATGATGGACAGATGCACTTTTATGATGGACGGATTCACTTTTATGATGGACGGATTCACTTTTATGACGGACGGATTCACTTTTATGATGGACAGATGCACTTTTATGACGGACGGATGCACTTTTATGATGGACGGATTCACTTTTATGATGGACGGATTCACTTTTATGATGGACGGATTCACTTTTATGACGGACGGATTCACTTTTATGATGGACAGATGCACTTTTATGACGGACGGATGCACTTTTATGATGGACGGATGCACTTTTATGATGGACGGATGCACTTTTATGATGGACGGATGCACTTATGATGGACGGATTCACTTTTATGACGGACGGATTCACTTTTATGATGGACGGATTCACTTTTATGATGGACGGATGCACTTTTATGACGGACAGATGCACTTTTATGATGGACGGATTCACTTTTATGATGGACGGATTCACTTTTATGATGGACGGATTCACTTTTATGACGGACGGATGCACTTTTATGATGGACAGATGCACTTTTATGATGGACGGATTCACTTTTATGACGGACGGATTCACTTTTATGATGGACAGATGCACTTTTATGACGGACGGATGCACTTTTATGATGGACGGATTCACTTTTATGATGGACGGATTCACTTTTATGACGGACGGATTCACTTGTATGATGGACAGATGCACTTTTATGACGGACGGATGCACTTTTATGATGGACGGATGCACTTTTATGATGGACGGATGCACTTTTATGATGGACGGATGCACTTTTATGATGGACAGATGCACTTTTATGATGGACGGATTCACTTTTATGACGGACGGATGCACTTTTATGACGGACGGATGCACTTTTATGACGGACGGATGCACTTTTATGACGGACGGATGCACTTTTATGACGGACGGATGCACTTTTATGACGGACGGATGCACTTTTATGACGGACGGATGCACTTTTATGACGGACGGATGCACTTTTATGACGGACGGATGCACTTTTATGACGGACGGATGCACTTTTATGATGGATATATGCACTTTTATGATGGACGGATGCACTTTTATGATGGACAGATGCACTTTTATGACGGACAGAAACAGCCATTCACTGCCATTATAAAACTTGGAAGAGCCAGGACAACTCAGATTGTGTTCGTCTGAAAGAATGTCATATACACCTATGATGGCTTGAGGGCGAGTAAATCATGGGATAAATTTCATTTTTGGGTAAACTATCCCTAAATGTCAAATTAGGCCATTGAAAAGAAGAACAAACTCAAAACAGTCAGCTCTGCAATAGAGCCGGACTTCAGGAGTGCGGAGGAAACGCACCTGGGCTTTCTGTGTGTGCTGGTTGCACTTCCCTCTGAGCTCCTGCATCTTTTCCTTGAACCGTTTAGTTTCACGGTTGCTTTCTTCCATTTTCTTCACAAACTCCTCTCGTTTCTGGTGGATTTTGTCATATTGCCTGAATAAAACAAATGAGAATATTAGAGGAGTGTTTCTCAACCAGAAGCAACAGAGCCGAGGGTGATGCACTCGTGTCTCGAGAACACTTTAAAGCGCTCATGAACTGAGGAATCCAACTCTCCTTGAGCTTTTGATATAAGAAGTCATCATACTATAAGAATATCCTGTAAATTCCAGATCTGAAAACTTCCTTGTTAGTCCAAAATCAGCTTTTATAGTTTCCACATGGATTCTGCACTCTTCTTATTTGCATGCGTTCCTTCATTGGTGTTCCTCACTAACAAATGTCATTTTGATCCATAAATGAACAAAAATAATGGCTACAGATAGTATTGTAATTCTGCCAAAGCGTGCGCTTGTACGTGTTTTCGTTAACTGTGTAATTGTGTCAGTACATAGTAAGTCTGGGCATGTCTAAAAGAATAATAATTCTGACATGAGGTGTAATCTCCTCTCCTAGATGTTGATCTGCTCACCCATAGATATTTTTGACCTGCTGATCTTTGACCTCTTTCTTTTTCTGCCGCCGGATCTGGTGTTTCGACTGCTTGTCGAGCTTCATGGCAAACGCCCTCTTCGCCTGGGCTTCTTCACTGCTCAGGCTCTTCAGCTCCTTCTGCAAGGCTTCGTTCATGGCTGCTAATCTCTGGACCTGTACAGATCAACTCAAAGGTGAACAAACAACTCAAGAAATGCCTTCCTTAAATAATGACTGCACTCATGTCTTGCGATTCCGATTCTTCATTGAGTGTGACCTGCCGATACCGATATTATTTTTTCTAACCACTTTACAGCACACACAAATATTTATTTTCTATACTTTAAAAAAAAAAAAAACACCATATACTTTTACCCAAACTGAATAATAAAAACAAGTTTAAATGGGTACATTTTCTATAAATATTTTTGTCATTTTCTTTTCTGACATAGCTACTCCAGTTCTTGTTAAAACACACTAGACATGCAAATTCTGTGCATTTTCGGCACTTTTTTGTGTGAAATCATTTATTTTGTCCATGAAAAGTGTGTTTTCACTTTAATTGAGCGTGAGGAGCAGAAACAGACTCTGCGTCGACACCCACGCTTCACTGCTGATCACCGCCGCTCACACTCAACGATCAATCTGTGCATCTCTACTCAGAACCTTTAGTAAATTACATTATAATTGTGCTTAGATGGCTATTCTGAATCGTGATATAGGTTTAAAAACACAAAGTGATTCTCAATGCCTCCAGAATCGTGCAGCTCTACTTGATGTCAACAACATCTTAAAGTTGACTTCTCAGTTGCGGTTCAGTGTGTACCGTGTTTGACTGTATTTTAAGTGCCACAGGTGAACAGACTGAACCATTTTTGCTGCTGTGACTCTCCAGTCAGAACTCCTTGCAAGCGTGTGATGCGTACGGTGAGCTTTACCTCCTCTTTTTGCTGGTTGGTCTTGCACATGCTAATCTGTAAGTCCTGCAGTTGTTTGAGCAGGACCTGTAGCTCTGCCTCCACCTGACCAGCACACTGGACCAGCATCTGCAGCTCCACCAGCCTCTCATCGGCCAGCTCCTGACACACACACACACACACACACACACACACACACACGGGGAACAGCAGCCGGTCAACTACTGAGAACTCCACCGATAAGCCGTGAGATAACGGGTCTCTGTTGTTATTTGCAACTTGTCGAGCAAATTCTCATGTAAACGAAGATGTGCAACATGCAGAAGACACTTACTTTAGACATCTTAATGCTCTTCACGTTCTCCTTCATCCTCTCCATCTCGCTCTTCAGCTCTTCGGGCGACTCCACGATCTGAGACTTGAGCTTAGAGAGCTCATCCTTCAGCGTCGCCACGTCCACTCTCCTCTGAGTCTGGATTGCAAGTGAAGATTCACATCTCTAACTACAGCAGTCGCTCTACAGGCACTGCGCCCACAGGAACACGCACAACACCATCTACCACGCCGCATTAAGATCTGCCTTCAAAACCCCAGGACTACACCAGTTACCAGCCCTTTACTCTTGTGTTTCTCAATAATCTGTTTTACTCAGACCTTTTCTTCTGCAGCATGACATACATCAGTCTCTACTTGCATTACATGGTGACTTTACCCCTCATCCAAACTAAAAGTGTGGTCATTTAAATTAACAACTGATTGGATACATACCAGTTTCTGTGAGATCTCCGCAATCTCCGTCTTGCACTGCGCAACCATTTCATTCATCGCAGTCTAAAGAGAACATTTAAAGTAAAAAAATATTTAGATGACAAGAAAAAACGGCATGAAAAACACTGGGTCATGTGACAACAGTTTTAATGCATGTTGGTGGAGAAATTGGCCCGAATTGTATGATTCAGCAACAAAACAGTGCAAAGTAAATTCAGGGCGTTCTCAGACATAGTTTGCTTAATTTGTTCCAAATCAGAGTTTAAACTCGTTACAATTTCTTCCTGGTTTGGTCCGCTTTCACAAGGCAACATTTCTAAACGGACTAAGATTTGTTCTTATAAGTCACGTGTGAGTAAACCGAGCTCTCATTGGTCAGAGAGCAGCTGTTCGGCTCAGCATCTCTGAGACGCGCCCTAAACACCAGCAAACTGCAGGATTTTTATGCTTAGTTTTTCTGAAAGATGCTTGTCTGACCAAATTTCAGTAAGGCTTTCACTCGGTCTTCATCTCGGGGTTAACCTACGGTTCATTTTAAAGCATTAGCAAAACAAACACTGCTGCTTTGCATGCGCGTTTACCCATCATGCATTGTGATACGGGCCTGGTTCATTGGGTTGCCTTCTAACCCACAAAAGGCAATCAAGTGCTTTTATTGGTGCAGAAGGAGAGCGATTGCGGTTCATAGGCCTCAGCGACTGACCCCAAGGAGAACACGCCGGTTCTCAAACGAACACGCCAAACGAGCCGTGTGTGGGAACGCCCTTAGGGAACGCTTCATTAGTGCAGCGACTCACCACGTCCTGGTATTCCCGTTGTGTGTTAGCGGTGAGCTCTGCCAGGGCAGACGCTAGCTCTTTAGCCTCCGCTTGCTGCTCCGGAGGAATGGTTCTGTGGAGGGAAGATGGGATGCGGTCAGAAAGAAGCCCTTTCCCAAATCACGGAAGTGACCTCGCTTTTCCACTGCATGGTGCGGTACGGCTCGCTTTAAATGGAGCCAGCCCTGCTTTTTGAGCTTCAATCTGTTGGTTGCAATCCACTGCCATTATAAAGCTTGAAGAGCAGGACATGCATTAATATAACTCAGGTTGTGTTCGTCTGACAGAAGAATGTCATATACACAGATGGGTTGAGGGAGAGTAAATGATGGGGCCATTGTCATTTGAAAGTGATCTAGTGAACTACTCCTTTGATATGTAAAAACCCACTTACGTCAGTTTCTCAATCTTCTTCTCAGCTTCCTTTATTTCTCTTGTGTACGCCTGGAGTCGGTCCATATCACACCGCTGTTTGACAAACACAACACCATAAATCACGTTGAGAGATTACGCGCTTAAACGGGTCATGTGATGCTTGACCTTCAGTGTTGCGCGTGTACGATCGGTTGCAAAGCTCATGGTCAGTGGTTACGATAATAACTCTGATCCTGAGCAGCACAACACAAAACTTGGCTTGTGTATAGAGTATTTTACAGCGGACAGCTTCCTGAGCCCGGAGCTTTCCAGGAGGATCTCCACAGAAACGAGCTCAGACCGGCTGGGAGAAGAGGAGCTGCAATAATGCACAGTACGGGAAAAATAATGTGTTTTGACCATTAAAGGATTAGATCACTTTCATTCTCCCCCACGTCATCCACGTCTTTCTCTCTTCAGTGGAACAGAAATGCAGCTGTGTGAGGAACACACTCCAGATGTTCTCCATATAGTGTCTTCAATGGTCCAGCGGGTCGAAGGTCCAGATGTGAGTTTCAGCTTCAGTCTCTCACGATCCAGCCGAGGAATAAGGCCTCATCCACACTACTGCGTTTTAGTTTAGAAACTGAGAATTAAAACGAATACGATCTCCGTCCACACGTTTTATCTGCGTATTAGAATTGATCTCCGTCCACATTAAAACGACTGAAAACGCGGATCACGTGACCATTCACCAACACTGGGCGTGCGCGTGCCGGTGTACACAGCCGCATGTAGGCAGTTGTAGCATTGGAAAACGCATTATTTACTTGCACAACAGCTGCTAGCAAAGACATCAACGTCAGTAACGCTTGTAATTAGTTTTGACCATCTTCACTAAAACGCCCTCCGGAGATTCAAAACGGGGTCGGCAGCGTTTCTAAACTTCTCCGTTTTAGCCGTTGTAGTCTGGACGGGAGGTGCAAACGTGGCAAAAGGTCTCCGTTTCTAAACAAAAACGCAGTAGTGTGGATGGGGCCTCAAGAGTCTCATCTAGACAAACCAGCGGACATTTTAGAACTAAAAGTATATACTTTTAACCACTAGTGCCCGTCGTGTGCCGTCTCTGAGATGCGCCACGCATTACATCATCACGTCGGGAAGGTCACGCGTGCCGTAGTCGGAAGAACCGACCCAGTATTTACAAGTTTGGAGAAGGGGAACCGTTCAAAGTTACTGTGTGTTGAATGAAACATTTATATTTGTGTATTTATAACTATACAATGTCACACGTGACCTTTCCGACGTGATGTAATCGCGTGACCTTTCCGACGTGATGTAATCGCGTGACCTTTCCGACGTGATGTAATCGCGTGACCTTTCCGACGTGATGTAATCGCGTGACCTTTCCGACGTGATGTAATCGCGTGACCTTTCCGACGTGATGATGTAATGTGTGGCGCATCTCAGAGACGGCACACGACGGCATTAGTGGTTAAAAGTATATAAATGTGTATTTTGTTCTAAAATGGCCGCTGGTGTGTCTAGATGAGACTCTTGTTCCTCGGCTGGATCGTGAGAGACTTTGAAGCTGAAACTCACATCTGGACCTTCGACCCGCTGGACCATTGAAGACACTATATGGAGAACATCTGGAGTGTGTTCCTCACAAACCTGCATTTCTGTTCCACTGAAGAGAGAAAGACGTGAACATCGTGGATGACGTGTGGGAGTAAACTATCAGGATATCTAATCCTTTAAAGTATGTTACACTATTCTACTACACACAATAAACAAAGTAATGAACTTTTAAAATGGCCTCCTTAAAAAGCCATAAAGACCCCAGTGCTGCTCACTGCAGAGCCGAATGACACGACCACAGTTCTCTAAAGATGACTGACACACAGTGGAATTAACTAGGAGTTTGTGGACAACATAAACACGACATGAACATTTCTTTCAAGCGCTGAGGAAAAACGGCAACGTACGAAGCTCTGCTGGTGTGCGGCCGTCATCTCCAGCCTCTGCTTCCGGAAGTGGAGGAAGTTCTGGATCGCGCTCAGAATAGTGATCGTCCGCTTCAACTCTGGCGAGTGGAGAGAAGAGCAAGCCATCAGCTCAGCAGCGTAAACCGTCCGCAATAGAGACTGCATACGGGCGGAGCAGCTTCTAGTGCGGAACACTTCTGCAGACTTGCTCTCATATATATATATACATTAATAAATCACAATTATAATTTCAAGAAAATGATCAACAATGATGATTGTCATAATCGTGCAGCCCTACTTACAAATTAAACATTTCTTTTTTTGCCAAGTTAACATTTCTAATTTTCACAATGTTTTTCAAATACATTTTCACAGCTTTGTTTCAATTTACATTCATGTTTTTAATAGTTTTAGTTAACGATAATAACCCTGCATGTTTCTAAAAAGCTTCTTCGTGAAGCCTGAGTGAAGTGTGCCTGGCTTACACAATCTGCAGTAAAGCAAGAAAACTCTTACGCAATCCAGAGCATCGCTAAAAATACTCATCCACTCTTTCCCTACATCCTCACTCTCGAGCGGCACGGCCAATGAGAACGCTGTCAGGGCAAAACATTAAACCCAGCAGAAAACATTCTCACGGCTGAGCAATGTTGTTTTCGTCAACGATGACGATAACGCAATTATTTCGTTGACGCACCTTTTTTTTATGACGATAACGTTACGATGACTAGCTATAAATGGCTCCAAGGTGACTAAAACATGACGAGACGTTTTCTAGTTTTCGTTGACGAGACGGAACGAAAATGATTATAAGTCTGACGCTCACAATGCATGTCATTACTGCCTATAAATACGATAATTTTGACCTCTGTACGATGTACGATCAATAATGAAAAAAAATCCCATAATGTACGATAATTTCAGAATTGCCCGCAAATTAGTTAAATTCTCCCGGAATCTAGATCGAGCGAGCAAGAGCGCGCATGTGTAGCGCGCGCACAGCAGAGAAAGGGAGCGAGAGACCGTGTGTGTGTGTGTGCGTGTGTGCGCTAGTGTGCGTGTGTATGCTAGTGTGCCTCACGAAGCGCATGCAAGGACCCAACCAATCGAATTATTCAGAGAATCTAGTTTATTATGCAAAGGTTTTAAGGTTAACTGTTGTTTTATGAATTGCAACACTTGCTGCAACCTGTCAAACCTAAGCCCATTTCCAATACTTTTTAACCTAAATTAATTTATTAAAGACTACTTTTTTTCTTTTCTTTTTTTTTACTAAAATTGACTAAAACCTTTTTGTGTTTTCGTCGACTAAAACTATCAAGTTTATAAGTGACTAAAATGTGACTAAAACTAAAAAGCATTTTCGTCAAAAAGACTAAAACTAAAAGGGCTGTCAAAAACACCACTGCGGCCGAGTCCTGAGAGGAGCACACACACTTACTGGGGTTGAGCAGGTCGTTCAGGGAGAAGTCGTACACGTGGCAGAGCGGCAGGAACTGGCACCTGGGAGAGAGCAGAGCAGCACACATGAGATCCCGCAGAGGAGACGCGGATATGAGCTCTGCAGGCCGGCACTCACATGCGCATGTAGACGCTCATGACCGGGGAAACCCACTCGTACAGCATCGGGAACTGCACGTTCTCCGACAGCGGCACCTGCGGAACACAGGAGCGTCACACACGAGACGCTCAGAGCGATGCACACACACACACACACACACACACACTCACCGTGTAGTGGCACTCGGGTCTGAACCGGAACAGCAGCTGCAAAACTCTCATGTAGAGCCTCTGAGCGGATTCGGCCTGGAAAACAAACAGATTTTAAAGAAAATCCAGCTTTTACTGTAGTGTATGTGTCTATGTGGTGTTATTAATCTGCTTTAACACACACCATGTGTAAGTTCATAAGTGGACAGCATTGCTGAGTATTTTCTGCTTAAAACTGCAGTGAACCAAAGACAGTCTCAAACACACGGTTTGAAATCGCTGGTGTTTCTGACGTCACACACTACCTTGACCAATCAGATCAACGTGTGATCGTCACCCAGTGGATCTCTGAGTGAGTGAGTGAGTGGAGGCGGGGCTCATTTGCATATTCATAGAACCACGCATAATAAATGAGGCGAGGGTGTCGAGTTACATTCAAGATATTTTAAGACAGGAAGAACTATTAGCAAGGAAAAAAGCGTTTAAATGTAATTTTGGTGATCAAAGATGAGTTAGGGGATAAATCGACTACAGGGGGACTGTAGATGTTTGCCAGTAAGGCATGAACAGGCATCAACTTTTCCTCTACATATCTGGTGGATAGCTAATTTTTTCTTGAAAGAAATTAATACTTTTATTCATCAAGGACGCATTAAGTCGATTCATAATGTTACAAAACATTCCATTTCAAATAAACGCTGTACTTTTGAACTTTCTATTCAAAGAATCCTGAAAAAAAATGTTTGACAGTTTCCACAAAGATATGAACGGTTTTCAACACTGATAATATTCATAAATGTGTCTTGATCATCAGATCATCATATTACACTGATTTCTGGAGGATCATGTGACACTGAAGACTGGAGTAATGATGATAAACTCAGCTTTGCTCACAGGAATAAATTACACTTTACTGTATATCCACATAGAAAGCAGAGTGAGTGTGAGTGTGTGTGTGTGTGTGTGTGTGTCCACCTTCGGGTTGGGAGTGATGTCATTCTTGGTGAAGTGTTTGGCCTCTTGTCCGGTCAGAACTTCGGTTCGGTAGAACTGCACAAGAACGTCCACCTTGTACACCGGGAACGTGTTTTCACTCATCCCTGCTGCTCCAAAAGAAGAAACCACATCACCACATCACTGTCTGCATAACATCTACATCACTAACAGTTACACCACATCACTATCCACACTAATCCAGTCAGTCAGCGGTGTTTACAGCAGACGCGTCCACAGATCCTGTCACGGACAATAACGATCACTGGCACGTTAGAGACAATTCAAAGACACAGAATTATAATACCGTCTTTTTCGCACTGTTGGTCCGACATTATTCTAAATCTATAACTTATACCGAACTATTGTACTAACCAAGTTCAGGCTCACGTCCCTCGTCGTCAACTGGAGAAAATTTAAACTTTACGCGCCTCTATCGTCACTTCCGCCAGACGTTCCTCACGTCATCACGTGTCATCACAAAAGCAGCGCGTGTGGCGCCCTCTACTGGACATGCGCAGTAGAGGTGTTCAAATCCTTCATTTTCATGTATAAAGACCATTGACTGTAAGATAAAGACTCAATTAATGCTGTTAAAAATGTTATATTATAAATGTGTAAAAGATTTAGTTTCAAATACATTTCATCATTGCGTTTTTTCCATTCATTTATTTATTGTTTGTTAATTATTTAATAAAATGTATTCATTTATTATTTAAATCAAATTTCACTTATTTATTTTCATTCAATATATTTATTTATTTAAAAAAAAAATTTTTACACTGCATATTTATTTATATGTATTTAAATCAAGTTTTAGTCATGTTTTATTAAAATTTTATTTCTTTATTTACCATGTCATTAAAATTATATTGTTTTATTTTGATCTATTATTGTAATTATGTATTTATTTATGTATTTTAATAAAGTTATTTTTATTTTATTATTTATTAAGTTTACGCTGCTTTTCTCTAAGCGTGTCCACGGGCGCCTGATCAATGCACAAATCATCCAATTAATTCCTTGAACAAGTGAAATCTAGTCATAATCATACACTGTAAAAAAAAAAATATATATAATATGTGATGCAACAGAGAAATATAGAAATGCAACAAAAGCAATGCCTTTTACACTACAATTTAATTTAAAGAGAGATGAATAAAAACCTCATTAGAGCAGAATTGTGAGGGGGAAAGTTGATATAATACAAAAAATAAAAGAAAAAAGTAATTGATTATGACTCTTCAAACGAACGATCATTTCATTTTGAAATGCAGGCCGGCGATTGGCTGGCTGGATGTGACGTCAGAACTCCTCCCACAGCACTTCTGTATCGTGTGTTATAATCAGGTTATAATCTATAATGTGAGCGTTCTGGTGAAAATATTTGAAATATCACCTTTATATACTGTCTATGAATATAACCAGTGTGTGTTATTCAGTATTCGCCGCGGGAGAGCAAAGAACCAGATAAGCAATGCATTAATAATTTCTGTTTCTCATAATGTAGCCTTGCATTGCAATTTGTTTTCTTGTTCTAAAGTGTAATACACGTTTTATGGCTTTGGGAGTTTGGCTATTACATCATGTAACCATTATATTCTGCTGACATGAACGAACTGACTCGAAAAAAGATTCGTTCATTTTGATGAACGAGGTTCAAAGATCCGAGTCAATAAAAAGATCCGAACTCCCCATTACCAGCAGGCGCGCCGCCGATGAGCGACACACGTCAGTCAGCACGAGCACGAGCACAGAGATGTCCTCGCAGGATTCCGATGAAAACTACGATCTCGTGTTCAAGATCGTCCTGGTGGGAGATGTGGGAGTCGGGAAGACCTGCGTGGTGCAGCGCTTCAAGAGCGGCGTGTTCCTGGAGAAGCAGGGCAACACCATCGGCGTGGACTTCACCATGAAGACGCTGGAGATCCAGGGCAAGCGGGTCAAGGTTCGTGGCTCAGGCAGGATATTGTTATTAATATGCCTTATGCTTATGGAACTCGCGAAGTGTCATCTTTATGAACTCTGTACACCACGTCACAAAGTTCGCTTCCACAGACCCACTTCTCAAACACAGCGTCACGGGTGAGAAGCTCTCAGGAAGTGTGGGTTTAATCTTCTTCTTTGAGGAATAATCAGATGTATATTAATATCCGGGTTATGGTCTTCCTGGCGACGGGGACACGCGTGACGTGGAGCAACACTGGGAAGTCCCTGGTGTGTAGTTTAGTGGGTTTAGGGCTTAAAGTTGCACAGTTATGCAATAACCAAGATTACTATTAAAGGGAGAGTTCACCTAACAATGAACATATCCCATAATTTACTCGCCCTCAAGCCATCTCAGTGTTTATGACTCTTTCAGCCGAACTCAGTCTGCGTTTTATTAAATAATATCCTCTTCCAAGCGTTATTATGAATATAGTGACTGGAGCCTGAGATCATCGATCATCATAACAATAATCCGTACGAGCCAAGGACAATATACATTTACCAGAAGCCAGTGATTATGTAATAAAGTGATGATATGTATATTTTTCTTGGTTTCAGAAGACCTTGGATGCACTTTTTTTGTTCTTTAAAATCTCGTTGTGATCGCTGTGTCTCATTGGCCGACTCGGTTCAGGCGTTGTGATCGCTGTGTCTCATTGGCCGACTCGGTTCAGGCGTTGTGATCGCTGTGTCTCATTGGCCGACTCGGTTCAGGCGTTGTGATCGCTGCGTCTCATTGGCCGACTCGGTTCAGGCGTTGTGATCGCTGTGTCTCATTGGCCGACTCGGTTCAGGCGTTGTGATCGCTGCGTCTCATTGGCCGACTCGGTTCAGGCGTTGTGATCGCTGTGTCTCATTGGCCGACTCGATTCAGGCGTTGTGATCGCTGTGTCTCATTGGCCGACTCGGTTCAGGCGTTGTGATCGCTGCGTCTCATTGGCCGACTCGGTTCAGGCGTTGTGATCGCTGCGTCTCGTTGGCCGACTCGGTTCAGGCGTTGTGATCGCTGCGTCTCATTGGCCGACTCGATTCAGGTGGTGTGATCGCTGCGTCTCATTGGCCGACTCGGTTCAGGCGTTGTGATCGCTGCGTCTCATTGGCCGACTCGGTTCAGGCATTGTGATCGCTGCGTCTCATTGGCCGACTCGGTTCAGGTGTTGTGATCGCTGCGTCTCATTGGCCGACTCGGTTCAGGCGTTGTGATCGCTGCGTCTCATTGGCCGACTTGGTTCAGGCGTTGTGATCGCTGTGTCTCATTGGCCGACTCGGTTCAGGCGTTGTGATCGCTGTGTCTCATTGGCCGACTCGGTTCAGGCGTTGTGATCGCTGGGTCTCATTGGCCGACTCGGTTCAGGTGTTGTGATCGCTGTGTCTCATTGGCCGACTCGGTTCAGGTGTTGTGATCGCTGCGTCTCATTGGCCGACTCGGTTCAGGCGTTGTGATCGCTGCGTCTCATTGGCCGACTAAGTTCAGGCGTTGTGATCGCTGTGTCTCATTGGCCGACTCGGTTCAGGCGTTGTGATCGCTGCGTCTCATTGGCCGACTCGATTCAGGCGTTGTGATCGCTGTGTCTCATTGGCCGACTCGGTTCAGGTGTTGTGATCGCTGTGTCTCATTGGCCGACTCGGTTCAGGTGTTGTGATCGCTGTGTCTCATTGGCCGACTCGATTCAGGCGTTGTGATCGCTGTGTCTCATTGGCCGACTCGGTTCAGGCGTTGTGATCGCTGCGTCTCATTGGCCGACTCGGTTCAGGCGTTGTGATCGCTGCGTCTCATTGGCCGACTCGGTTCAGGCGTTGTGATCGCTGCGTCTCATTGGCCGACTCGGTTCAGGCGTTGTGATCGCTGTGTCTCATTGGCCGACTCGGTTCAGGCGTTGTGATCGCTGTGTCTCATTGGCCGACTCGGTTCAGGCGTTGTGATCGCTGCGTCTCATTGGCCGACTCGGTTCAGGCGTTGTGATCGCTGGCTCTCATTGGCCGACTCGGTTCAGGCGTTGTGATCGCTGCGTCTCATTGGCCGACTCGGTTCAGGCGTTGTGATCGCTGCGTCTCATTGGCCGACTCGGTTCAGGCGTTGTGATCGCTGCGTCTCATTGGCCGACTCGATTCAGGCGTTGTGATCGCTGCGTCTCATTGGCCGACTCGGTTCAGGCGTTGTGATCGCTGCGTCTCATTGGCCGACTCGGTTCAGGCGTTGTGATCGCTGTGTCTCATTGGCCGACTCGGTTCAGGCGTTGTGAACGCTGCGTCTCATTGGCCGTCTCAGTTCAGGCGTTGTGATCGCTGCGTCTCATTGGCCGACTCGGTTCAGGCGTTGTTCACTGTTGTCTGAGATTATCAGCTGAGCTCTTTGTCGTAATGCACATCTGAAATTATTTAAAGATAAAATTCTGCAGGATTGCACATAGAGAAGCACGTCGTGGGTTTTCAGGACTGAGATCTCGAAAGCAGGAAGTGACTGAGACCACAGTGGATTTCAGGGTTTCTCTCTTTAATCTAGAAATAAAGTTTGGTGCGACAGACAGAAGCAGATTCTGCAACAGTGCACTTTACATGTCTTACCAAAGCACAGATTTTCTGTTCCTCAAAATGAGTTAAACAAGGAAATAACACTGTACTCAATAATTAAATACTACTACATCACTTAATGGACTCAATCCTGCTTTATTTAACAGTGTTCTCGATGTTTCCGATGATTCAATTCCAGCATACAAATTACCTTTACTTATTATATCTGTGTTTGCTGACATCACATCTGTGTTATCTGTGGTACTCGTGCCTCTGCTGAAGGGAAGAGCCGCTGGACGGGTCAGGCTTCCGGCCGGTCGGTTTCATTATGCGTTTGCTGTGAATACCTTAATTACTCAAAAAATGATAATTCATGACTCATTTACTCACGCTCGTGTCTGTCCAAACCCGTATGCTTTTCTTTCTTCTGTGGAACACAAGAGGATATTTTGAAAATATCTTTAAAATAATATAAAAAAAAATTGTATGCTGTATTTAAAAAAAAATGTGAATTGAATTCTAGCTTGTAAACTAGTGAATACATCAACATAACACGACTTAGTAAGCACAAACATGCGATTAACTCTTAACTTTTAGCAAGAGCTAGGTAGGCGTAAGCACGGTAGGCGTAAGCACGGTAGATGTAACTATGATACCATGTGTGTTGCAGTTGCAGATCTGGGACACCGCCGGACAGGAGCGCTTCCGCACGATCACGCAGAGCTATTACCGCAGCGCTAACGGCGCCATCATCACGTACGACATCACCAACAGGGGCTCGTTCATGTCGGTGCCGCAGTGGATGGAGGACGTGAAGAAGTACGGCGGGGCCAACATCGTGCCTCTCTTAATCGGTGAGTGCTAACACAAGACCAGCGAGTGTGTGAACGGCCCCGCACACTGAGGCCCCGCACACACACACACACACTGAGGCCCCGCACACACACACACACACTGAGGCCCCGCACACACACACACACACTGAGGCCCCGCACACTGAGGCCCCGCACACTGAGGCCCCGCACACACACACACACACTGAGGCCCCGCACACTGAGGCCCCGCACACACACACACACACTGAGGCCCCGCACACTGAGGCCCCGCACACACACACACACACTGAGGCCCCGCACACTGAGGCCCCGCACACACACACACACACTGAGGCCCCGCACACACACACACACACTGAGGCCCCGCACACTGAGGCCCCGCACACTGAGGCCCCGCACACACACACACACACTGAGGCCCCGCACACACACACACACACTGAGGCCCCGCACACTGAGGCCCCGCACACACACACACACACTGAGGCCCCGCACACACACACACACTGAGGCCCCACACACACACACACACACTGAGGCCCCGCCCGCCCGCACACTGAGGCCCCACACACTAAGGCCCCGCACACACACGCACACTGAGGCCCCACACACTGAGGCCCCGCGCACACACACACACTGAGGCCCCACACACTGAGGCCCCGCACACACACACACACTGAGGCCCCACACACTGAGGCCCCGCACACACACACACACTGAGGCCCCACACACTGAGGCCCCGCACACACACGCACACTGAGGCCCCACACACTGAGGCCCCGCACACACACACACACTGAGGCCCCACACACTGAGGCCCCGCACACACACACACACTGAGGCCCCACACACTGAGGCCCCGCACACACACGCACACTGAGGCCCCACACACTGAGGCCCCGCACACACACACACACTGAGGCCCCACACACTGAGGCCCCGCACACACACGCACACTGAGGCCCCACACACCCTTACACACTGCACCTTTAAAGCATGTTAAACTATCTAGTAGTTGTAAACAACACAGAATGAGCTTTTAAAGCAGCATCACATGACCTCTGTACATAAACCGTTCTGCTGAACTCTTGTGTGATCAGGGAACAAGTCGGACTTGCCGGATCTCCGAGAGGTCCAGTTCTCTGATGCGCAGCTCGTGGCTCGTCAGCTGGACTTCATCAGCGCCATCGAGACCTCAGCGAAGCACTCGGACAATGTGGAGGCGGCGTTCGCCACGATGGCCAGCGAGCTCATCCTGAGACACGGAGGACCCGTGTTCACCGACAGCGTCAGCGACGGCTTCAAGCTCAGCAGCAGAGACCTGAGCGGGGCGGGGTGGGGCTGCGGGTGTTGACCCGACAGCCAATCACAGACAGACCTGAGCGGGGCGGGCTGCGTGTGCTGACCCGACGGCCAATCACAGACAGACCTGAGCGGGGCGGGCTGGGGCTGCGGGTGCTGACCCGACGGCCAATCACAGACTGACCTGAGCGGGGCGGGCTGGGGCTGCGGGTGCTGACCCGACGGCCAATCACAGACAGACCTGAGCGGGGCGGGCTGCGTGTGCTGACCCGACGGCCAATCACAGACAGACCTGAGCGGGGCGGGCTGGGGCTGCGGGTGCTGACCCGACGGCCAATCACAGACTGACCTGAGCGGGGCGGGCTGGGGCTGCGGGTGCTGACCCGACGGCCAATCACAGACAGACCTGAGCGGGGCGGGGTGGGGCTGCGGGTGCTGACCCGACAGCCAATCACAGACAGACCTGAGCGGGGCAGGGTGGGGCTGCGGGTGCTGACCCGACGGCCAATCACAGACAGACCTGAGCGGGGCGGGGTGGGGCTGCGGGTGCTGACCCGACGGCCAATCACAGACAGACCTGAGCGGGGCGGGGTGGGGCTGCGGGTGTTGACCCGACGGCCAATCACAGACAGACCTGAGCGGGGCGGGCTGGGGCTGCGGGTGCTGACCCGACAGCCAATCACAGACTGACCTGAGCGGGGCGGGCTGGGGCTGCGGGTGCTGACCCGACAGCCAATCACAGACTGACCTGAGCGGGGCGGGGTGGGGCTGCGGGTGTTGACCCGACAACCAATCACAGACTGACCTGAGCGGGGCGGGCTGGGGCTGCGGGTGCTGACCCGACGGCCAATCACAGATTGACCTGAGCGGGGCGGGCTGGGGCTGCAGACCCGACAGCCAATCACACGCAGACCTGAGCGCTGACCCGACAGCCAATCACACGCAGACCTGAGCGCTGACCCGACGGCCAATCACACGCAGACCTGAGCGCTGACCTAACGGCCAATCACACGCAGACCTGAGCGCTGACCTAACGGCCAATCACACGCAGACCTGAGCGCTGACCCGACGGCCAATCACACGCAGACCTGAGCGCTGACCCGAGGACCAATCACTGGCTGTACAGCGGACGCTCAGAATGAAACTGTGAAGAGGAATATTTTTATATTTCAAAATTACAATCACCCAGAATGTATGTAATCCTAACAATCATTTGTCAGTCCACACTGAACGCAGAGCTACTGTGTGACCGCAGCCAATCAGAGCGTGAGTTTCATGTGTTTGGACCAATGAGATTTCAGGTGGGCGGGGCTAATAGAATCTGAGCTGCTGATGAGATTGTCTTGGTTTGGGATTTTTATAATTTCCACTGAAATACTTCCTTTCAGAATCAATTACATTTAAATGAATATTCCTAATAGTTCATAAATGCTATGTGAGTTTCCTTCAGTATTGACCAGACATTATTATTATTATTATTATACATTTTATTTATAGGCGCCTTTCTTGACACTCAAGGTCACCTTACATCATCATCATCAACAACAATAACAAAATTTAAAAAACAATGAGATACAATACAACTTAAATATAGTGCAGTTGTGGTCAAAGGGAATAGGCTATTCTAAACAGAAGAGTTTTGAGTTTGGATTTGAAAAGTGAGAGAGGATCAATATTACGGAGGTCCGGTGGAAGCGAATCCCAGAGCTGAGGAGCAGAGAAACTGAAAGCTCTACTCCCCATAGTAACAAGGCGGACACGGCGAACGGTGAAATTAATAAAAGAAGAGGATCTAAGAGTACGCGTGTGTGTGGGTATATGGAGGAGATCAAAAAGATATGAAGGGGCCAGATTATGAATGACTTTAAAAGTAAGGAGAAGTATTTTGTAGTTGATATGGTAAATAATAGGGAGCCAATGCAGCTGTTGTAAGATAGGAGTGATGTGATGAACAGAAGGGGTGCGAGTAATGATACGAGCAGCTGAGCTTTGGACCAGTTGAAGTTTATGAAGAGTTTTATGTGGGAGGCCAAACAAAAGGGAATTACAATAATCTAAACGGGAGGTGACTAAGCTGTGAACAAGAATGGCAGTGGAGTGAGGCGTGAGGAAAGGACGGTTGATATTACGAAGATGGTAGTAAGCAGACCGGGTAACATTGTTAACATGAGATGTAAAAGACAGGGTGCTATCAAAGATGACACCCAAACTCTTAACCTGAGGGGAGGGGGAAATGAAGGAGTTATCAATGAAAATAGAAAAATTATGGAGTTTGTTTAATGTTGATTTTGTACCTAAAAGAAGCAATTCCGTTTTATTGCTATTTAATTTAAGGAAATTTGATGTGAACCAGGATTTTATGTCAAGAAGGCAGTTAGTAAGGGAAGATGGTGGAAGTGTGGAATTAGGTTTAGTTGAAAGATAGAGCTGGGTGTCATCTGCGTAGCAATGAAAATTGATCTGATGTTTACGGAAGATGTAACCAAGGGGAAGAAGATAAATAATAAACAGTAAGGGTCCCAGAACAGAGCCCTGGGGCACACCTGTTGTGACAGGGACAGAATGAGATGTGAATAAACTGAGTGCGGCCTGAAAGATATGAATGAAACCAATTAAGAGGTGTGCTAGTAATTCCAATAGAGGAGAGTCTGTCCAAGAGGATGGTGTGTGAAATAGTATCGAAGGCCGCACTCGAATCAAGCAGAAGAAGAATGGATAGTAAGCCAGAGTCAGACGCTCGAAGAAGGTTGTTAGTGATTTCAAGTAATGCTGTTTCCGTGCTATGATAAGGACGGAAACCAGACTGGAATTGTTCATATAGATTATTGTAAGAAAGATGAGTATGGAGTTGAGCAGCAACTATTTTTTCCAAAATTTTGGAGATGAATGGAAGATTTGAAATAGGCCGGAAATTATTGTAGTCGTTGGGATCTAAACCAGGTTTTTTAAGAATGGGAGTTACAGAAGCTGTTTTAAGAGAAGGAGGAACAATTCCAGTGGTAAGTGAAGAGTGAATGATGTTATTGATTAGCGGGGACAGAAAAGAAACAGAAGCTTTCACAAGCACAGTTGGAAGGGGATCTAATCTGCAGGTTGAAAGTTTGGATTTTAGAATGAGTTCATTAATTTCATTTACTGAAGGTAGAGTAAATGCTGAGAGTAAACCGGTGGGAGCAAAAGAAACTGGGACAAATGAGTTCGGACCAGAAGTAGACATAAGGTGCTGGTGAATATGTTCAATTTTGAAAGAAAAAAATGATAATATGGAATTACAAAAATCAGAAGAATACAAATGAGGAGGAAGTGGATCCCGAGGTTTTATGAGGTTGGAAATGAGTGAAAAAAGTGCCTTTGAATTTCCTTCGCTTGAACTGATTAAACCAGAATAATAGGTGGTCTTAGCTTTAGAAATCGAATCTTTGTAAAAAAGAATGTGATGTAAGTACATGTCCTTGTGCACAGTGAGATTCGTTCTCCTGTAGAGTCTTTCAAGTTGTCTTCCTTTTGTTTTTAAGGATTAGACATCCTCTAATCCTTTTGACCTTTGAATTCTATGCATGATATCAGCAGCAACTTGAACACACACACACACACACACACACACACACACGTGGAACAACAATAATGTGCATAGATCTATTTTCTAATACATAAAATAATGTATTTTTGATCATAATATGGTTTTCAACTAATATCGAAGACTACATGTTTAGCGTGTGTGTGTGTGTGTGTCGAGGGTCCGGAGCTCAGACACACTGTACATGGGGAAAACCAGTAAATGAAGTGTACTTGGGCAGTAATGTGTCCATCTCTGTGGTGAACGGTCTGGTGTGTGTGTGTGTGTGTGTGTGTGTCTCTGGATGTACATGGATGATTTTAAAAACCCTTTTGAACGGATGTTTTATGTCACATGGGCATTGCTAATTTAAACATCGCTCAAAGCCTTGTAAATGATGATAAACCAGCTTTGTAAACAGTTTTCTGATGACATCGCACCGTTGAGTTTGTGGCGAGATTGCAGTGAATAATTGATTGATCAGTTGCTGTGTTTATGTGTGTGTACTGACCGACACACACGTGTTCATCGAGATCTGCGTTCAGTGTGTGTGTGTGTGTGTGTGTGTGCAGTACAGCTGGAGTAAACTGATGAACTGGAAGACGTCACTGCACGAGGATTTCTAAGAGAAGTGAAAGTGCCTTTAAAGCAGTTTATAATGTCGTGTTATATTTCTATGCAGTTTTTTCTGTCAGTCAGTTATCAATGTTCTGAGAGACAATCAATGTGTATTCAACAAAACGATCACAGCATATCTTGTATATAAGAATGTACCAGAGAATGATGTTTTTTGTTAAACTGTTTAATGACATTAAAATAATGTGGAAGAATTAGAATGGTCACGTATCATAGTACACATTTATTTACAAGTGACAAAAATGCAACTATTTGTCAACCTTTATTAAAGTACCAGGATGTATAATACTGTGAGCAGTTGTTGAACTGTGTATTGCAGAAGCAAATCTAAACTCAAAAACAAACGTTCAAGTAAATGGCTTTTATTTCTACGAGGGTTTCGTCTCAGTGCAAATCTCACCAGAATGTTACAATGTAACAGTAACCAGTAAATATATATGTGTGTGTGTGTGTGTGTGTGTGTGTGTGTGTATATATATATAAAGAATGGAGTATGTAACAATGACTAAAACTGGCACAATGAAGATAACAATACAGAACATATTGAATTAATACAGAGTATTACACAGAACTCTAGAACGCGCTGGACGTGTAGCGCTGACCCGTACAGTGAGTTCCTGTCGTCCGGCTGACACTGAACACTAATGTCTGCTGTGGACGTCTGTGCACACCAACAAACACACATAAACGGATGTTTTTAATCTCACTATTCTGGCTTTTTCTAAGAGTTGTGAGATAAAATGGCACAATTACCTTTTATTTCATGTATTTTTTGCATGCTTCAGCGCCGAGCGATTGACCCGGCGAGCGATTGACCCGGCGAGCGATTGACCCGGCGAGCGATTGACCCGGCGAGCGGTTGACCCGGCGAGCGATTGACCCGGCGAGCGATTGACCCGGCGAGCGGTTGACCCGGCGAGCGATTGACCCGGCGAGCGATTGACCCGGCGAGCGGTTGACCCGGCGAGCGATCGACCCGGCGAGCGATTGACCCGGCGAGCGGTTGACCCGGCGAGCGATTGACCCGGCGAGCGATTGACCCGGCGAGCGGTTGACCCGGCGAGCGATTGACCCGGCGAGCGATTGACCCCACGAGCGCCTCTGACCGCAGGAGTGACGGGTCACCGCTGCACGCCGGGACTCAGCGCTGGGCTAAATGTAAAGGATGTGGACTCTTGATATTATTACGCATATGTTGGAGACGTTTAACAGTTAAAGTGAGGTCATTGATGCTCAGATCTTGAAGGATTGCTGCATGTTCTCACTTGTGCTTGTTTTAAATGTACAGGACCTCATGTTCAGTTCAACGGGATCAGTGATGCTCCGCTCTTGCAGTGTCCTCAGGTGTGTGTGTGTGTGTGTGTGTGACGTCTAGCGCTCGCTGCCGAACTCCTCCATCTGGAAGATGAGCTGCACCGCGGCGTCCACGTCGGGCACGATGCCCTCGGGCTCCACCAGCGCCGGGTCGAAGCAGAAGTCCCTGTGGCCGTGGAACACCGTCTCCGTCACGCTCCTGCTGGCGTCTCTGGGTAACTGCAGGTGAGGGTTGTACACACCAGTGCACACCAGGATGGACTTGCAGGAGGTGGCGGATGGGGCGGCCAGCTCCGTCTCCCAGCCGTTGTCCTCCGAGTCCCGCGGGACCGCTCCCGCCGCCGCCCCCATGTTGGCCACGGCTCGGCCCGCCCGCGCCACGCGCCGCTCCAGGTAACGGTTGTAGAGGTTGGCACCGTAGATGTCCGTCATCAGGTTGTCCCTAAAGGCATTTACAAGGTTAGCAATAACACACTTCTTCAGCCCTCTGCACTTTTTTTATTATTTCAATGAAATGAATGTACTATTCAACTACAATTACATAATTTAAGGCGAGACACTACAGGTGAATATGGTACATTTTTAAATAATAGATATCACCATTAATCTTCCTCAGTTGATTACTTACACAAGTTCATAAAAAAAATGTATTACAAGTTTTTGAAATTTGTATGTTTAATTATGCAAATTGGGCATTATCTCATTAAATATGCACAATTTTGCATATATTTTCGGTAGATAGATCTGAACATATGATAAAGCCAGGTGCAAAATTATTTTTTCATTTTGATTTCACACAAGATGAATAAGATGTTCAGAGGGATTTCAGGATATATGCTTTATTACCTAGGAAATCTAAATATACTGTCCATAGCCTTAAAAAATCAAGTTTCGCCATATTCTTTTGATTAAAATGTCCCATAAATCAGGCCAGGAATGATTTATTAACAAATCCCTCTGAACATATCTTCAGAACACTGCTAAGTGTGTAACTGGAGAGTTTGCTGTACATCGGCTGAGATGTTTATACTGGAGAATGACAAACTCATTTTGAGAAAAAGACATTTAAAGATTTGTAATGTAAAAATTCATACTTTTTTAGTGGAAACAACTATTTACTGACACAATATCTCATCAAATCATTAGCAACAACAATACAAACCACCTAAATCACATCAAACCTTATAAACACAGCATTTATGGCCTTTAACTGAGCAGAAAACAGTCAAACACACACATCTGAGTGTCAGAGCGCGTCACGTGATGCATCTGAACCAATCACGGTGAGATTCCGCTTTTAGAGTTAAAGGACAAGTTCGGTATTTTACACTTAAAGCCCTGTTTACAGATCGT
>NC_136897.1:757733-792733 GCF_949152265.1 Phoxinus phoxinus
TGTGTTTGAGTTGAGTATGTGTTTGAGTTGAGTATGTGTTTGAGTTGAGTGTGTGTTTGGGTTGAGTGTGTGTTTGAGTTGAGTGTGTGTTTGAGTTGAGTATGTGTTTGAGTTGAGTGTGTGTTTGGGTTGAGTGTGTGTTTGAGTTGAGTATGTGTTTGAGTTGAGTATGTGTTTGAGTTGAGGAGTTGAGTGTGTGTTTGAGTTGAGTGTGTGTTTGAGTTGAGTGTGTGTTTGAGTTGAGTGTGTGTTTGAGTTGAGTATGTGTTTGAGTTGAGTGTGTGTTTGGGTTGAGTGTGTGTTTGAGTTGAGTGTGTGTTTGAGTTGAGTATGTGTTTGAGTTGAGTATGTGTTTGAGTTGAGTGTGTGTTTGAGTTGAGTGTGTGTTTGGGTTGAGTGTGTGTTTGAGTTGAGTGTGTGTTTGAGTTGAGTATGTGTTTGAGTTGAGTATGTGTTTGAGTTGAGTGTGTGTTTGAGTTGAGTGTGTGTTTGGGTTGAGTGTGTGTTTGAGTTGAGTGTGTGTTTGAGTTGAGTATGTGTTTGAGTTGAGTGTGTGTTTGGGTTGAGTGTGTGTTTGAGTTGAGTGTGTGTTTGAGTTGAGTATGTGTTTGAGTTGAGTGTGTGTTTGAGTTGAGTGTGTGTTTGAGTTGAGTGTGTGTTTGAGTTGAGTATGTGTTTGAGTTGAGTATGTGTTTGAGTTGAGTGTGTGTTTGGGTTGAGTGTGTGTTTGAGTTGAGTATGTGTTTGAGTTGAGTATGTGTTTGAGTTGAGTATGTGTTTGAGTTGAGTGTGTGTTTGAGTTGAGTGTGTGTTTGAGTTGAGTATGTGTTTGAGTTGAGTATGTGTTTGAGTTGAGTATGTGTTTGAGTTGAGTATGTGTTTGAGTTGAGTGTGTGTTTGGGTTGAGTGTGTGTTTGAGTTGAGTATGTGTTTGAGTTGAGTATGTGTTTGAGTTGAGTATGTGTTTGAGTTGAGTGTGTGTTTGAGTTGAGTATGTGTTTGAGTTGAGTATGTGTTTGAGTTGAGTATGTGTTTGAGTTGAGTATGTGTTTGAGTTGAGTATGTGTTTGAGTTGAGTGTGTGTTTGAGTTGAGTATGTGTTTGAGTTGAGTATGTGTTTGAGTTGAGTATGTGTTTGAGTTGAGTTGTGTTTGAGTGAGTGTGTGTTTGGGTTGAGTGTGTGTTTGAGTTGAGTGTGTGTTTGAGTTGAGTATGTGTTTGAGTTGAGTATGTGTTTGAGTTGAGTGTGTGTTTGAGTTGAGTGTGTGTTTGAGTTGAGTTTGTGTTTGAGTTGAGTATGTGTTTGAGTTGAGTGTGTGTTTGAGTTGAGTGTGTGTTTGAGTTGAGTATGTGTTTGAGTTGAGTGTGTGTTTGAGTTGAGTATGTGTTTGAGTTGAGTGTGTGTTTGAGTTGAGTGTGTGTTTGAGTTGAGTATGTGTTTGAGTTGAGTATGTGTTTGAGTTGAGTATGTGTTTGAGTTGAGTATGTGTTGGTTGAGTGTGTGTTTGGGTTGAGTGTGTGTTTGAGTTGAGTGTGTGTTTGAGTTGAGTGTGTGTTTGAGTTGAGTGTGTGTTTGAGTTGAGTGTGTGTTTGAGTTGAGTATGTGTTTGAGTTGAGTATGTGTTTGAGTTGAGTATGTGTTTGAGTTGAGTATGTGTTTGAGTTGAGTGTGTGTTTGGGTTGAGTGTGTGTTTGAGTTGAGTGTGTGTTTGAGTTGAGTATGTGTTTGAGTTGAGTATGTGTTTGGTTGGTGTGTGTTGGTTGAGTGTGTGTTTGAGTTGAGTGTGTGTTTGAGTTGAGTGTGTGTTTGAGTTGAGTGTGTGTTTGAGTTGAGTATGTGTTTGAGTTGAGTATGTGTTTGAGTTGAGTATGTGTTTGAGTTGAGTATGTGTTTGAGTTGAGTATGTGTTTGAGTTGAGTGTGTGTTTGAGTTGAGTGTGTGTTTGAGTTGAGTATGTGTTTGAGTTGAGTATGTGTTTGAGTTGAGTTTGTGTTTGAGTTGAGTGTGTGTTTGAGTTGAGTATGTGTTTGAGTTGAGTATGTGTTTGAGTTGAGTTTGTGTTTGAGTTGAGTGTGTGTTTGAGTTGAGTATGTGTTTGAGTTGAGTATGTGTTTGAGTTGAGTATGTGTTTGAGTTGAGTATGTGTTTGGGTTGAGTGTGTGTTTGAGTTGAGTGTGTGTTTGAGTTGAGTATGTGTTTGAGTTGAGTATGTGTTTGAGTTGAGTATGTGTTTGAGTTGAGTGTGTGTTTGGTTGAGTATGTGTTTGAGTTGAGTATGTGTTTGAGTTGAGTATGTGTTTGAGTTGAGTATGTGTTTGAGTTGAGTGTGTGTTTGGGTTGAGTGTGTGTTTGAGTTGAGTGTGTGTTTGAGTTGAGTTGTGTTTGAGTTGAGTGTGTGTTTGAGTTGAGTGTGTGTTTGAGTTGGTGTGTGTTTGAGTTGAGTGTGTGTTTGAGTTGAGTGTGTGTTTGAGTTGAGTATGTGTTTGAGTTGAGTATGTGTTTGAGTTGAGTGTGTGTTTGAGTTGAGTGTGTGTTTGAGTTGAGTATGTGTTTGGGTTGAGTATGTGTTTGGGTTGAGTATGTGTTTGAGTTGAGTATGTGTTTGGGTTGAGTATGTGTTTGAGTTGAGTATGTGTTTGAGTTGAGTATGTGTTTGAGTTGAGTATGTGTTTGAGTTGAGTATGTGTTTGAGTTGAGTATGTGTTTGAGTTGAGTATGTGTTTGAGTTGAGTATGTGTTTGAGTTGAGTATGTGTTTGAGTTGAGTGTGTGTTTGAGTTGAGTGTGTGTTTGAGTTGAGTATGTGTTTGAGTTGAGTGTGTTTGAGTTGAGTATGTGTTTGAGTTGAGTATGTGTTTGAGTTGAGTTTGTGTTTGAGTTGAGTGTGTGTTTGAGTTGAGTATGTGTTTGAGTTGAGTGTGTTTGAGTTGAGTATGTGTTTGGGTTGAGTGTGTGTTTGAGTTGAGTGTGTTTGAGTTGAGTGTGTGTTTATGGTCGAGTATGTGTTTGGGTTGAGTGTGTGTTCATGGTTGAGCAGAGCGCCTCACCTTCGACTCTGGGCAGGGTCACCACAGGAGAAGACTGAAACACAGAGACATCAACGGCCGTTAAACACCAGCTGAGAGATCTCAAAATCTCGCTTCGCTTCGGGATTACATAAAAACACCAGACTATAAAAGTACAAACATCTTAAATCCCTTAAAGGGGTGGTTGACTATGATTTGACTTTTCTAACTGTAGTTAGTGTGTAATGTTGTGTTTTCTAACTGTAGTTAGTGTGTAATGTTGTGTTTTCTAACTGTAGTTAGTGTGTAATGTTGTGTTTGATCATAAACAACATCTGCAAAGTTACAACACTCAAAGTTCAGAGCAAAGGGAGATATTTGCTTTTAAAGAAAAGAACTACAACGAACGGCTGGTAGGAACTACACGAGCTTCCTCCCGGGTTAGTGACATCACCAACCCTAAAATTTACATAAACCCCGCCCCCGGAACACGATTCATAGATTATCAAGACAGAATATGCTAATCAATGACTAGAAGATAACTACACATCAGCTTCATAAATTCATCAACTAAGTATTCAGAGACGTCCTGTTGCTTCTACATGTTGTCACTTCTTCTCGAGTCTCTCCATCTGTGTCTGACTCCGGTTTGAACATAAAAGGCTAAAAGTTTTTGGACTGTTCAGTGTGTGTGTGTGTGTGTGTGTGTGTTTGAGGTAAAATGACATGAGCTCTTGAAGCTCCGCCCCCTGTGCCGGGAGCAGCAGCTCATTTGCATTTAAAGGGACAGACACAAACCGGTGTGATTTTGCTCACCCTCAAAAAGTGACTTTAACATGATATATAATAATATCTGTGGGGTATTTTGAGTTAAAACTTCACACACACATTCTGGGGACATCAGAGACTTATATCACATCGTGTGAAAAGGGCATTATACCCCCCCCCCCCCCCCCCCCCCCCCCTTAAATATTTTTTTACATGTACAAACAACAGGCCAGCAATCATCAGTGCTTTCTGCTGTACAGAAACTGGGTCGTGTTCAGTTTAGTTTGTTGCCACTGGCTGTTCTGTTTCCTTCTTCTAATCTGACTGACAGTGTCCTGAGCTTCCAACTCTCCACAAGATAAACCATCACACACACACACACACTGCACACTGCACACACACACACACACACACACACACTGCACACTGCACACACACACACACACACACACACACACACACTGAACACTGCACACACACACACACACACACACACACACACACACTGCACAAACCCTGGCTGCGTTCAGTGTGATTAAAACAATAACCGGTTAAAAAAATAGATATTAATAGAGTATAAAGTATCTAAAGTACCTTTTTAGAGATTGTGACATACATCGAGTGTGCGGTTTGGGAATTTATGAGTGCATGAGGACTGAAATTAGTTGTTTTTGCTGGCTAATATTTTATTTGTCTTCAGTGAGCTTAATTATTATTATTTTTTTTACGTTAGTTATGCTAGTTATTGTTTTTTTGTGATATTAAAATTGGTGTGATATTAATATCTTTAATTTGTGTGACATCGTTATCGTGAAATTAAATGACTCATATTGTGGTATGAGACTTTTGTCATATCGCCCACCCATAATCTTGAGTATACAAAAATCATTGATTATGGAATTTAAAAATGTATTATAATTACTCAATTGCTAATAGACTCCAGATACATTTTTAATAATTAGGATTTTGTAATGTTTTTGAAAGTCTCTTCTGCTCACCAAGGCTGCTTTTGTTTGATCAAAAATATTATATTTCAAACATTATTGCAATCTAAAACAGCTGTTTTCTATGTGAATATGGAGTAAAATGAATTTATGTTGAATTTTTGTTACATTTTTGATCAATCAAATGCACCTTAAAAGTATTAATTTCTTCAACAAAAACAGAAGTCTTGTTAAATTATGAATTGCATCAAATTGTGCCAGATTGAGATTGTATATCAAGTAAAGCGTTCTGTTCCGCCTCCTCGGAGCCGTGCGGTGGAGTGTGGGTGCAGTCGGCTCACGGGCAGCTTGGGTCTCCGGTTGTGGTCCACCATGTCCAGCAGAGGGAACGACTCGCGCAGCATGTCCACACTGACCACGTTTGTGAAGCCCACGCTGATCCACAGGGTTAAGAACTCATTATCAGTGCTTTTATGACCAGAATCCTGCTTTATTCGCAAACAACAACAAGAGATTTGAGGGATTACGATAATCCCATTCCTCAGATTAATCTTGTATTATCACATCTATTGACATCATCGAGGTGGAACAAAGGCCAGCAAAAGCCTCATTTACATGTGTGACCCTGCACCACAAAACCAGTCACATGGGTCATTTATATTAAAGTGTCATATGAAAGCTGAATAAATAATCTCTGCATTGATGTGTGGTTTGTTAGGAGGACAATATTTGGTCGAGACACAACTATTGAAAATCTGGAATCTGAGGAGCAAAAAAATGTAAACATTGAGAAAATCTGCTTTAAAGTTGTGCATTTATGTTCACGATTGTGCTGCATTCACTCACAAAAATACATGTTTTATATATTTACGGTAGGACATTTACTGAATATCTTCATGGAACATGATCTTAATATCCTCATGATTTTTGGCATAAAAGAGAAATGTATAATTTTGACCCATACACTGTATAGTTGCTATTGCCACAGATATACCCGTGCGGCTCCAGACTGGGTTTGTGATCCAGGAACACACACTATCATCACTTGAGACTGGGTTTGGGTCACAGGGTCACATGTGTGCATTCAATTAAAATCTGCAGGTCAGTAATCACGAGGCCATCTGGTGAGGTGACCAGCACGAGGACCGGGGAGCACACACACACACACACACACACACACACACACACACACTGAAGGATACTTCCTGGCGATGTCCAGCACAGGGCCTTGTCCCGACACCAGCACATGCTTGTCATGAAACTTGGTGAACATCCGCAGAGGACTGTGAGACATCATGACCTGGTCTTGAGAGATCTATAAATAAAGCCAACAGATTATCATCAATATCAGTCGTTATTATCCATACAAACACTTCACATCATGCAACAATAAAGGTACAGCAGTCAACATTTCAAGTGGATGAAAACCTTTTCACAATATTCTAATTTTGAATTTGGGGTTTTCATAAGCTGTACGCCATAATCATCACAATTATAACTAATAAAGGCTTGACATATCTTACTCTGCATGTAATGAGTCTATATAATATATTAGTTTCACCTTTTAAGTTGAATTACTGAAATAAATGTACTTTTGCACCATATTCTAATTTTTCAAGTTTCACCTGTAATGTTGCAATTGCGAGATATAAAGTCAGAATTGTGAGTTATAAAGTCAGAATTGCGAGATATAAAGTCAGAATTGCGAGATATAAAGTCAGAATTGCGAGATATAAAGTCAGAATTGCGAGATATAAAGTCAGAATTGTGAGATATAAAGTCAGAATTGTGAGATATAAAGTCAGAATTGCGAGATATAAAGTCAGAATTGTGAGATATAAAGTCAGAATTGCGAGTTATAAAGTCAGAATTGCGAGTTATAAAGTCAGAATTGCGAGTTATAAAGTCAGAATTGCGAGTTATAAAGTCAGAATTGCGAGATATAAAGTCAGAATTGCAAGATATAAAGTCAGAATTGTGAGATATAAAGTCAGAATTGCGAGATATAAAGTCAGAATTGCGAGATATAAAGTCAGAATTGCGAGATATAAAGTCAGAATTGCGAGTTATAAAGTCAGAATTGCGAGTTATAAAGTCAGAATTGTGAGATATAAAGTCAGAATTGCGAGATATAAAGTCAGAATTGTGAGATATAAAGTCAGAATTGCGAGTTATAAAGTCAGAATTGTGAGATATAAAGTCAGAATTGCGAGATATAAAGTCAGAATTGTGAGATATAAAGTCAGAATTGCGAGTTATAAAGTCAGAATTGCGAGTTATAAAGTCAGAATTGCGAGATATAAAGTCAGAATTGCGAGATATAAAGTCAGAATTGCGAGATATAAAGTCAGAATTGCGAGATATAAAGTCAGAATTGCGAGATATAAAGTCAGAATTGTGAGATATAAAGTCAGAATTGCGAGATATAAAGTCAGAATTGCGAGATATAAAGTCAGAATTGCGAGATATAAAGTCAGAATTGCGAGATATAAAGTCAGAATTGCGAGATATAAAGTCAGAATTGCGAGTTATAAAGTCAGAATTGCGAGATATAAAGTCAGAATTGCGAGATATAAAGTCAGAATTGCGAGTTATAAAGTCAGAATTGTGAGATATAAAGTCAGAATTGCGAGATATAAAGTCAGAATTGTGAGATATAAAGTCAGAATTGCGAGTTATAAAGTCAGAATTGCGAGTTATAAAGTCAGAATTGCGAGTTATAAAGTCAGAATTGCGAGATATAAAGTCAGAATTGCGAGTTATAAAGTCAGAATTGCGAGTTATAAAGTCAGAATTGCGAGACATAAAGTCAGAATTGCGAGATATAAAGTCAGAATTGCGAGACATAAAGTCAGAATTGCGAGATATAAAGTCAGAATTGCGAGATATAAAGTCAGAATTGCGAGACATAAAGTCAGAATTGCGAGATATAAAGTCAGAATTGCGAGACATAAAGTCAGAATTGCGAGATATAAAGTCAGAATTGCGAGATATAAAGTCAGAATTGCGAGTTATAAAGTCAGAATTGCGAGTTATAAAGTCAGAATTGCGAGATATAAAGTCAGAATTGCGAGTTATAAAGTCAGAATTGCGAGATATAAAGTCAGAATTGCGAGATATAAAGTCAGAATTGCGAGATATAAAGTCAGAATTGCGAGTTATAAAGTCAGAATCGCGAGTTATAAAGTCAGAATTGCGAGATATAAAGTCAGAATTGCGAGTTATAAAGTCAGAATTGCGAGATGTAAAGTCAGAATTGCGAGACATAAAGTCAGAATTGCGAGACATAAAGTCAGAATTGCGAGATATAAAGTCAGAATTGCGAGATATAAAGTCAGAATTGCGAGATATAAAGTCAGAATTGCGAGTTATAAAGTCAGAATTGCGAGATATAAAGTCAGAATTGCGAGATATAAAGTCAGAATTGCGAGTTATAAAGTCAGAATTGCGAGTTATAAAGTCAGAATTGCGAGATATAAAGTCAGAATTGCGAGTTATAAAGTCAGAATTGCGAGTTATAAAGTCAGAATTGCGAGATATAAAGTCAGAATTGCGAGTTATAAAGTCAGAATTGCGAGATGTAAAGTCAGAATTGCGAGACATAAAGTCAGAATTGCGAGATATAAAGTCAGAATTGCGAGATATAAAGTCAGAATTGCGAGTTATAAAGTCAGAATTGCGAGTTATAAAGTCAGAATTGCGAGATATAAAGTCAGAATTGCGAGATGTAAACATGCAATTCTATGAAAAAAGTCACAATTATCTTTTCAACTGTTTTATTCTGTGGCGGAAACAAGCTTCCATAGAACTGTTAAAAAGCAGTTTTAAAAATAAACTTCCGTGTGAATGAACCGGGGAAAGAAGTGTGCAGTGCATTTTCCCAGCGCATGTCGAAAGCTGAAGTTAATTTGATTTCTCATGATTTGATCCCTTCAGTGTGTGTGTCAAGCATGTGCTACAAAAAGCATTTCCCGAGTCCGGCATCAGAAATCTCCTCAGGCTGGACAGCGAGGGAACAGAACTCACAGGAACACCCAGTATGTGCGACAGCTGGTCTGCCTTCTTCTGGCGTAAGCAGTTTCCAGCGTTCGTGACGAAGACGACGGGAACCAGGAACTGTCCCTTCGCGTCCACAAGCTTCTGGAAGGCTCTCTTGGCCGCTGGGATGGGCGTCTTCCCGCGCACCAGGACTCCATCGATGTCAAACAGCAACCCGAAGCCTGGCTCCGACTGTTGGAGAGACAGAGATCACAATAAAGGTCCAAACATCAAAACAGGCCGAAAGAAAAGCACACATTACCGGACGAATCAGAGTTTTTGAACAAATCTCTTGGATGAATGATTCAATGACTCACTCATAAAGACTGCACTAGTTTCATTACTGGATGAATCAGCGTTTTTGAACAAATCTCTTTAATGTTCCAAAATCGCACCACTGTACCTTAAAACTGAGGTGAGTAATGAATTGTGAGTTTTGTGAGAATTAAGCCCAATTTAAATAATATCTTATACTGCCTTCAAATGCAAGTGACTAAAATATATTTGTCATTGAATCATTAATTCAATCAGCTTTAAGAAAAGTCTACCCATAATGCATCGGGGGCGAGAGCGCGCAGAAAGAGAAAAGCAAGATTATAACTGTGATTGATTGCATGTGTGTGTGTGTGTGTGTGTGTGTGTGTGTATGTGTGCAATCCTGTTCATTAACCTCAGTAAACAGTTTATTTTAATTCAAGTCGTCATTACTGTTTATTAAGGAAGAAAAGACACGACATCTTTATCTCCGATTATCCAGAATCCAGTGTTGTGAAAGTTCACGAAAGGACGAAGGATTTCCCAGTTACAACACACAATATCATCATTCGAGACTGGTTCTGGGGTCCAGGAACACACACTATTATCACTCCAGACTGGTTCTGGGGTCCAGGAACACACACTATTATCACTCCAGACTGGTTCTGGGGTCCAGGAACACACACTATTATCACTCGAGACTGGTTCTGTGGTCCAGGAACACACACTATCATCACTCCAGACTGGTTCTGGGGTCCAGGGACACACACTATTATCACTCGAGACTGGTTCTGGGGTCCAGGGACACACACTATTATCACTCGAGACTGGTTCTGTGGTCCAGGAACACACACTATCATCACTCGAGACTGGTTCTGGGGTCCAGGGACACACACTATTATCACTCGAGACTGGTTCTGGGGTCCAGGGACACACACTATTATCACTCGAGACTGGTTCTGTGGTCCAGGAACACACACTATCATCACTCGAGACTGGTTCTGGGGTCCAGGAACACACTATTATCACTCCAGACTGGTTCTGGGGTCCAGGAACACACACTATTATCACTCCAGACTGGTTCTGGGGTCCAGGAACACACACTATTATCACTCCAGACTGGTTCTGGGGTCAAGGAACACACACTATTATCACTCCAGACTGGTTCTGGGGTCCAGGAACACACACTATTATCACTCCAGACTGGTTCTGGGGTCAAGGAACACACACTATTATCACTCGAGACTGGTTCTGGGGTCCAGGAACACACACTATTATCACTCGAGACTGGTTCTGTGGTCCAGGAACACACAATATTATCACTCGAGACTGGTTCTGGGGTCCAGGAACACACACTATCATCACTCCAGACTGGTTCTGTGGTCCAGGAACACACACTATTATCACTCCAGACTGGTTCTGTGGTCCAGGAACACACTATTATCACTCCAGACTGGTTCTGGGGTCCAGGAACACACACTATTATCACTCCAGACTGGTTCTGGGGTCCAGGAACACACACTATTATCACTCGAGACTGGTTCTGTGGTCCAGGAACACACACTATCATCACTCGAGACTGGTTCTGGGGTCCAGGAACACACACTATTATCACTCGAGACTGGTTCTGTGGTCCAGGAACACACACTATCATCACTCGAGACTGGTTCTGGGGTCCAGGGACACACACTATTATCACTCGAGACTGGTTCTGGGGTCCAGGAACACACACTATTATCACTCCAGACTGGTTCTGTGGTCCAGGAACACACACTATTATCACTCCAGACTGGTTCTGTGGTCCAGGAACACACACTATTATCACTCCAGACTGGTTCTGGGGTCCAGGAACACACACTATTATCACTCCAGACTGGTTCTGGGGTCCAGGAACACACACTATTATCCCTCGAGACTGGTTCTGTGGTCCAGCAACACACACTATTATCACTCGAGACTGGTTCTGGGGTCCAGGAACACACACTATTATCACTCGAGACTGGTTCTGTGGTCCAGGAACACACACTATTATCACTCGAGACTGGTTCTGTGGTCCAGGAACACACACTATTATCACTCGAGACTGGTTCTGGGGTCCAGGAACACACACTATTATCACTCCAGACTGGTTCTGGGGTCCAGGAACACACACTAGCATCCCTCAAGACTGGTTCTGTGGTCCAGCAACACACACTATTATCACTCGAGACTGGTTCTGTGGTCCAGGAACACACACTATTATCACTCCAGACTGGTTCTGTGGTCCAGGAACACACACTATTATCACTCGAGACTGGTTCTGTGGTCCAGGAACACACACTATCATCACTCGAGACTGGTTCTGGGGTCCAGGAACACACACTATTATCACTCGAGACTGGTTCTGGGGTCCAGGAACACACACTATTATCACTCGAGACTGGTTCTGGGGTCCAGGAACACACACTATTATCACTCGAGACTGGTTCTGTGGTCCAGGAACACACACTATCATCACTCGAGACTGGTTCTGGGGTCCAGCAACACACACTATTATCACTCGAGACTGGTTCTGGGGTCCAGGAACACACACTATCATCACTCGAGACTGGTTCTGGGGTCCAGGAACACACACTATTATCACTCGAGACTGGTTCTGGGGTCCAGGAACACACACTATTATCACTCGAGACTGGTTCTGTGGTCCAGGAACACACACTATCATCACTCGAGACTGGTTCTGGGGTCCAGGGACACACACTGTCTATTATCACTCGAGACTGGTTCTGGGGTCCAGGGACACACACTATTATCACTCGAGACTGGTTCTGTGGTCCAGGAACACACACTATCATCACTCGAGACTGGTTCTGGGGTCCAGGAACACACAATATCATCACTTGAGACTGGTTCTGGGGTCCAGGAACACACTATTATCACTCCAGACTGGTTCTGGGGTCCAGGAACACACACTATTATCACTCCAGACTGGTTCTGGGGTCCAGGAACACACACTATTATCACTCCAGACTGGTTCTGGGGTCAAGGAACACACACTATTATCACTCGAGACTGGTTCTGGGGTCCAGGAACACACACTATTATCACTCGAGACTGGTTCTGTGGTCCAGGAACACACAATATTATCACTCGAGACTGGTTCTGGGGTCCAGGAACACACACTATCATCACTCCAGACTGGTTCTGTGGTCCAGGAACACACACTATTATCACTCCAGACTGGTTCTGTGGTCCAGGAACACACACTATTATCACTCCAGACTGGTTCTGTGGTCCAGGAACACACACTATTATCACTCCAGACTGGTTCTGTGGTCCAGGAACACACACTATTATCACTCCAGACTGGTTCTGGGGTCCAGGAACACACACTATTATCACTCCAGACTAGGGCTGTCAATCTTCCTCTATAATACTATTCGAATTCCATTCCTTATTTTATTTAATATTCGAATAATATTCGAATATTAAATGCTCAAATTCATCCTATTATTAATATTTGCGACATTACACAGGCTTATGGATCGTCAATGCCACTATAGCATTTGGTTGTTGTTACACGTTCTGTCCACAAGAGGGACAGCTAACATTACAATAAACATTTAGAAACGGGTGATCGCGTTTTTTTATTAACAATAAAACAGCGGAACAAAATGAATGACTTTAATTTGGCAACTTGAATGGACATTTTTCCACTGATCAGTTGTCTGATGTTGTGTCAGAGTTTCACAACTCTGTCAGTGATTGTTGCGCGGCTAGGACAGCAGACAGCTGGTAGGCCCGTGATGAAGAGAAGAAAATAACCCATTCTTGCCTGTTTTAGCAGCGGTTCCTTGGACAGATCGCCTATAGCTTGTCATGGTGTAGCGTTGTCAGATGTGCCCTAATGGTGCGTTCACACCGGACGCGAATAGCGCGTCAGGCGCGAATGGACACAAAAGTGGTCAAGTGTATAACTAGACGCGGCAGGCGCGAATTTGACGCGCTATTCGCGTCTGGTGTGAACGCACAGTAAGGTTGCAAGTTGAGGAGTGATATTTCATTCAGACTTTATTTGTGATTTAATTTTCCCATTTATGATTTTAAATCCAAATACCTTCCACACATCGCTTCTCAAATTGTCAGAGTGGTGATCTCCGTTTCCATGGAGACATTGCTCGCCGCCATTATTGACAGTATTGTAATGAAGATGCAGCTTGGATATCGCGCACAATTGTGTTACGATTCAATTTTTTAATTGTTTATCAGACGAAACAAAAGCATTTCATTTTCACATGCCTGTGTAAGCCAAGTTGGCGAGAAAGGCAAGATATCATATAATAAAATAAAAAAATAATAATAAAAAAAGCAATATTCGAATAGTAACTTCAGCATTCGAATAGTATTTATTTTTTTAATATTCGAATTATATTCGAATTTCGGAATTCGTTCCAACAGCCCTACTCCAGACTGGTTCTGGGGTCCAGGAACACACACTAGCATCCCTCGAGACTGGTTCTGTGGTCCAGCAACACACACTATTATCACTCGAGACTGGTTCTGTGGTCCAGGAACACACACTATTATCACTCGAGACTGGTTCTGTGGTCCAGGAACACACACTATTATCACTCCAGACTGGTTCTGGGGTCCAGGAACACACACTATCATCCCTCGAGACTGGTTCTGTGGTCCAGGAACACACACTATTATCACTCCAGACTGGTTCTGGGGTCCAGGAACACACACTATTATCACTCCAGACTAGGGCTGGGCGATATGACCAAAATCTCATATCACGATATAAGTCATCTCATATCCCGATAACGATATATATCACGATATAGTACCTTTTCTGTAAATTCAATCAATTAATAATTTATATATATATAATTACTAAATGGAAAATACTTTTAGCATATATCAAATAAAAGAAAAGTTGATATATATATATATTGAGTATATATTAAGTATATCCTCAAAAATGTTTTTTATATATATATTTTATATTCTCAAAAAAAATGTTTGATTAAGAATGTAGAAATATAAAATATGAACGAAATATAAAACACTTTTCAAAAACAAATGATTACAGGCCCAACATAAAATATTGCTATAAAATACCAAATGTAAAAATTCAATGGAAGATGTTTCAAATGTAGCAGAAATCAGGGCTCCGAACCTGTTCAATGAACGAAAACAAACAAACGAAATTTTGACAGGAGCATAACCAGAAACGGAAACCAAATTAAATGTAATCGTTCTGAACAAACACGCTTATTTGAAATGGCCATTAACCGGTTAACAACGTTATTTTATCGTTCTGTTAACTATTTTAATTTGCCAGTCAACCAATCATGAATTCAAATAGTAGACTGAGCAAATGTGATATTGACGCGTATAGCCTATCCAACGTGAGTGAATGCCCATGCTCAGCTGTCAGTCATCATTGATAAGTCGCAATGGGAATGCGCTGGCGTTAGTTTTCCATACTGTATGTCACCAACTGTCAAAAAATTAGGCCTACATTTCAGTGAAAATTAATAGCAGGTAATGCAACTTTTTGTTTTTTGAAACCAGCGAAAATTGCATGGATCCACACAACGTCACATCACGCACTTAAAGCGCTTCTGTGAACGGAGAAAACAGAATAAAGCTAAATATATAAAACTAATATATAGGCCTATATACGAAATATAGGCTATTTGCCTTAAATAATTACAGATTAACAAAACGAAAGGAAGAATTTTGCTGAGCTTCGGATCATGCGACAGGGTCCAAAGTTCACAAAAAGGAAACCGATATGGTAGAAAAGGGAATCGAGCTTGTTTTCTGTATTTTACGGCTTTACAGTTTTGAATCATTTCTTGCTTATCCGTATGACCATAAATTACGGAGTAACGGATTCCTGTTCCTGTGATCGCGCCGACGCTTCACGGCACGCGCACACGTTCTTGCATTGCTAACTTGACATAGCAGCATGTTCATTATCAAAATATAATAGTCAACCAAACATAGAAATTTTACCAAATCATGTTCAGGCTACAGAGGTAGCCCCTCATTTAGGAACGAGCTCCTCGGTTTGTCCTGGCTGGTCCTGCTAACACCCGGTTCTCCCTTCGCCATGTTATTCACGTTTCTGCCATTCTCATGGCGGCGTGTAAGATTCATAGACGGTAAGATTGCAGTCCTCCAAATGATGAAAAAGTTTTGCCGTAAACAATGTTTTTTGCGACACCACGATATGAACGATAGAGCATAATATGAATCGATAGACTTTTTATATCGTCCATCCGATATATATCGTCATATCGCACAGCCCTACTCCAGACTGGTTCTGGGGTCCAGGAACACACACTATCATCACTCCAGACTGGTTCTGTGGTCCAGGAACACACACTATTATCACTCGAGACTGGTTCTGGGGTCCAGGAACACACACTATCATCACTCGAGACTGGTTCTGTGGTCCAGGAACACACACTATTATCACTCCAGACTGGTTCTGTGGTCCAGGAACACACACTATTATCACTCCAGACTGGTTCTGGGGTCCAGGAACACACACTATTATCACTCCAGACTGGTTCTGGGGTCCAGGAACACACACTATTATCACTCCAGACTGGTTCTGTGGTCCAGGAACACACACTATTATCACTCCAGACTGGTTCTGGGGTCCAGGAACACACACTATTATCACTCCAGACTGGTTCTGTGGTCCAGGAACACACACTATTATCACTCCAGACTGGTTCTGGGGTCCAGGAACACACACTATTATCACTCCAGACTGGTTCTGGGGTCCAGGAACACACACTATTATCACTCCAGACTGGTTCTGGGGTCCAGGAACACACACTATTATCACTCCAGACTGGTTCTGTGGTCCAGGAACACACACTATTATCACTCGAGACTGGTTCTGGGGTCCAGGAACACACACTATTATCACTCGAGACTGGTTCTGGGGTCCAGGAACACACACTATCATCACTCCAGACTGGTTCTGTGGTCCAGGAACACACACTATTATCACTCCAGACTGGTTCTGGGGTCCAGGAACACACACTATTATCACTCGAGACTGGTTCTGTGGTCCAGGAACACACACTATTATCACTCCAGACTGGTTCTGGGGTCCAGGAACACACACTATTATCACTCCAGACTGGTTCTGGGGTCCAGGAACACACACTATTATCACTCGAGACTGGTTCTGTGGTCCAGGAACACACACTATCATCACTCCAGACTGGTTCTGTGGTCCAGGAACACACACTATCATCACTCCAGACTGGTTCTGTGGTCCAGGAACACACTATTATCACTCCAGACTGGTTCTGGGGTCCAGGAACACACACTATTATCACTCGAGACTGGTTCTGGGGTCCAGGAACACACACTATCATCACTCCAGACTGGTTCTGTGGTCCAGGAACACACACTATTATCACTCGAGACTGGTTCTGGGGTCCAGGAACACACACTATCATCACTCGAGACTGGTTCTGGGGTCCAGGAACACACACTATCATCACTCGAGACTGGTTCTGGGGTCCAGGAACACACACTATTATCACTCGAGACTGGTTCTGGGGTCCAGGAACACACACTATCATCACTCGAGACTGGTTCTGGGGTCCAGGAACACACACTATTATCACTCGAGACTGGTTCTGGGGTCCAGGAACACACACTATCATCACTCGAGACTGGTTCTGGGGTCCAGGAACACACACTATCATCACTCGAGACTGGTTCTGTGGTCCAGGGACACACACTATCATCACTCGAGACTGGTTCTGGGGTCCAGGAACACACACTATCATCACTCGAGACTGGTTCTGGGGTCCAGGAACACACACTATCATCACTCGAGACTGGTTCTGGGGTCCAGGAACACACACTATCATCACTCGAGACTGGTTCTGGGGTCCAGGAACACACACTATTATCACTCGAGACTGGTTCTGGGGTCCAGGAACACACACTATTATCACTCGAGACTGGTTCTGGGGTCCAGGAACACACACTATCATCACTCCAGACTGGTTCTGTGGTCCAGGAACACACACTATTATCACTCCAGACTGGTTCTGGGGTCCAGGAACACACACTATTATCACTCCAGACTGGTTCTGTGGTCCAGGAACACACACTATCATCACTCGAGACTGGTTCTGTGGTCCAGGAACACACACTATTATCACTCCAGACTGGTTCTGGGGTCCAGGAACACACACTATTATCACTCCAGACTGGTTCTGGGGTCCAGGAACACACACTATTATCACTCGAGACTGGTTCTGTGGTCCAGGAACACACACTATCATCACTCCAGACTGGTTCTGTGGTCCAGGAACACACACTATCATCACTCCAGACTGGTTCTGTGGTCCAGGAACACACTATTATCACTCCAGACTGGTTCTGGGGTCCAGGAACACACACTATTATCACTCGAGACTGGTTCTGGGGTCCAGGAACACACACTATCATCACTCCAGACTGGTTCTGTGGTCCAGGAACACACACTATTATCACTCGAGACTGGTTCTGGGGTCCAGGAACACACACTATCATCACTCGAGACTGGTTCTGGGGTCCAGGAACACACACTATCATCACTCGAGACTGGTTATGGGGTCCAGGAACACACACTATTATCACTCGAGACTGGTTCTGGGGTCCAGGAACACACACTATCATCACTCGAGACTGGTTCTGGGGTCCAGGAACACACACTATTATCACTCGAGACTGGTTCTGGGGTCCAGGAACACACACTATCATCACTCGAGACTGGTTCTGTGGTCCAGGGACACACACTATCATCACTCGAGACTGGTTCTGGGGTCCAGGAACACACACTATCATCACTCGAGACTGGTTCTGGGGTCCAGGAACACACACTATCATCACTCGAGACTGGTTCTGGGGTCCAGGAACACACACTATTATCACTCGAGACTGGTTCTGGGGTCCAGGAACACACACTATCATCACTCGAGACTGGTTCTGGGGTCCAGGAACACACACTATTATCACTCGAGACTGGTTCTGGGGTCCAGGAACACACACTATCATCACTCGAGACTGGTTCTGGGGTCCAGGGTCACATGTGTGCATTAGCATGTGTTTACTGTAGGGTTCGGGATTGATTTAGTGTTACTGAATGTTTAATTTGCTGCTTTGACAGCATGAAACAAAGAGAGATAGAATAAAGATGACATAACCCCCGATGCCTGATTCCCAGACGCCTCTCCTCAGAGATTAGTTACGCACAGAAGATGATGATGTGTCACTCTTGACCCGTGATGGACACTCGGCGCAATGTTCCCTGCAGGATTACAGTCCTTTAATAAAGCATCGTATTCCCACAGCGAGTCTCTCGGCCCTGCGATCACGTACAGCATCTAGAGATATTCCACATCTGCAGTGTGTGTGAGGAGGAGGTTTGGTGTCACTGGGTGATCCGATGCGGAGTGATGATAGTGTGTGTTCCTGGACCACAGAACCAGTCTGGAGCCGCACGGGTATATCTGTGGCAATAGCAACTATACATTGTATGGGTTAAAATTATTCATTTTTCTTTTATGCCAAAAATCATGAGGATATTAAGATCATGTTCCATGAAGATATTTAGTAAATGTCCTACCGTAAATATATAAAACATGTATTTTTGTGAGTGAATGCAGCACAATCGTGAACATAAATGCACAACTTTAAAGGAGATTTTCTCAATGTTTACATTTTTTTGCTCCTCAGATTCCAGATTTTCAATAGTTGTGTCTCGACCAAATATTGTCCTATCCTAACAAACCACACATCAATGGAGATATTATTTATTCAGATTTCATATGACACTTTAATATAAATGACCCATGTGTTTTTGTGGTGCAGGGTCACAGGTCACGCTGATTCACTGTTTGCGGAAGGTCTCAGTGAGGGACTGAACTCAAGATATTATGTTGATTTAACATATTTATTAAACATTAAAATATAAATGTGCTTAATTTCCACCTTTCTAGTGCATCTGCTGTCATTAAACTGTATTATACATGATATCCACTATACAAAAATCCACATCCGTCAGAGTAGAGATCACACCATAATCATTCCCACACTTTAACTCTATTATACTGTTGAATTTTCATCCAAAAAACTCAATCACAGGAAAATTAAGTTATATTGTTTTGTTTAAATAATTACTCTACTTATAACAGCCATTTATCTCAGAGTAATATCGAGATATTAGCTGAAAAACAAACTAAATGAAGATTATAAATGTTGCTGAACTGAAATAAGTTTAAGCTGAAGCACTAAAATTAATAACTGGAAATAAATAAAAGATAAAGTTAAAATAGATTTAACCTAAATAGAAATATTTGAAATATATAGCCTATATTTGAAAAAAATAATAATAATAAAATGACAAAAGCACATAATGAAATTTAAAAAAAAATGTAACTACAACTTTAAGAATAAAAGCTAATGAAACTATAATAAAACTGAAATAATGAAACAAAACAATGATGCAAACATTTAGATCACAAAACAAAATTGCATAAATAACAATAACGAACCATTAAGAATTATTATTAATAACATGATAATTAGGGCCCAAGCCTTGAAAAGGCGAAGGCCCTATTGTTTTCCTTCGGATTATTATTATTATTATTATTATTATTATTATTATTATTATTATTATTATTTTTCTTACGACTATTCGGGCACTTTTGAGTCTCTTAACGTGCTCAAAAACTCTTGAAACTTTGCACACGGGTCAGAACCCGCGGCCATTAGGGCCGGGCTGAAGTTGGGACCCGGGCGTGGCAGGGGGGCTCGACAGCGCCACCTGGAACGCGGTCCGAAAACTTGGTCCATAAATCAAACACGCTTGCGTGGAATAATATGAAACTCGGTACACTTATAGATCTCATCGGTTCATATATCCTTCGTGCTCTGACTTTTTACCCCAGCCCAACAGGAAGTCGGCTATTTGGCGTAGTTTAAAAAACACATGCAATGGAATTTAAAATACTCCTCCTAGACGATTCAACCAATCACCACGAAACTCGGTGTGCATGAAGTCAAGACATGGAGGATGAAAAATTGCCAGGGGATTTTTGATATCTCGAACGGTTTGGCCGTGGCGAGGAAACAAATTTATGGCGAATATTGGAAACAGGAAGTGTGTTATAACATCCTCATACATTAATTGATCTTGATGAAACTTCAGCAGTGTGTTCGCTGTAAGAGGCCGATCACATGGATGTAACTATTGTGAGTCAAAGTTATAGCGCCACCAACTGGCAGCAGGAAGTGTGTCACTTTCAAAATGCTTTGAATTCACCCTCTTATTTTTACCCGATTTGCTTCAAACTTTATGTGTATAATGTAAACACACGGCAGATGTAGACCTGTGAAAGAATGATTGATATCTTAAATACTGTTGCCATGGCAACGCTTTAAACTTTTATATTCTTTTTGGGTGCATTTGAGGCTCTTAACATGCTTCAAATTGCATGAAACTCAACATGCATATCAGATTTATTAGGTACTAGGCATGTGTGAAGTTTCAGAAATGGGCGCGGTGGAGGGGCTCAGTAGCGCCACCTTTAGTCAAAAATGGGGTATTAGTTTTACCTACAGTAACAAAAATCGGTATCTATATTTATCTCCCCAAGCCGGACAACTTTCTAATTTACAGTCATTAGCTCCGACCAACAGGAAGTCAGATATTTTGGTTTGAATGTGATTTGATGGGAATTTTGCCAGTCTCTCTCAGTGTCTGTGTGTGTGAGAGAGGAGGGGGGCTTTATTTTAACCCTTTCTCTGCTGTGTGGGACTTCTCTGGCACTTTTGGGGCCCTTAACGTGCTCGAAAACTCTTGAAACTTTGCACACAGGTCAGAACCTGTGGCCATCAGGGCCGGGCTGAAGCTGGTACCCGGGCGTGGCAGGGGAGCTCAACAGCGCCCCCTTGAACGTGGTCCGAAAACTTGGTCCATATATCAAACACGTTTGCATGTAATAATATGAAACTCGGTACACATATAGATCTCATCGGGCCGAACAACTTTCGTGCTCTAAGTTTTACGCCAGTCCAACAGGAAGTCGGCTATTATGGGCTGTATGAAAATGCATGCCCCTGGAATTTGATATACTCCTCCAAGAAAAATTATCCTATCGCCACCAAACTCGGTCAGCATGAAGTAAAGACATTGAGGACGCTAAATTGCGGACGGATTTTTGATATCTCGAACGGTTTGGCCGTGGCGAGGAAACGAAGTTATGGCGAGAAAAGAAATACACAATGTGTTATAACGTCTTCATACATTTATTGATCTTGATGAAACTTCAGCAGTGTGTTTGTTGTAATAGGGCGATCACATGGATGTGACTATTGTGAGTCAAAGTTATAGCGCCACCAACTGGAAGCAGGAAGTGTGTTACTTTCAAGATACTTTTGACTAAAGTGGGGGGGTTATTTTTACCTACAGTCACAAAACTCGGTCTGTATATTGTGCTTATCGATCCGGACAACTTTCTCATTTACAGTCATTAGCTCCGACCAACAGGAAGTCAGATATTTTGGTTTGAATGTGGTTTTGTCTCTCTCTGACAGAGTTCCCCCTGCCATTCTCTGTGTGTGTGTGTGTGTGTGTGTGTTTGTGTGTGTGGGGAGGGAGGGAGGGAGGGCACACACACAGACAGCCCCCCCTTTTCTGTGTGTGTTTGGAGGGGAGCAGAAAGACTCACACTGATACAAGCTCTAAAGCAGACTTCTTCTCGACAGTCAAAGCGGGGTTACGTTATTGCCCGTCGTGCACAGGAACCCGAAAGGCAACGGGGTGGCGGCTTTATATATATATATATATATATATATATATATATATATATATATATATATATATATATATATATAAATATAGCTGCAAGCAGCGATGGAGGGCCCAAGCCGGTGCCACCGCCACCTTGGTGCCTTTAGTGCAACTAAAGGCACCGGGGTGGCGGTGCCACCGGCTTGGGCCCGTAATCGCTGCTTGCAGCTATATTTAATATTAGTCTCGCTTGGTATGAAGTGTCTTTAACTAGAGACTACTTAGATTTAAATTAATCGCACTTGTGTTATTTTCATATAATACATATTGTTATATTTAAAAAATGCATGTTAACGACATCTATAACGTTAATGTATAATCACTCATAATGTGACCGTATCCTCCTTCACAACATCCACAACTGCACCAGTTATTATTTTTACTTGTGAATACCTAATATAAAGGCAGACCATCAATATTAGCCTATGTGTTGTATAATCAGAAATATGCTAACGTTTCTGTAATGTTTTTTTTTAACTACCGTTGCTCAAAACAACAAAAATGAACTAACGTTATAGCGTGTAGTTACAATATAATAACATACATGGATCAAAATATCAACATCAAATCTATCAAGGAATCAAAAAATTTCACAATTCCTCTGATTTAAAAGATGAAAACTGATCTGTGAAGATCAATAACTCAACAACTCCCAGTGAAGAGAGGAAATTACAGCAAACGAGAATTTAGTGGAGGAAAGCGACGAACACACACACACACACACACACACACACACACACACAATAGATCCAGCGGTTGAGCAAACATCGGATGATGTAGGCATGTAAACACTACCTGACTGCTCAGTCCTCGCGCGGGGGACACGACGCGCCGCACGCGCCGCGGACACACGCCGCTCGACGGCCTCATCAGCGCGGCGAAGGCCTTCATCTCGATCCGCGGTTCTGGAAGTTCTGCCCGGTTCCTCCGCGGTTCTGCGAGTGAGTTCTGCCCGGTTCCAGTTCCTCCATCGGGCTTTATCAGCGCTGAGGAGTGACGACAGAGGAGGAGGCGCGAGGCATCGAAAGACTCGAGTCAGGATTCAGGAAATAAACATCCTTCCGCGCCGGCAGATGGGGGGACGCGACGCGACGCGACGCGACAGAGAAGACCCCCAGCCGGCACTGACTGAACGCGGCGACGCGACGAAACCGCAACGTGAAAACACTTCTCAGATGCCCAACATGGAAAATAGAAGAAGTGCAATATAACCTGTTAGTGTCGTATAACCGTTTTACATTAATGTTTTCTCTTTCTTTCCCTCATTTATTATTTAAATATTTGTGTTATTATTTCTTTATTTGTGCTGAGCCTTCCACACCTGTTTTTCTTTGTATAATAACAATTTTGTGCCAATTTGTTGTATTCAGATTTTGTATTCAATAAAAAAAAATATTTAAAAAAAAGTGCCTAGAGCGGGAAAAAGCTGCAGCGTGACGTCATTAGAATCCACATAATAAAATGTTTACATGAAAGTAAAATATCTTGACTGGAATAATATGGTGATTATGAATGGAAATAAAGGCTGATGTGAAACTGGGCTACCAGTGATGTCATCCGCACATATATTGCGTAAATACGCAAATTAACATTTTTACACTATATGTTGGATTATTGTCATGTTTATTATTTGTATGTGACTGGCATTCAATACAAAAAGGCCCATTCTTTGAATTTAAACTTGACACTTCCAACAAGTCTAATGAATTTTATTATTATATTTTGTTTGGTAAATTTCTTTATCCATAAACTATTTCCGCATACTTCCTGCTCTCTCATTTTCAGTTTGAGGTTTTGACTCTTTTGTTTTCTCAAACCTTTTTATTTAACTAGTAATAAAAATGTGACACATTCTTAAAACAATATGAGAATTTTTGTAATGATTCTATTAATGAGGTTTATTTAGCATTATTAATGTCCATTTGTTACATGTGAACGATGCTCTTTAAAGCTACACTGTGTAACTTTTTAAGTTGATTCTTAGCAAAAAACACGTTGTTTTTTTCAAAATGATGTGCTCATTAATGTATAATTACTTCTACCAACTAATCAAGTATTCTCGTAAGCGTGGAATCTGACATTTATAACACGGGTGAGCTGCTCGAATGGCGCGGCCATGTTGCGCCTCCATCTTGAAAATACATTAGCCAAAGAGGGACATTCCTGGAGATTCAAGCTTCGCCTTTCGCATTTCACACTCAGCGGCGCCGTGAAGAATAATGCGGCGGCCGTAGGAGTTAAAACGCTCTGGAATGGGAGGGGCTAGAACGTAATATTCAGTTGGTAGTCATATACGATTTCACCACTAGATGGGAGAAAATCCTACACAGTGTAGCTTTAAAGATGCAGTGAGCGATTTCTGAGCACCAAAACACTCCTCAGCCAATCAGCAGTAAGGGGCGTGTGCACACATTAGGGGGAGGAGCCTGTGTTATATGGCACATACGTTAATGGGCCCTTTTCACAGCCTAAGAAGATGCCTTTGAACGGTCATCGACATCGTCAATCCTGCAGTTTTTTATATTTTCATAAAAAAAATGTATGTACATTTATAACACTTCACTTGTATTATATTACTACAATAAACTAGTTACCGTGCTGTGAGGATGTTCCTAATTCATGGAACATATATTCATAATCATAATATACAAATATATTCATCCTAATTAAATATATTTAAGTATTAAAGTTTACCCAACTATGACGACCTTTATTTTGCTAGTAGAGCACAGGTGAACATGAAAAAATATATTTAATGTATTGTCTCATTCACACTATAAAAGTTTACACAACTACGACAATTTGTGAAAATGATCTATTTGGGGGCGGGGCTATCGAGAAAGGGGCGTGGTCTTTGGGTAAAAGGGCGTGTTTGTTCTGGTGATTTCAAATATCAACACCATTTCTCGGAAATCGCTTACTACGCCTTTAATGTTCTCCTGAAACTGTACAGCATAATCTCTGTTTAAATAATAAAAACAACATTTCTGATAAATTCAGATGTGAAGAAATATTTGACTTCCAAGTTACTTTAAATGTGCCTCCAGTATTTAAGCCAGTTGTTTTACAGAGAAATCTCATTAAAAAGCAGCAGTCTTCTAGAAAAAGCCGCTCTTAATGAACATCACATGACCAAACCGTGTCACGCAGTTGAGTTATTGAGTTAATACTACTTTTGCTAATGTGTTCATTATTGTATATAGCCTCAAGATGTACAAACAGTAACCCTGGTCATAAGAGCCAGTTAAACATAAATCTTTCCAAATGTAAAGTCTGTAGATAAGAAAGACACAAGACCCGCATCACATCCACTGCAGAAGCAGGGCATCGTGGGTGAAGGGGATATTAGATTGAGTCCTGACCATGTGACCGGTTTATCTCGGGCTGGTCACATGAACCGAACCGCTTCCCATCACACACTCCTAATGTAACGTATGAATGTTTTCAGTGAGTTAATACTCCACACATTTACACACAAAGCATATCCATAGTATAAAGTTTGGTACAAAAAGAAAGTTTACTTGTCCAAGAAGGCAAAGTGACCAGTATACAAAATATTTACAGGGATTTCTGTACTTTTGTCCTTTAACATGTTGAACAAATGAAGCCCTGGAGTTTATCCTTGCATGTAATACACCCTTCGACATGATTACTGTGTAACGACAATATTCTCTAAAGTATGGTCCAGATGAAACAAACAGATTAATAATTAAATTCCTAAATGATTTAATGTTAACTGTACAGTTCATAGGCATCATACTGACATAAGCATCGCACTGAAGTCCAGCACATGACGTTTATAATCCAGAAGCAGAACATTGGTTTAATGTGAAGCAGGTGCGATTAAACAACGGTCAGCGGTCAATTACAGGAGTTCACATCAGAGTTTAAATCTCCTGATAATGTACTCTCCCCACGCCATCCACGATGTTCACGTCTTCCTTCAGTGGAACAGAAATGCAGGTGTGTGAGGAACACACTCCAGGATGTTCTCCATATAGTGACTTCAATGGTCCAGCGGGTCGAAGGTCCAGATGTGAGTTTCAGCTTCAAAGTCTCTCACGATCCAGCCGAGGAATGCCTGATGATGTAATGTGTGGCGCATCACAGCGAGTGCAAGAGACGGAGACATCTCAGAGACGGCATTAGTGGTTAAAAGTATATAAATGTGTATTTTGTTCTAAAATGGCCGCTGGTGTGTCTAGATGAGACTCTTATTCCTCGGCTGGATCGAGACTTTGAAGCTGAAACTCACATCTGGACCTTCGACCCGCTGGACCATTGAAGACACTATATGGAGAACATCTGGAGTGTGTTCCTCACACACCTGCATTTCTGTTCCACTGGAGAGAGAAAGACTTGGATGGCGTGGAGGAGAGTACATTATCAGGATATCTAAACTCTGAAGTGAACTCCTGTAAAGCCTCGGCGCTGGACGTCACCAGATCCTCTATAACCCCAGCAGTGTTTTGGCTTCTTCGCTTTGGGCCATCAGACTCTCGCTGGCGTATTTCTGCAGAAGCTCCATCTTCTTCCGCCTCACCAGGGCTTCCTCAATCTGACACACACAACAGCAGTTTCATCAACGTCATCAGGAATGCTTACATGTTATTAAATGTTCACACAACACTTACAACACAATTAAACATTTTCATGGAACAAGATCAGTGTTATTTTAGTATCATTAGCCGTGTTTCCATGCAAAGATGCGAATATAATGTGTGAACAAAGCAGTGTTTCCAAAATCATCACTTCCTGGGAAATTGGAGCAATAATCAGTAATAAACTAAGTTTCTGCAATCTGGCTGTTTTCTCTTGAGCGTCAGAGAAACTCAGTAAACACTGTCATGTTCTAGCGTTCGGATGCTGGTGTTCGGGAACACACTCGAGTGAGACGCTTCTGGAGGGAATTACACCAAATCATTCTGATCACACACTTCGACTACATTCAGTCAGTCAGTCCAAATCCGATTTTTGTGCATATTCGATTGAAATCCGATCAGAATGAGCTAATGTGAACACCAAAAAACCCCCCACATGAAATGCAATATTTCACATCCATATGTAGCTTTAAGTTTAGCCTACATTAGGGTTTACTTAACAACAGAAAAAGAATGAAAATGATTCTGATTCTTATTAAAGCTACAAAAGTTATTCAGCCAAGAGCAGTGAGTGATTTTCTCTGTCTTTTGTTCATGACTCCAGTTATTGCAAGCTGATGCGATATGAATATCGCGATATATACATTTTTCAATATATTGTGCAGCCCTCATACCAACGCAACGTCATTGCCATAGAAACCAATGTAGATATTCCGGAAAGCGAAAGAGCAACATGGACACACAGACCGGATATGAACAGTTGCGATACACAGTGTGGACGTCAAAAATTTTAGATCAGATTCCAATCAGATGTACAAATAATCAGATTTGGAATGACAGTGTGAATGTAGCCTTAGGCTCCAAAACCAACATTAGAGATGCTGCGATGCCATTGGCCCACTGCTTACTCCAGTTATCCAATCACAGCTGACGCTGAGCCAAAGTAACCTGAGGGTTTCGTTTTATTTGGTAAATATGTTTCCATTATGCGCAATATCCCAAAAAGCAATTCAAATAGATGGAAGGAAAAGTTGAAAGCTACAGTGAAAAGTTAAATGATCAGAGAATAAAGGATTTGGAATATAGTGCATGAATCATATAGGAAACTTTTACATGCTTTTTTCCCTTTATGAAGGTTTACAGATGTGTTGACTATAAACTGCTGTTGTGTTGAAAATATCACTGTAAATATTCTTCAAAGATTCTCCATTGGCGTGTCATGGAGGTTTGGAATGACGAGAGCGAATAAATGATGAACTGAATCTGAACTGGACAAGAAGCGAGACTGAATCCGAACGGAAGTGGACCAGAAGCGAGACTGAATCCGAACGGAAGTGGACCAGAAGCGAGACTGAATCCGAACGGAAGTGGACCAGAAGCGAGACTGAATCCGAACGGAAGTGGACCAGAAGCGAGACTGAATCCGAACGGAAGTGGACCAGAAGCGAGACTGAATCCGAACGGAAGTGGACCAGAAGCGAGACTGAATCCGAACGGAAGTGGACCAGAAGCGAGACTGAATCCGAACGGAAGCGGACCAGAAGCGAGACTGAATCCGAACGGAAGCGGACCAGAAGTGCGACTGAATCCGAACGGAAGCGGACCAGAAGCGAGACTGAATCCGAACGGAAGTGGATCAGAAGCGAGACTGAATCTGAACGGAACTGGATCAGAAGCGAGACCGAATCTGATCGGAACTGGATCAGAAGTGAGACTGAATCTGAACTGGATCAGAAGTGAGACTGAATCTGAACTGGATCAGAAGTGAGACTGAATCTGAACTGAACAGGATCAGAAGCGAGACTGAATCTGAACGGAACTGGATCAGAAGTGAGACTGAATCTGAACTGGATCAGAAGTGAGACTGAATCTGAACTGGATCAGAAGTGAGACTGAATCTGAACTGGATCAGAACTGAGACTGAATCTGAACTGGATCAGAAGTGAGACTGAATCTGAACTGGATCAGAAGTGAGACTGAATCTGAACTGAACAGGATCAGAAGCGAGACTGAATCTGAACGGAACTGGATCAGAAGTGAGACTGAATCTGAACTGGATAAGAAGTGAGACTGAATCTGAACTGGATCAGAAGTGAGACTGAATCTGAACTGGATCAGAAGTGAGACTGAATCTGAACTGGATCAGAACTGAGACTGAATCTGAACTGGATCAGAAGTGAGACTGAATCTGAACTGGATCAGAAGTGAGACTGAATCTGAACTGAACAGGATCAGAAGCGAGACTGAATCTGAACGGAACTGGATCAGAAGTGAGACTGAATCTGAACTGGATAAGAAGTGAGACTGAATCTGAACTGGATCAGAAGTGAGACTGAATCTGAACTGGATCAGAAGTGAGACTGAATCTGAACTGAACAGGATCAGAAGCGAGACTGAATCTGAACGGAACTGGATCAGAAGTGAGACTGAATCTGAACTGGATAAGAAGTGAGACTGAATCTGAACTGGATCAGAAGTGAGACTGAATCTGAACTGGATCAGAAGTGAGACTGAATCTGAACTGGATCAGAACTGAGACTGAATCTGAACTGGATCAGAAGTGAGACTGAATCTGAACTGGATCAGAAGTGAGACTGAATCTGAACTGAACAGGATCAGAAGCGAGACTGAATCTGAACGGAACTGGATCAGAAGTGAGACTGAATCTGAACTGGATAAGAAGTGAGACTGAATCTGAACTGAACAGGATCAGAAGCGAGACTGAATCTGAACGGAACTGGATCAGAAGTGAGACTGAATCTGAACTGGATCAGAAGTGAGACTGAATCTGAACTGGATCAGAAGTGAGACTGAATCTGAACTGAACAGGATCAGAAGCGAGACTGAATCTGAACGGAACTGGATCAGAAGTGAGACTGAATCTGAACTGGATAAGAAGTGAGACTGAATCTGAACTGGATAAGAAGTGAGACTGAATCTGAACTGGATCAGAAGTGAGACTGAATCTGAACTGGATCAGAAGTGAGACTGAATCTGAACTGGATCAGAAGTGAGACTGAATCTGAACTGGATCAGAAGTGAGACTGAATCTGAACTGGATCAGAAGTGAGACTGAATATGATCTGAACAGGATCAGAAGCGAGACTGAATCTGAACGGAACTGGATCAGAAGTGAGACTGAATCTGAACTGGATAAGAAGTGAGACTGAATCTGAACTGGAAAAGAAGTGAGACTGAATATGATCTGAACAGGATCAGAAGCGAGACTGAATCTGAACGGAACTGGATCAGAAGTGAGACTGAATCTGAACAGGATCAGAAGCGAGACTGAATCTGAACGGAACTGGATCAGAAGTGAGACTGAATCTGAACTGGATAAGAAGTGAGACTGAATCTGAACTGGATAAGAAGTGAGACTGAATATGATCTGAACAGGATCAGAAGCGAGACTGAATCTGAACGGAACTGGATCAGAAGTGAGACTGAATCTGAACTGGATAAGAAGTGAGACTGAATCTGAACTGGATAAGAAGTGAGACTGAATCTGAACTGGATAAGAAGTGAGACTGAATCTGAACTGGATAAGAAGTGAGACTGAATCTGAACTGGATAAGAAGTGAGACTGAATCTGAACTGGATCAGAAGTGAGACTGAATCTGAACTGGATAAGAAGTGAGACTGAATCTGAACTGGATCAGAAGTGAGACTGAATCTGAACTGGATCAGAAGTGAGACTGAATCTGAACTGGATCAGAAGTGAGACTGAATATGATCTGAACAGGATCAGAAGCGAGACTGAATCTGAACGGAACTGGATCAGAAGTGAGACTGAATCTGAACTGGATCAGAAGTGAGACTGAATCTGAACTGGATCAGAAGTGAGACTGAATCTGAACTGGATCAGAAGTGAGACTGAATCTGAACTGGATCAGAAGCGAGACTGAATATGATCTGAACAGGATCAGAAGCGAGTCTGAATCTGATCTGAACTGGATCAGAAGTGAGACTGAATCTGAATCTGAACTGGATAAGAAGTGAGACTGAATCTGAACTGGATAAGAAGTGAGACTGAATCTGAACTGGATAAGAAGTGAGACTGAATCTGAACTGGATAAGAAGTGAGACTGAATCTGAACTGGATAAGAAGTGAGACTGAATCTGAACTGGATCAGAAGTGAGACTGAATCTGAACTGGATCAGAAGTGAGACTGAATCTGAACTGGATCAGAAGTGAGACTGAATATGATCTGAACAGGATCAGAAGCGAGACTGAATCTGAACGGAACTGGATCAGAAGTGAGACTGAATCTGAACTGGATCAGAAGTGAGACTGAATCTGAACTGGATCAGAAGTGAGACTGAATCTGAACTGGATCAGAAGTGAGACTGAATCTGAACTGGATCAGAAGCGAGACTGAATATGATCTGAACAGGATCAGAAGCGAGTCTGAATCTGATCTGAACTGGATCAGAAGCGAGTCTGAATCTGATCTGAACTGGATCAGAAGTGAGACTGAATCTGAACAGAACTGGATCAGAAGTGAGACTAACCTCTTTCTGCGAGGGCACCGCGACATGAGCGAAGAACGACTGCGCATCCTCTCCCTCCATCGCCTCTCCCGCTTCATCGTCGGACTGCTGTAAAACACAGGAGCGTTACGGGAATCTGCACTGATGGAGAACGGGCCGGATGGAGATGATGATGTTCACCTCTTCATCTCTGACAGCGTAGATGTGTTCCTCCTCCTCCTCCTCCTCTTCTGTGTCCTTCACTCCTCCGGCTGACAATCGAGACTCTCTCTCTGCTTTCCACTTCTCCACCGCCTCGGCGATCACTGCGGGACACACACACACACACACACGTCTAACTGAACTCGGTTTGCATCAGTGGTGTCCTGTGAAGCTCAGGTTGGGGATCGAAAATCAAATACTTGAGGTCAGGAATCGGATACTTGTTATAAAATTTAAAATTTTGATTCCTCATCGATTCCTTTGTGAGCATTTCAATTACAAAGAGAATCTTAAAACAATTATTTTAATTGCATATTTGTTCAGTTGTGTCCATTTATTGTGATTGCTAATTTTTTTTTTGTTCTTTTTAATTACTGAGTGTTTACTTGTCTTTAATAAAGCTTGAAGTTTATATTAGCTAGGCTAGTTGTTCTTCTATGGTGTTTTTAAACCACAGGCAAACGTTCCCTGTGTAAGTGTTCTTCATCCCGTTGATCTGTGTTCATGATATTCATATACACATGTTTTGCAATAACAATAGCAAGCTCTTGAAGCTCCGCCCCCTGTGCCGGGAGCAGCAGCTCATTTGCATTTAAAGGGACAGACACAAAAACGGTGTGTTTTTACTCACCCTCAAAAAGTGACTTTAACATGCTATATACACACATCTGTGGGGTATTTTGAGCTAAAACTTCACACACACACTCTGGGGACATCAGACTTATTCTACATCTTGTGAAGAGGGCATTACACTACGGCTTTAATCATCATGTTTAACTGAATTGTGTTTGCATCATTAATGTCGTGTGAAGCTGCTGTGAACATCTGTACTGTAGAAATAACGCTGAACACGTGAACAATGCATTAATCTTAATCAGCTTCGAGGTCGAGCTGGAATGCGTTGGTCATGTGACTTCAGGTCATGTGACGGTCTGGTGCGCGTTACGCTTCTCATGAGATAACGGTAATCAAACCTGCGGCCGCACGTCAGGCACTCAGTTAAACACAAACGAGAAACACATGTCGGAAAATGACATCAGCACACAATGCCACGACTGTCACAGAGCGCGCACACACACACACACACGCACACACACACACACACACACGCACACACACACGCACACACACGCACGCACGCACGCACACACACACACACACACGGTCTCGTGCTGCTCGGCTCATCTACAACACAGTCTGAAGTGCTGATACTAATAAATAATTCAATAATAAAACCGCTGTCCTCTCAGTCTATGGACATCCTAACATGTAAAGATGCAGTAGTTCCCTGCAGATCATTAATTATGATTCTACTTTCATTACACGCATCATCACTAAGCTTTGATTTACAAATAAGCAACTCATAGAGGTTTTTTCTATCATACACTGATATCAGGGCTATTATCGTCAACTACAAATATTAAAAGCATTTCTTTTATATTATATTTTACAGATATTTAAATATTTGATGAAAAACTTTAAATGAATATTAGAAATGTTGCCTTGACTGATAAGTTTAAGTTGAAAAACAAAAGTTATTACTGGAAATAAAAAAAACTAAATCTCAAATAAAAATAAATGAAACCTAAAAAGCAATATTTTAAAAGAAAAAGTAATAAAATGACAATGGCATGTTATAAAATGACTAAAAATTTAACTAAAATGAACATGAAAAATAAAAATATAAAAAATAAAAACTATTTGAAATATGAATAAAACTACAATAACATTTTTAATTACACTGGTGCATATGAGACACACTTGAGCCAGTTTAAAAAACAGAGCGAGTGGGTCATGATGATTAAAAACTGTTATTTCCATGTTTTTAGACTGTTAAATCAGATAAACACACAATAAACCTCAGATGTTCATGTTAGTTCAGGGGAACTTGGACTCGAACTTCACATGGACTCAATAATAAGATGACGAGACATAAACAGACGTGGTTGTGTGCTAAACTGCTTCTTTAAAGACGACGGTTCTGCTTTCCTCGTCTGTGTGAGTGTGTAGTGTTGCTGTGTGATCATGTACAGCTCCAGTTCTTCTCTATATCAGTGTGTTTCTGAACTCCTGAAACGCCTCCACTGTAGTCTCGAGTTTCTTCCTCATTATAATAATTCATGCGCAGAATAAAGGGGCGGGGCCTGGTTGAGTTAGTCAGTAGTGTGTTAAACTGGCGGTTATGGTAAGGGGCGGGACATTTCCCAAACACACTCGACCAATCACAACACTGCTCCAGCCGACCAATCAGAGCACAGTGTGCTTTTCAGAAGGCGGGGCTTCATAGAGACAGGAAGTGAACAGAGCCATAATGAAATGAAACCTCGAGTGTAGAGTTTCCTGTGTTCAGGGGTCTGGCCTCACCCTGCTTCTCATACTCCTGCTCCAGTGGCACTAATACACCATCGTCTTCATCTCGATACCCATAATACTCGGCGTCGATGTCCTTCATCAGCTCCGCGCGGGTCTTCCTGGGCGGCGGCACGGCTGAACAGACCAAAGACAGTCACATGATCACGGCACGTAAAACACACATCATCATCTCTCCGCTGCAACACACACACACAACGCTGGAATACTGACAGTGCGTAGCGGCCTAACTATGCATATCCTCATTTGCATATCATTTGCATATGTATATTCATCCACGTGACACCATGTTTAACGGTACAGGATTCGGAAAATATGAGTTATGCATCACATGACGTGCTAAAAATCATTTAGTAGCCGATCCTTGCCTTGTTTATGAATAAATCAATAAAATGGTATAAAATACATTTCAGAGAAAGTTATTCTCAATCTTTTCCACTGACCAAATAGTATTTTTAATTGCTTTATATTTTTAATGGAAACGGATTGACCTTATTGAGTTAAAGCCCAGCATGCCTCAGGAAGTGTCCAACAGCAGCGCAGACACTACCCATGTTTCCACTTATTAGAGTATAAACATGTTTTAACTTCTCTGTAGAGATTTGATGTCGTTTAAATGTTTAACTGCATTATGTTGGTGGTTCAATCCTATATTCTATATAAATGCAGTCCATTTACCATTAATGAGAATGACATATTTAATATAAATGTGTATATCAGATGTAAAACAGAGTTTAAATCATTCTTTTATTTATTTAGACCGTTATTATGAACATGCACTGTGTTTCTGATTATGACTCATAATGAATATTAAAGTGGTTTTCTTCATCAGTTCCTCAGATCATCATCGGTGTCGTTGAACTGCTCGTCTCTAATGTTCGTACACTACACAGACGCACACACACACTCTCCCGTCACGTGTGTTTATAACCCGCAGCTGCTCCGTGTGAAGTGTGTGTGTGTGTGTGTGTGTGTGTGTGTGTGTGTGTTAGGGGTGCACGATATTGACAAAATGTGATATTGCGATATCGATATTAATTTAGATATTTCAATTCCGATCGCTCACAGCACATCTGGAGGTCTGGGCCGCATCCCAGACGAAACTGGACAAGTGTAAGTGCATCTGGTTGTTGAAACCACATGTAAATTTGAACAAAAATGCTAAAAATGTAGCGTGTGAGCGTGTTATCGGCTATATGTCGGTTATAGCCGGATATGACGCCGCTACTGCAGCCGCATCACTGAAGCTGAGTATCGATCATCAAGCCGACACGCAAACTATCGCAGATCAAAGTGAAAGTAAGTCGGAGACGCTCAACTCACAATCATCTTCATTAAAAGTAAAGAACCGAAATGATCTGACCAGGGCTGTTGCCGCCGCTCTCTCTTATTGTCTTTGATTTCTAAATGTTATCTGACGATCAATAAAATGCAGCTCATAACTGTTGCTTTCGGTGAC
>NC_136897.1:795233-872733 GCF_949152265.1 Phoxinus phoxinus
ACACACACACACACACACACACAATATTTATTTTATTTATTCCTGTGTTCAAAGCTGAATTGTCTTCAGTGTCACATGATCCTCCAGAAATCAGTGTAATATGATGATCTGATGATCAAGACACAGTTATCATTATTATCAGTGTTGAACACAGTTCATATTTCTGTGGAAACTGATATATATTATTTTTCAGGATTCTTTGATGAATAGAAAGTTCAAAAGAACAGCATTTATTTGAAGTAGAATCTTTTGTAACATTATAAATGTCTTTACTGTCACTTTTGATCAATTTAATGCGTCCTTGATGATTGAAAGTATTAATTTATTTTCTTTTTTTTATTCTTACAGACCCCAAACTTTTGAATACAGTAAATATGCTTCTTTGAATATTAAAAAGTCTGTTGCCCCTCTTACCGAGTTTTATATAAATTTTTAGAGTAGTGCAAGTTCATTTATAAAATTAACATTGATTTTTGTGAAAACATTCAGTTTTCTTCTTCTGCTTATAGTTATTTCACTTTTGATATATATATATATAAAAAAGTCAGTTTGGGAAATATTTCTCATGAACAATTATGCTATGGGAGCCGATCTCATAAATTCTGAGAATTTGCACTTATGTTTATAATGTTTTTCCCAAAACTCCCTGAATTTGATAGTCGGTGTTGAGATAGAGGAATAATATTAAGAGTATTTCTACACATTAGGAACATATAATAACACACAGATGAGCATTCAGTTGCTCAGGTGAAATATGCTTCTCTGAATGAAGTGATGAAGAGGAGATTATAAGACACACACACACACACACACACACACACACACACACACACACACACACACACACACACACACACACACTCACATGGCCTTTTCTGCGTTTCGAGCCTGAAAATAAAAACAGAAATCTTAATGTCTCTCATATTCACGATATAACATGTATAATCATACACTAATACAGATAATATATCATGTGTGGAAGATTCACTTCAGCAACTATCTGCAATATATCACAACATACTGCGTTATATTATATTATTGAATTATATATACATATATATTCTCTCTCTCTCTCACACACACACACACACACACACACACACACACACACACACACACACACACACACACACACACACACACACACACAGTGTATGTTGTGATATATTAATAATATATAAATGAATAAGCCTAAAAGAATCGCGTTAATGTTTTTAAATCTTTGCGCCAGCGGTGAAGGCTACAGTCCCGCTGCTGTGTTCGTGTTGTTAAAGAAAGCTACTCTCTTTTCTAATACACGAGTGCTCATTAAAAAGACTTTAGCTGAAGAGGAATATTTATTTTACCATGTTTGTGGTTCAGATGTTCAATCCTGCGTGAACTCAACGGTGAGCGCGCACGACGCACGGATATGACGTGTGGTTACACTGCACCACTTCCGGCGCGCCAGCGATGACAGATCAAACTGAGACTGGAGAACCGAGAAATAGGGCCGCCATCTTGAACCGGTCGTACTCCTAGTTTCGTTGCGAGGCAGCAGTGAAGATGCCAGAGCACTGTGGAGCATTCTCTTGTTCTAATCGGCGGACAACCGCAAATAGGGCCCGGGGGATTACTTTTCACAAGTAAGTTTTAACATTACCGTACTATTGGTTGTATTTTGTGAATAGAATATTACCAGATAATTGAGAAGGAGCAAGGATTTTTGGTATTACTAGGCTATGTTTACTTCACCCGGCATGGAGATGTGGAGTAAAGTAACGTTAATAATGACAAGAGCTTCTCGGTTATCAGATAACTTACAAGCATTCAACGGCCCTGTATAAATATATATAAATATAGATTATTTGTGTTTGCGCACGTGATATCAGGAAGCAATGTACGTTAATACACACAATAACGGCGATGTACCCCTTCCCACTTCTGCTAGTTTTATTGAGATCTTATCCTGTGCGAATTGGCCATTAATATTACAGACGTCCTGTGGTAAAATTACATTATTACTCCATCTACCCATGTAAAGTTAATACAGTCCGAATAGGGCTTTAGATTACAATTGACACAATTATTCTATGTAGAAATAAAAATAGTATTATTGGTATAATAACATTGGCCAGTGAATTTTACACAAGAGTGTATTATCAGTGCTGGGCAGTCACTACTTGTTGCTTAGCTAGTAACTTGGTATTTTGTTGTTAGCTTCACTATTTGTATTTACTGAATCAAGTAACTTTTCAGTAGCTTAACTCCTTTATTTCAAAATAGGAGTTTTGTTGAAGAAAGGTTCTAAGAAATATGAAGGAAGAAAATAAGCTTGACCTCCTTAGAAATGTTTTTATGTAGACTCTCCAAAATCTTCCGTTTTAATTTTGAAGGTTTCCCAAGGACAAAGATGTGAGGAAGAAGTGGGAAGTGGCTTTGAGGAGAGAAGGATTCCGTGCCAGTGATTCGTCAGTGCTTTGCTCTCAACACTTTAAGCAGGGGGATTTTGACCGGACGGGTCAGATTGTCCGACTCCGAGATGGTGTTATTCCCTCCGTCTTCAGCTTCCCGGTTCACCTCCAAAGGGTAGTGTATCCTCATAAGGCTGTTAGCATTCATACATGTAAATATTATATTATCAATCACGGGGTACTAGGGTAAGATACCTATCCCTTTATACATATTTCATTGTGTGTTATGCTTCTTCATTTTAGTTGGAAAAGGCCAGGGCTACGTCGACCTCCAGAAGAGCCGAAGAAAGCCTGTCCGTGGCTTCTCCGGATTCCCAGGAAACGGCGACCTCAAGCCCACAACCTCAGCCTAATGATGTGAATATTTCTACTTTAAACATCATATCATAATGTTTCCTGGACATATTAAAATCTCACTTGTTTGCTGCCACTCATATTAAACACGCTCACAAATAAACCCATACACACACAATTTAAAGGGCACCTATTATGACATTTAAAATGTTCCTAATGTTGTTTAGGGAGTCCCCAACAACAGTTTTACATACATGCAATGTCAAAAACACTTTAGTTGTCGTATAATATGCATTTATTTTTACCTGATTTGCTCACCGACTCCCAAATGATTCGTTCAACGACTCTTTTTCCAAACCCCTCCTTTGCGCGACGCTAATCTGCGTTGATTGGTCAGATGACCCAGCAGTGTTTACAGAGATAATACTTATTTTTAACACGGAGTGCAATGATGCTTTTATCAATTAAATTGTGTTATAATAATGATTATAGTCCACTGCTTTGTAGTTTGTAGTAAAAAACTAAAAATAAGATAAAGAATGTAATGTTATGTTAGCGAGCATAGCCCAGAGTTCATATTGTAAAAGCACAATCAGTCTTTGTTTGCGTTAGCCCGATGCATAAACAACGTTTAAAAAAAAAAAAAAAAAATGCAGTTACGTTACTACGAGGTATTATTCTATTCTTTAAGACAACTCCGAAAACAACGACAAACACTTCACATATCTCAATACAATTGTCATTGAAGACCTAGAAGCTAAACAGTGCTTACACAACAAACAAAATAATTATTAAGCATGCTACATAAAACATAAAAGCAACACTTATTAATAACACTTACAGGTTGTGATACGGAGGAGGAAGCTGATGCAAATACACTTGGAACTGAACCTTCCTTCAATATCAGCCGGCTCGCGAATCCAAGTTTGATTGCATTTAAAAAGCAATCGTCTTCAAAATGGCGCGAACAAAGCACAAGGCTCGGACTATACTTCTGTGGTATAGTTGTATATATGAATTGTAGCCACTTAGTCTTCAAATGCTCCTCCTTGGGCAGATGAAAAAAGTTGAGTTTGAGCCGCACTTCAGAACACAGCGTCTCGTCGCCATGATGTTTCCCTGCTGGCCTTGGAGCGCAGTAAGTGGGCGTATCGTATTCAAATAACTTGACAAGTTGACGTCATCTAGTCAGAGAAAAAGCTTCGGTCTTCTAACGATTCATAAAAATGACTCAGAGTCGACTCTTACTTTTGAAAGACAATAACTTTATATACGGTGCACTTTCATATTTCAAACTTTACAGTGTTGTTCACTTAGATCTATGTTACACACTACATGAAAGGTACATTTCAAAATTCCATAATAGGTGCCCTTTAAGACACGTTGAACATGCATTGCTGGTACACACACACACACACACACACACACACACACACAGTGCTGGCAGTGGCTTTGACAGGTGATGACTATAAGAAAGAATGTAAACTAGTGGTGTCAAAGTGACGTTTGTGAAGTGAAACATGTTCATCCCTCTTTCTACTAGGATCATGGCTATGCCTTGCCTGCTTCTCCTACCGCTCTCAAGACCAGACTCAATGAAGCCTTGGCAAGAGTGGAACGTCTAGAGCGAGAGAAGAAGAACTCCATGGCCAGGGAAAAGAGGGCAAAAACCACAGTGAAGAGTCTTTTGGGGGATTTGAGGGAAAAGAACCTCATTAATGAAGAGCTCAAAGAGAAGCTTGAACTCTGGTGAGACACAATTAGCACTTTGAAATTCATGTACATGTTATTCTTCTCACTCTTTTTATTAAACTCCTTAGTTATTATCTGAAGGGGACTTATTAATTTTAAATCATAACATGTCAGATCTTCAGATGGACCTCATGGCAAAGCAAGGCCACGAGTACACCAAGGACTACAGAGAGTTTGCACTCACGCTCCATCTACATGGTCCAAAGGCATACGAATACCTCAGAGAGACTCGACATTTTCCCCTCCCACATCCACATACAATACACAGGTAGGCTTAATGTTGTCTGAATTTAAAGGAACACTCCAACTTTTTGGGACTTTAGCCTATTCACCTTATCCCCCAGAGTTAGATAAGTCCTTACATACCTTTTTCATCTCCGTGCGTGCTATAAGTCTGTTTGACGCACCCCCCGCTAGCCTAGCTTAGCACAAAGACTGGATGTGAATGGTTGCAGCTAGCATACTAATCCAAATGAGTGACAAAATAACGCAAACATTTTCCTATTTACATGTTTTGATTTGTATAGTCACAGAGTGTACAAAAAACAAAGTCACATGAGACAGACATATTTTAACCGTATAAATACTGGGAACTATATTCTCTGAAGGCGAAGCACTGCTACTTGGGCGGAGTGATAACCGCAGCACCTGAGACGCGCCGTTGTTTCTTCTGTCAACAAAACCAACGTGACTAAACTATCTATTAGCGGACGTGAATGGTGATCATGGCTGATTTTGAGGAAATTTCTGATGATTTTTACTTGGTCAATATCCAGAGCAAGTAGCCATTTCTTCATCCGGTCAGCGTTTTTAGTTGGAATTCTATGAAACATCATGATATTACCTGGTCTCCCCTGTTTAGTGTCACCGCTCTTTACAATACAGCGAAAATCCATGATTGTAAACTACGCTTTTACTATTTATAAGTTGCTGACTCTGTTACCCAAACTCTGAAAGAACTCTCTGCTCCTCACCACGGCGCGTCTCAGGTGCTGCGGTTATCACTCCGCCCAAGCAGCAGTGCTTCGCCTTCAGAGAATATAGTTCCCAGTATTATACGGTTAAAATATGTCTGTGTCTCATGTGACTTTGTTTTTTGTACACTCTGTGACTATACAAATCACAACATGTAAATAGGAAAATGTTTGCGTTATTTTGTCACTTATTTGGATTAGTATGCTAGCTGCAACCATTCACATCCAGTCTTTGTGCTAAGCTAGGCTAGCGGTGGGTGCGTCAAACAGACTTATAGCACGCACGGAGATGAACAAGGTATGTGTGGACTTATCTAACTCTGGGGGATAAGGTGAATAGGCTAAAGTCCCAAAAAGTCGGAGTGTTCCTTTAATGTTTGGAAATTACAGATGCAAATACGTTGAAAACCTTCTCCAAATGTTTTACAGGTGGATGCGTTCGGTGGATGCCAAACCTGGCCTGAACAAGATGATGCTGGAGAGAAGATGCCAGAGAGACCAGGCTAAATATGGATGTGTTGCACTCATGTTGGATGCCATGTCCATCAGAAAACATGTGCAATATAATCCACACACACAATCCATGTCTGGTTTTGTAGACATGGGCGATGGAAACAGTGAGACTGATGTGGCTACTCTTGTGTTCATGGTGGTTGGCCTACAAGGACATTGGAAGGCTCCCATTGCTTACGTCCTGACCAAGTCTCTCTCTCCAGAAACACAAAGGCTCCTTCTCAGTCATGCTTTGGAGGAGCTGCATGCACGGGGCATTAGGGTAGTGTGTGTTACGATGGATGGTCATGCCTCCAATGTCAGCATGTGCAACCAGCTTGAGTGTGCGCTGAAGAGAGACCCGCGAGAGCCGCTTCTGACCAGTGTCTCGCATCCGGCGACTGGCGAGAAACTATTTGTAATATGGACGCTTGCCACATGCTCAAGCTGGCACGTGATATGTTGCAGGTAAATAATGATCGTATTTTCTCTGTTCTGTAAAGTGTATTTGTGGATTGTGTAAAGCGCTATATAAATATGTATTATTTAAATTATTTGTGTAAGGTGCTGAGCGCTGCAGAGAGGGGGATCCGCCGAGCTTCAACAGTCACACACACTGTGCGGGAGGAGACTGGAGCAGAGGATGTTTTCCTTCTTGGAGAGCACATCGAGGAGACCCAGTTTGGCATCGGCAACCATCAGTCTGACTTGTTGTCATTGGTTGTGTCTGTGTTTTTGAAGATAAGGCTCCACCATGTTGCCAAACTCGCCTCTCTTGAACTATAGAAAGGGAGCATGAGAAAGAAGCTCTGCAAAACAGTCCTCTTTCTGTCAGAGTGTGTGTGTGAGAGTGTGTGTGTGTGAGAGTGTGTGTGTGTGTGAGAGTGTGTGTGTGAGTTAGAGTGTGAGTGAGAGAGTGTGTGTGTGTGTGAGTGAGAGTGTGTGTGAGAGTGTGTGTGAGTGAGAGTGTGTGTGTGAGTGAGAGTGTGTGTGTGAGTGAGAGTGTGTGAGTGAGTGAGTGAGAGTGTGAGTGAGAGTGTGTGTGTGAGTGAGAGTGTGTGTGTGTGTGTGTGTGTGTGTGTGTGAGAGAGAGCGAGTGTGAGTGTCACAAATCATTGTTTTTTCAACTTATTAAAATATATTTCTTTACTGCAACTATCTGTTTCTGCTTCTTTATCATATTTATAGTGTGTGATTTATAAAATACCTTATATCCTACATCACATTTTGATTTTGGACGTCTGGTCACTTTATATCTTATATCAGAATATTATATTACTGTTAAGCCTACTATGAATATTAAAATACGCTGAATCATGTGTCCTGTATCATAGCTACACGAATGACCTTAGCAGAAAAAAACCCGCGTGAAAATCAGTTCGGTGTGATTAATTAAATGCGCTGACAGCTCATTGTTCCTGCCATAAAGATGACACATAGGCCCTGTCCCAATTGGCACACTCCGGACTTGTGGACTTCCTCAGAGTCCACACTTTGGTGACGTCATGTAGTGCAGACCTATAGGGCCCTTGGCGCGAGTCCACGAGGGCGCATTGAGAGGTATTTTTGGGAGAGACTCGATCGCCACGCCGGAAATAGGAAGACGGTCCGGTTGTTGTTTAAATATTATATTTCTACATTTACATATGATTCAGTAAAGCCCTGACATTCGGTTATATTTATTTAATGAATCATAATGCAATCATATATTATTCAGTGCACTATTTATGTTTATATTAAATATAAATATATATTTATGTTTGAGACATCAACCACTGGTTGATGACAATATGTTTGTATAAACTGTAGGTAATAACTGGTAAAATGTACACATAGGTCATAAAAACCATAATGATATTTACACTTAAATATGTTCTTCTCATGTTAACGTGAGCGAAAGCTCCTCCCATTCGTTGTCTGATTGGCCTTTCGCAAATTCGCAAGGATTCCTGGGTAGTTAAAGTGCGTGAAGCCTGCATCTATGCGGGCTTCGCGGAAGACCGCTTCAAGGGTACAAAGGGGGCGCTGCTGAGCACACTTCAGAGCGTTAAAATGATGAATGGGACGGCCTACGGACTCGTAGACTCAGCGAGCACGCGCAATTTAAGTCCACGAGACCGAAAGTCCACATGAAGTGCGTCATTTGGGACAGGGCGGAGCGGGTGACCGGTCTAAGATGGCGGCCCCGCGGCTCGACCGCGCCAGTAGCGGTCGGACAGGGCGTCTATCTATATGATGTCTATGGATCAAACCATGTGTGTTTATTTTCTGATTATACTCATGGTGCTTAAGTCACTATGACTACTTAAATGGCACCTATTATGGAATTTTGAAATGTACCTTTCATGTAGTGTGTAACATAGATCTAAGTGAACAACACTGCAAAGTTTGAAATATGAAAGTGCACCGTATATAAAGTTATTGTCTTTCAAAAGTAAGAGTCGACTCTGAGTCATTTTTATGAATCGTTATAAGACCGAAGCTTTTTCTCTGACTAGATGACGTCAACTTGTCAAGTTATTTGAATACGATACGCCCACTTATTGCGCTCCAAGGCCAGCAGGGAAACATCATGGCGACGAGACGCTGTGTTCTGAAGTGCGACTCAAAAGCCAACTTTTTCCATCTGCCCGAGGAGGAGCATTTGAAGACTAAGTGGCTACAATTCACTATACCACAGAAGTATAGTCCGAGCCTTGTGCTTTGTTCGCGCCATTTTGAAGACAATTGCCTTTTAAATGCCATCAAACTTGGATTCGCGAGCCGCTGATATTGAAGGAAGGTTCAGTTCCAAGTGTATTTGCATCAGCTTCCTCCTCCGTATCACAACCTGTAAGTGTTATTAATAATTGATGCTTTTATATTTTATGTAGCATGCTTAATAATTATTTTGTTTGTTGTGTAAGCACCGTTTAGCTTCTAGGTCTTCAATGACAATTGTATTGAGATATGTGAAGTGTTTGTCGTTGTTTTCGGAGTTGTCTAAAGAATAGAGTAATACCTCGTAGTAACGTAACTGCATTTTTTTTTGTGTAAAAACGTTATGTTTCTGCATCGGGCTAACGCAAAGACTGATTGTGCTTTTACAATATGAACTCTGGGCTCGCTAACATAACATTACATTCTTTATCTTATTTTTCGTTTTTTACTACAAACTAAAGCAGTGGATTATAATCATTATTATAACACAATTTAATTGATAAAAGCATCATTGTACTCCGTGTTAAACAATAAGTATTATCTCTGTAAACACTGCTGGGTCATCTGACCAATCAACGCAGATTAGCGTCGCGCAGAGGAGGGGTTTGAAAAACGAGTCGTTGAACGATTCATTTGGGAGTCGGTGAGCAAATCAGGTAAAAATAAATGCATATTATACGAAAACAAAAGTGTTTTTTGTCATTGCATGCACGTAAAACTGTTGTTGGGGACTCCCTAAACAACATTAGGAACATTTTAAATGTCATAATAGGTGCCCTTTAAAGATGATCGTGAAATCACTCATAAGCAGTGGTGGAGGAGGCACTGAATCTCAGTACTTGAGTAAAAGTACAAATAACCAGAGACATATTTACTTTAGTAAAAGTAGAAGTACCATAATGACAACCCTACTTAAAGTAATAGGCTAAGTACTTGATTTAAAATGTACTTAAGCATTAATAGTAAAAGTACTTGCATATCTTAATGTCTATATTCTAATAATAATAAAAAAGGTGAATTAATTAATTCTAACTCGTTCAAATGATTTTCAATAATGATGGAAAAGCTTTTATTTGTTCAGTTTGTTAAAAAAAGAGAGAGAAAGTTTGTATCACCATTTCTAAACAAACGTACAATTAAGCAATATACACATCAAGCTTATATATCTTAAGGTTTTCTTTTAGTTGAAAACATTAAACAATATGTGTAGGCCTAAACAAAAAAATATGAAGCCGAGCAACCCATATCTATCTACATATTAGAATATGTACAAAATGTAACAAAGTAAAAGTCAAAAGTATGCACCATTGATTCTACTTAAGTGCAGATACGTGACAAATGTACTTAAGTAACGTAACGAAGTATTTGTACGTCATTCCAGCACTGCTCACCAGTAAAGGTGTTTCGACAGGAGTGTTTCCCCCATCTAGTGGCGAGAGGTAAAACTGCACTCATTTCAAGAGATTACACTTTTATTGAGTTTTCATTCAGATCAGCAGGACTTCTGTGGAAGCCCGTAATAATGATTTAAAAAGTCGAAATTATGACATTAAGGAGGTTTGCATAGTATTCAGATTAGCATTTCACTGATTTTATTCATTTTGAATCTTTTTTTGTGCAAGTAAGTTGAGTAAATGCTTACATTTATTAGAAAATTGAATTTGAAAGATTTTACTTCCAATAAAAAATGTGCACTAGATCTGTAAATGCGTGCATGTTTTAGTTGCATTAACACTGTTCTGACCACCAGGGGTCACCGTGGAGACGGGTGTCGGATTGTTTCGCATAAATTCATATTCTTCTCCCACTCTATTCTTAAAAAACTCTTACCTGATCTGCATCTCGAGCAGGTGACGTCACTTGGAGGGGGCGTGGCCTTGTCCGCTAAACACACCCCGTTTCTTGACTCCACGCCCACATCAAAACACTTGACCGAAACGTTGCAAATTAAACCACTATTTTTCTTTTGCTATTCTTTATTCTTTACAAACATATGTGGCTTTATTTTGAAAAAATACAAATTGTCCGTTTTGATTTGATGGTGACTTTAAGCTCAGGCTCTCCTGACACGGTGTTTTCTGGTGAAATCTAACATTTTTCATAATTTGTAATGAGGATCAAAATACTCCTCATCAGAAAAACACTGATCATGAACTCAAGTGTGTGTGTGTGTTCAGCTCTCCTGATCTCCAGTTACACACACTCTATGTTTAGCTCTGTCTCATTGATCTGTGTAACTCAGACCTCAGCAGCTTCAAGAGGCCCACACATTAAGCTTCTATATACAGCATTAGTCACATGACATCAAGAGCATAGTTTTTATCAAGCGCCTACTTGTGTTTCATTCAAATGCTTTTTTCTGTATCATCCGATAGTGTGTGTGTGTGTGTGTGTGCAAGGAAACATGGCTTTAGGTATAGATGTGCAGTTTGTCTGATGAAACCGCTGTAAATGTCTCGAAACGAGGCTTTATCTTCTGATATTGCTGAACGTGTCAATAGAAAGCAGTTAGGTTAGCGCTGATGATGTCACTACAACAATCAATGTAGTTATTATACTCTTATATACACCAATATCAACACCAAAGAGCAGATTTGATGATTTTCACCATAAAAAGTAACTTTTTTAGTTTTTATTTCAATTATTTTACTCTTTTATGTGTAATATAGAAAATATATATTTATAAATATTATATAGTTGTAATCGAAAATGTTCAACCCCCAATGCAGATCAGGTTTATTTGCTAAATGAACACGTTCAGCTGTTTGCAACAAACAAATCAAAGTAAATGAAATAGCTCAACACAGCTAATGTGTGGTTTGTCCAAATTCAACTGAAAATACAACTTTTAATGATCTATGATTTTCAACGCTTATCATACTTTCTTATTTTTAGAAATATATATATATATATATATATATATATAGGAGGCCACTCCTCAGTTGCCCTGGCTGTGTGTCTCGGGTCGTTGTCCTGCTGGGAGACCCATCGACCCGTCTTCAGTGCTCTTACTGAGGGAAGGAGGTTGTTGGCCAAGATCTGGCGATACACGGCCCCATCCATCCTCCCCTCAGTACGGAGCCGTCGTCCGGTCCCCTGTGTAGAAGAGCATCCCCAGAGAATGATGTCCACCTCCAGGCTTCACGGTTGGGATGGTGTTCTTGGGGTTGTACTCATCCTTCTTCTTCCTCCAGACACGGCGAGTGGAGTTTAGACCAAAAAGCTCTATTTTTATCTCATCAGACCACATGACCTTCTCCCGTTCCTCCTCTGGATCATCCAGATGGTCATTGGCAGACTTCAGACGGCCTGGACATGCGCTGGCTTGAGCAGGGGGACCTTGCGTGCGCTGCAGGACTTTAATCCATGACGGCGTAGTGTGTTACTAATGGTTTTCTGTGAGACTGTGGTCCCAGCTCTCTTCAGGTCATTGACCAGGTCCTGCCGTGTAGTTCTGGGCTGACCCCTCACCTTCCTCATGATCATTGATGGCCCACGAGGTGAGATATTGCATGCTGCCCCAGACCGAGGGAGATTGACCTCATCTTGAGCTTCTTCCATTTTCTAATAATTGCGCCAACAGTCGTTGCCTTCTCACCAAGCTGATGCCTATTGTCCTGTAGCCCATCCAGCCTTGTGCAGGTCTACAGTTGATCCCTGATGTCCTCACACAGCTCTCTGCTCTTGACCATTGTGGAGAGGTTGGAGTCTGTTTGATCGAGTGTGTGGACAGGTGTCTGTTTGATCGAGTGTGTGGACAGGTGTCTGTTTGATTGAGTGTGTGGACAGGTGTCTGTTTGATTGAGTGTGTGGACAGGTGTCTGTTTGATTGAGTGTGTGGACAGGTGTCTGTTTGATTGAGTGTGTGGACAGGTGTCTGTTTGATCGAGTGTGTGGACAGGTGTCTGTTTGATCAAGTGTGTGGACAGGAGTCTGTTTGATTGAGTGTGTGGACAGGTGTCTGTCTGATTGAGTGTGTGGACAGGTGTCTGTTTGATTGAGTGTGTGGACAGGTGTCTGTTTGATCGAGTGTGTGGACAGGTGTCTGTTTGATCGAGTGTGTGGACAGGTGTCTGTTTGATTGAGTGTGTGGACAGGAGTCTGTTTGATTGAGTGTGTGGACAGGTGTCTGTCTGATTGAGTGTGTGGACAGGTGTCTGTTTGATTGAGTGTGTGGACAGGTGTCTGTTTGATCGAGTGTGTGGACAGGTGTCTGTTTGATCGAGTGTGTGGACAGGTGTCTGTTTGATTGAGTGTGTGGACAGGAGTCTGTTTGATTGAGTGTGTGGACAGGTGTCTGTCTGATTGAGTGTGTGGACAGGTGTCTGTTTGATCGAGTGTGTGGACAGGTGTCTGTTTGATCGAGTGTGTGGACAGGTGTCTGTTTGATTGAGTGTGTGGACAGGTGTCTGTTTGATTGAGTGTGTGGACAGGTGTCTGTTTGATTGAGTGTGTGGACAGGTGTCTGTTTGATTGAGTGTGTGGACAGGTGTCTGTTTGATTGAGTGTGTGGACAGGTGTCTGTTTGATTGAGTGTGTGGACAGGTGTCTGTTTGAGTGTGTGGACAGGTGTCTGTTTGATTGAGTGTGTGGACAGGTGTCTGTTTGATTGAGTGTGTGGACAGGTGTCTGTTTGATCGAGTGTGTGGACAGGTGTCTGTTTGATTGAGTGTGTGGACAGGTGTCTGTTTGATTGAGTGTGTGGACAGGTGTCAGTTTGATCGAGTGTGTGGACAGGTGTTTTTTTGATTGAGTGTGTGGACAGGTGTCTGTTTGATCGAGTGTGTGGACAGGTGTCTGTTTGATCGAGTGTGTGGACAGGTGTCTGTTTGATCGAGTGTGTGGACAGGTGTTTTTTTGATTGAGTGTGTGGACAGGTGTCTGTTTGATCGAGTGTGTGGACAGGTGTCTGTTTGATTGAGTGTGTGGACAGGTGTCTGTTTGATTGAGTGTGTGGACAGGTGTCAGTTTGATCGAGTGTGTGGACAGGTGTTTTTTTGATTGAGTGTGTGGACAGGTGTCTGTTTGATCGAGTGTGTGGACAGGTGTCAGTTTGATTGAGTGTGTGGACAGGTGTCAGTTTGATTGAGTGTGTGGACAGGTGTCTGTTTGATTGAGTGTGTGGACAGGTGTCTGTTTGATTGAGTGTGTGGACAGGTGTCTGTTTGATTGAGTGTGTGGACAGGTGTCTGTTTGATTGAGTGTGTGGACAGGTGTCTGTTTGATTGAGTGTGTGGACAGGTGTCTGTTTGATTGAGTGTGTGGACAGGTGTCTGTTTGATTGAGTGTGTGGACAGGTGTCTGTTTGATTGAGTGTGTGGACAGGTGTCTGTTTGATTGAGTGTGTGGACAGGTGTCTGTTTGATTGAGTGTGTGGACAGGTGTCAGTTTGATCGAGTGTGTGGACAGGTGTCTGTTTGATCGAGTGTGTGGACAGGTGTCTGTTTGATTGAGTGTGTGGACAGGTGTCTGTTTGATCGAGTGTGTGGACAGGTGTCTGTTTGATCGAGTGTGTGGACAGGTGTCTGTTTGATTGAGTGTGTGGACAGGTGTCTGTTTGATCGAGTGTGTGGACAGGTGTCTGTTTGATTGAGTGTGTGGACAGGTGTCTGTTTGATCGAGTGTGTGGACAGGTGTCTGTTTGATTGAGTGTGTGGACAGGTGTCAGTTTGATCGAGTGTGTGGACAGGTGTCTGTTTGATCGAGTGTGTGGACAGGTGTCTGTTTGATTGAGTGTGTGGACAGGTGTCAGTTTGATCGAGTGTGTGGACAGGAGTCTGTTTGATTGAGTGTGTGGACAGGTGTCAGTTTGATCGAGTGTGTGGACAGGAGTCTGTTTGATTGAGTGTGTGGACAGGTGTCTGTTTGATCGAGTGTGTGGACAGGTGTCTGTTTGATCGAGTGTGTGGACAGGTGTCTGTTTGATTGAGTGTGTGGACAGGAGTCTGTTTGATTGAGTGTGTGGACAGGTGTCAGTTTGATCGAGTGTGTGGACAGGTGTCTGTTTGATTGAGTGTGTGGACAGGTGTCTGTTTGATTGAGTGTGTGGACAGGTGTCTGTTTGATCGAGTGTGTGGACAGGAGTCTGTTTGATCGAGTGTGTGGACAGGAGTCTGTCTGATTGAGTGTGTGGACAGGAGTCTGTTTGATCGAGTGTGTGGACAGGTGTCTTTTATACAGGTAATGAGTGGAGAACAGGAGGGCTTCTTGAAAAACTAACAGGTCTGTGAGAGCCGGATTCTTACTGGTTGGTAGGTGATCGAGATATATCCAGCTGCAGACCCGCAGCACCACCAGTTTCAGAACCCCAGCGCCAGAACCGGAAGTGAGGGGCTTATTTACAATGAGACAAGCATGTAAACGATGACAGAATTTTCACTAATTTGAAGAATGTTAACCCTTTCACACGTAAGTTTAAAGTATTCTAATTGACCCCCCAGCGTGAGTTTTTCAAGGCGACCGTTATTTCGAATCTGTCACTTTATGGTTTCCAAGGTGACGCGTCACTGCTTGTCACGTGACACAGCGCAACCACAACACAGCGCTGAATCAATGATGATCTGCTTTTATGTAATTTTTCCTTTTTTATTCTAAATATTCATTACTTTAACTTACATATTTGTTGAGTCTCTTTTCTGTCTCTGCTTACTGAAAAAGGTGTATACATTGTATAAGCTACCATTGACTAAACATTGGGGATTAGTCTACAATAACTACAAATTAATTTAATATATATTCCTTCTGGAGATTCCCGAATGTTTTGTTCAAATATTTGACTTGCTGTATCCACATTATAATATAGGATCTACAGATGTACACTACTCTGCATTGTGAAAAGCCACTGTCAAGGTCCAGCACACTTCTGAATGATTGGTGACAGTTTTCATAATTACTTTAACAATGGTATGTGTCACTTTACAATAGTTTGTGGCATTTTCTCTCATGCTAGTTTACAATTATTTGAAATACCTGATTGGTAAGTGTCAACTTGTGGTGCACAAACAACATACTCCTGCTTGTAGTACCACTTTAATAAGAACATTTTACTAAAATAGCTAAATAGTTTCTATATTCTTGTATAGTTACAAATGACAGCTTAACTGTCCTATATACAAATAGAAATAAATGTGTTATCATAACAACTGTATTTACAATATGTAGGTAAATACATTGTAAAAATTATTATAAAAAAGAACCATAGTAAATATAAATGCATACAACGGACCACGATATTAAAAATATGGTGAAGCCCAATGTTTCTGTACCTTAATGTATCATTATAACATACGTATAAAGTATGACGTTTCGTGTGTAATAAAAGTATACCGTTTCGTGTCTAAGCAAATTACGCTCCAAAACGCGTTACTCGGTTTAGAACGTAAGCTCCGCCCCTTACTTCCGGTTCTGGCGCTGGGGTTCTGAAACTGGTGGTGCTGCGGGTCTGCAGCTGGATACTATAGAGGTGATCAGATACTTATGTCATGCAATAAAAAGCTAATTATATAAATCATACAATGTGATTTTCTGGATTTCTGTTTTAGATTCCGTCACTCAGTTGAAGAGTTCCTATGATAAAAATGACAGACTTCAGCAGTGTATCAAAATCAGCAGTGTATCAAATACTTATTCTCCCCTCTGTGTGTGTATATATATATTATTTTAAATATATATTTTATATAAAATATATTTAATGTTTTAACTAAAAAAGTAATTTGCCTATAACTTTTATTTTTTGTATATACATAATTATATATATAACACGTATACATTCATACATTTATACAAGTGTGTGTAATATATAAAATAGTAATTTGCCTACCATATATATGTAGAATAACACACACGACTCAGAGATGACGCTTCAGTCTTTACACCCCTTCCTCCTCCAGATTTATTGATAGTTTAAAATTACATTTCTATGTCCTAGAACTTCAGTTGCGTTTACCTTCCGACTTAAAAACTGAGTACAAGCAAATGATAGTTTTTTTATTATTATCATTATTCTTTTTTTTAGAGTAGTCTAAGTGATATTGTACAAAAATAACATTTTGATTTCTGTGAAAACATTCACCTTTCTTCAAACTCCGAATCTGTTTTATGACCCCCTTGTTGGCATTTCTTCTTTTGTCATTATACTGAAGTTTTAAAAGAACGGCCTAGACTCCCCGATCGAGGTCTCCGACTGAGACCCGTGTTTTACAAAGAATATCACGTTCTGAATCTGCTATAGAGAAGCTTGCTTTACACGTTTCTCCGCGCTCCGGCTGGCCCGACGGGACCGGGTGTGTCGTGTGCTGTCAATCACTCACTCATTGATAAAACAAACAAAAAAATGCAAATCATTCCAGCAGCCGGCGTCCCGGTCTGGTCTGTGGCTATGGGTTACCGTACTCTTTCCGGTCTCTCGACACGTCCCTGTTCACCAGTGGCATGGAAAGGGGGTTCTTTAACAAAGCATTATACGTTTACACCTCTAACCAAACTAAACATAAACTTTTTTTTGTATTAAATGCAGAAAGTGGAAGTTTTTTCCACCCCTTTCCTCCTTTTAACATGTCAAGAGCTCACTGGCCTGGGAAGTAGCCTCTAATCTGCCAACCGTTGGCCAGTGAAGAGGATTCAGAGAAAATAATACAACCATCAATCAGAAAAGGAGGAGTTGATGGAGGGCTGGGATTAAGCGGTGGCCTCGATGGTGCACTCCTTGGCCACGTGACCCGACTTGCCGCAGTTATAGCAGTTGACCTCGCTAGCTTTGCTGCACTGGACGGCTACGTGTCCGATCTCGCCACACCTGCGAGGAGCAGAACACACACAGATCAGGCCCGCTCACGGCTCACACACACTCCTCCTACAAGCGGCATGGCTCACCTGTAGCACTTGACCTTCTCGCAGCCCTTCTGGATGTGTCCGAAGCCGCCGCACGAGTAGCACTTCTGCTCGTTAGCGTGATCGCAGTCGCGCGCCATGTGACCCGCTTTCCCGCAGTTGTAGCAAACCTGCTCGCGCTCCTTCTTCGGCTCCTTGCAGTCCCTGGAGATGTGGCCGCCTCTGCCGCAGTTGTAGCACGCTGGAACACACACACACACACACACACGATTTAATCTACTATAACATTCTCCACTGCTGCAGCTCCTCTTCCAGTCTGTCAGTAACGCTCGGGTGTGTTTCCCGTACGGCGCTGTAACTCGTGCTTCACTACTATAGTACGATGCAGCGTTGGAGAGATCATCTAGTGAGTCACGACTGTTTCCCGAAACCGTGTCGCAAATTGGTCGTTCAACCGCATTGGTTGATGACGTCACGCAGGTGTTGGAGTAATAATACTGATAATGAATCTGTTTGAGATCGAATTAACACAAGATGTTTTGCTATAAATTATGAACATGGCATCTGAGGAATATTTGTATTTTTCTCAGTTATTTTGCTTTATTTCCAGATTCACTCATAGGCTCGTTCTTACACTGGAGCTCGTTCACACATGCGCACTCTTCAGACACTACACTTTACATCTCTTGACAAACTAAAAGACGTAAAGGACATTTGTATGTGTTCTAAATAGAAGATACGATTGCACTGAATGTTAACTTGCTTATTTTGCTCAGGATCAGGATTTATTGCCATGCTAGAAACTCTAATGACAGAACTCGCGACTATCATTGGCTAACGATGCTTTCGGGAAACAGCGACTCGCTGAACTGCTGATAACGACAGAACTCACGACTATAGTTGGCTAACGATGCTTTCGGGAAACACAGACTCACTGAACTGCTGATAACGACAGAACTCGTGACTATAGTTGGCTAACGATGCTTTCGGGAAACACAGACTCACTGAACTGCTGATAACGACAGAACTCGCGACTATAGTTGGCTAACGATGCTTTCGGGAAACACAGACTCGCTGAACTGCTGATAACGACAGAACTCACGACTATAGTTGGCTAACGATGCTTTCGGGAAACACAGACTCGCTGAACTGCTGATAACGACAGAACTCACGACTATAGTTGGCTAACGATGCTTTCGGGAAACACAGACTCACTGAACTGCTGATAACGACAGAACTCGTGACTATAGTTGGCTAACGATGCTTTCGGGAAACACAGACTCACTGAACTGCTGATAACGACAGAATTCGCGACTATAGTTGGCTAACGATGCTTTCGGGAAACACAGACTCGCTGAACTGCTGATAACGACAGAACTCGCGACTATAGTTGGCTAACGATGCTTTCGGGAAACACAGACTCGCTGAACTGCTGATAACGACAGAACTCACGACTATAGTTGGCTAACGATGCTTTCGGGAAACACAGACTCGCTGAACTGCTGATAACGACAGAACTCACGACTATAGTTGGCTAACGATGCTTTCGGGAAACACAGACTCGCTGAACTGCTGATAACGACAGAACTCACGACTATAGTTGGCTAACGATGCTTTCGGGAAACACAGACTCACTGAACTGCTGATAACGACAGAACTCGTGACTATAGTTGGCTAACGATGCTTTCGGGAAACACAGACTCACTGAACTGCTGATAACGACAGAATTCGCGACTATAGTTGGCTAACGATGCTTTCGGGAAACACAGACTCGCTGAACTGCTGATAACGACAGAACTCGCGACTATAGTTGGCTAACGATGCTTTCGGGAAACACCGACTCGCTGAACTGCTGATAACGACAGAACTCGCGACTATAGTTGGCTAACGATGCTTTCGGGAAACACAGACTCGCTGAACTGCTGATAACGACAGAACTCGCGACTATAGTTGGCTAACGATGCTTTCGGGAAACACAGACTCGCTTAACTGCTGATAACGACAGAACTCGCGACTATAGTTGGCTAACGATGCTTTCGGGAAACACCGACTCGTTGAACTGCTGATAACGGCAGAACTCGTGACTATAGTTGGCTAACGATGCTTTCGGGAAACACCGACTCGTTGAACTGCTGATAACGGCAGAACTCGTGACTATAGTTGGCTAACGATGCTTTCGGGAAACACCGACTCACTGAACTGCTGATAACGGCAGAACTCGCGACTATAGTTGGCTAACGATGCTTTCGGGAAACACCGACTCGTTGAACTGCTGATAACGGCAGAACTCGCGACTATAGTTGGCTAACGATGCTTTCGGGAAACACCGACTCGTTGAACTGCTGATAACGGCAGAACTCGCGACTATAGTTGGCTAACGATGCTTTCGGGAAACACCGACTCGTTGAACTGCTGATAACGGCAGAACTCGCGACTATAGTTGGCTAACGATGCTTTCGGGAAACACCAACTCGTTGAACTGCTGATAACGACAGAACTCGCGACTATAGTTGGCTAACGATGCTTTCGGGAAACACCGACTCGTTGAACTGCTGATAACGACAGAACTCGTGACTATAGTTGGCTAACGATGCTTTCGGGAAACACCAACTCGTTGAACTGCTGATAACGGCAGAACTCGCGACTATAGTTAGCTAACGATGCTTTCGGGAAACACCGATTCGCTGAACTGCTGATAACGACAGAACTCGCGACTATAGTTGGCTAACGATGCTTTCGGGAAACACCGACTCGCTGAACTGCTGATAACGACAGAACTCGTGACTATAGTTGGCTAACGATGCTTTCGGGAAACACAGACTCGCTGAACTGCTGATAACGACAGAACTCGCGACTATAGTTGGCTAACGATGCTTTCGGAAAACACCGACTCGCTGAACTGCTGATAACGACAGAACTCGCGACTATAGTTGGCTAACGATGCTTTCGGGAAACACCGACTCGTTGAACTGCTGATAACGACAGAACTCGCGACTATAGTTGGCTAACGATGCTTTCGGGAAACACAGACTCGCTGACCTGCTGATAATGACAGAACTCGCGACTATAGTTGGCTAACGATGCTTTCGGGAAACACCGACTCGCTGAACTGCTGATAACGACAGAACTCGTGACTATAGTTGGCTAACGATGCTTTCGGGAAACACAGACTCGTTGAACTGCTGATAACGACAGAACTCGCGACTATAGTTGGCTAACGATGCTTTCGGAAAACACCGACTCGCTGAACTGCTGATAACGACAGAACTCGCGACTATAGTTGGCTAACGATGCTTTCGGGAAACACCGACTCGTTGAACTGCTGATAACGACAGAACTCGCGACTATAGTTGGCTAACGATGCTTTCGGGAAACACGGACTCGCTGAACTGCTGATAACGACAGAACTCGCGACTATAGTTGGCTAACGATGCTTTCGGGAAACACAGACTCGCTGAACTGCTGATAACGACAGAACTCGCGACTATAGTTGGCTAACGATGCTTTCGGGAAACACAGACTCGCTGAACTGCTGATAACGGCAGAACTCGCGACTATAGTTGGCTAACGATGCTTTCGGGAAACACGGACTCGCTGAACTGCTGATAACGACAGAACTCACGACTATAGTTGGCTAACGATGCTTTCGGGAAACACAGACTCGCTGAACTGCTGATAACGACAGAACTCGCGACTATAGTTGGCTAACGATGCTTTCGGGAAACACAGACTCGCTGAACTGCTGATAACGACAGAACTCGCGACTATAGTTGGCTAACGATGCTTTCGGGAAACACCGACTCGCTGAACTGCTGATAACGACAGAACTCGCGACTATAGTTGGCTAACGATGCTTTCGGGAAACACTTATGATGGACAGATGCACTTTTATGATGGACGGATGCACTTTTATGATGGACGGACGCACTTTTATGATGGACAGACGCACTTTTATGATGGACGGATGCACTTTTATGATGGACAGATGCACTTTTATGATGGACGGACGCACTTTTATGATGGACAGATGCACTTTTATGATGGACAGACGCACTTTTATGATGGACGGATGCACTTTTATGATGGACGGATGCACTTTTATGATGGACAGACGCACTTTTATGATGGACGGATGCACTTTTATGATGGATAGATGCACTTTTATGATGGACAGATGCACTTATGATGGACAGATGCACTTTTATGATGGACGGATGCACTTTTATGATGGACGGATGCACTTTTATGATGGACGGACGCACTTTTATGATGGACGGACGCACTTTTATGATGGACGGACGCACTTTTATGATGGACGGACGCACTTTTATGATGGACGGATGCACTTTTATGATGGACAGACGCACTTTTATGATGGACGGATGCACTTTTATGATGGACGGACGCACTTTTATGATGGACGGACGCACTTTTATGATGGACGGATGCACTTTTATGATGGACAGACGCACTTTTATGATGGACAGATGCACTTTTATGATGGACAGATGCACTTTTATGATGGACAGACGCACTTTTATGATGGACGGATGCACTTTTATGATGGACGGACGCACTTTTATGATGGACGGACGCACTTTTATGATGGACGGATGCACTTTTATGATGGACGGATGCACTTTTATGATGGACGGATGCACTTTTATGATGGACAGATGCACTTTTATGATGGACAGATGCACTTTTATGATGGACGGACGCACTTTTATGATGGACAGACGCACTTTTATGATGGACAGATGCACTTTTATGATGGACGGATGCACTTTTATGATGGACGGACGCACTTTTATGATGGACAGATGCACTTTTATGATGGACAGACGCACTTTTATGATGGACGGACGCACTTTTATGATGGACGGACGCACTTTTATGATGGACGGACGCACTTTTATGATGGACGGATGCACTTTTATGATGGACGGATGCACTTTTATGATGGACGGATGCACTTTTATGATGGACAGATGCACTTTTATGATGGACGGACGCACTTTTATGATGGACAGATGCACTTTTATGATGGACGGATGCACTTTTATGATGGACGGATGCACTTTTATGATGGACGGATGCACTTTTATGATGGACGGATGCACTTTTATGATGGACGGACGCACTTTTATGATGGACGGACGCACTTTTATGATGGACGGACGCACTTTTATGATGGACGGATGCACTTTTATGATGGACGGATGCACTTTTATGATGGACGGATGCACTTTTATGATGGACAGATGCACTTTTATGATGGACGGACGCACTTTTATGATGGACAGATGCACTTTTATGATGGACGGACGCACTTATGATGGACGGACGCACTTTTATGATGGACGGATGCACTTTTATGATGGACGGATGCACTTTTATGATGGACGGACGCACTTTTATGATGGACGGACGCACTTTTATGATGGACGGATGCACTTTTATGATGGACGGATGCACTTTATGATGGACGGATGCACTTTTATGATGGACGGATGCACTTTTATGATAGACGGATGCACTTTTATGGACTTCCAAAAAAAATATACCCGTTCACTCCCATTAAAAAGCTCTAAAAAGAGCCAGGACATGTTTTAATATAACTCTGATTGTGTTCGTCTGAAAGGAGAATATCTTACACACCTAGGATGGCTTCAGGGTGAGTAAATAATGGGATAATTTCCATTTTTGGGTGAACTGTCCCTCTAAGGCTGTAAAAGCAAACTGAATGTGTAATGTGTGAGATGCCTCACCGTCCTCGGTGCGCTCACAGTCCCGCGCGACGTGGCCCGGCTCTCCGCAGCGATAGCAGAACAGATCTAGCGGCGCAGGAGAAACACGTTACTCACACACACACACACACACACACACACACACACACACACACACACACACACTTTGGGTCGAGTATTTAGATCAATTGCCCTCACCTTTGCCTCTGCCTCGACCTTTTCCACGTCCACGTCCCGCATTCGGACAGTTCTTGATCCAGTGGCCAGTGCGACCGCAACCAAAACACTCGTTGCTGCTCATAGCCTCAGACTGCACCCTACGACTGAGAGAAACACACACACATGAACACACACACTCGAGTTCATGAACACACACACACACACTCGAGTTCATGAACACACACACACACTCACTGCTCATAGCCTCAGACTGCACCCTACGACAGAGACACACACTCATGAACACACACACTCGAGTTCATGAACACACACACACACACACACTCACTGCTCATAGCCTCAGACTGCACCCTACGACTGAGAGACACACACTCATGAACACACACACTCGAGTTCATGAACACACACACACACTCACTGCTCATAGCCTCAGACTGCACCCTACGACTGAGAGACACACACTCATGAACACACACTTGAGTTCATGAACACACACACTCGCTCATAGCCTCAGACTGCACCCTACGACTGAGAGAAACACACACTCATGAACACACACACTCGAGTTCATGAACACACACACACAGCACCCTAAGACTGAGAAACACACACACACAGCTCATAGCCTCAGACTGCACCCTACGACTGAGACACACACTCGAGTTCATGTACACACACACACACACACTCGAGTTCATGAACATACACAGGGCTCGCAAAATCGCCCGCCCGACGTCCCGGGGCTATTGTGTTTTCCAGTCGGGCTACCAAAATGCATAACCGGCCTGCCCGACGGGCTATCTAAAATAGTGTTCGCTTCAGTCTTGTTATAATCAGATTCAGCGCGTTCTTCGTCTTCAATCCGCAGTGGCGCCGAACAGAGCGCACGTCAGAAACAGGACAGTGTGTGTGTGTATCTGAGCCTCATTGGTCTGTCACTGCTCGTCAATGTCAGAATATTAGAGATTACCAATCAAATCAAAGTAGGCGGGATTTATATTCACAGAAGCTACTGAGCGCGAATTTGAGCAGAGCGACTCGACACTTCAGTTTATGGTCAAGTGCGATAATGTAAGTAGCTAAACTAAATATTTCACATTTGACTTTTTTTTTTTAAGTCATAAATGTTAAACAAATGACAAATTATCAGGCAAACGAATTTACTTCGCCATTTTGAACTGAAAATAGGCCTTTGTAACGTGACTCGTGGAATGTAATTAGTTTACTGTCATTGTGAGGGGACGAGAAACAAAGCCGTTTTCATCTTGTTAGGCACAATATTAATAACGAATATGTACATGTTGAGAATTAATATAGTACAATTTGTAGCCTTCAGTAAATTAAAAAAGTTCAGCTTTAGGAGGGGAAGAGACAGGGCAAGATGAGGAGACTGAGAGAAAAAGAAAGAGTGATGGATCAGAAGTGAGAGCAGGTATTGACAAATACTGCCCGCTGACATGGTTTTAAAGCTATTTCTTATCCTTTTTTTGGCCTTCAAACGTCTTGAAATGCACATATCAGAGAAATAAAAAATGTGAACAACCTTACATTTAGGACCTATTTGATTATAAAGCCCTGTCTACGGCCCTGTATTAAGATCAATAATGAATGTGTACATATTGTGAATAAATTTAATAAACTTAGTTAGGCTACCTAGCTTTCCTAGTAGCTTTCAGTAAATTAACGTGTCTGAGAAAATGATTCATAAATCAACCTATCAGCTGACCCCAAGTTTACTTTCGTCATTGACAGACAAAAATGAAAAGCCTATCAGTCAAAGCTCAGCTTTATTAGGACGGGAAGAGAAAAACAAAGAGAAAAAGAGTGATGTTGATGAGGAGAGAAAAATAATCAGCTGTGTGACATGGTTTTAAAGCTATTGTTGTCCAATTTTTTTGGCATTCAAAACATCTTAAAATGCACATATGTAGATCAGAGAAATCGATTTTCTCGGGCCCCCGAGAATGAAACTAGTTAATTGTGAGCGTTAGACCCTTTATTTAATTTTTTATCATACCCTCATTGGGGGCTGAGCCACAGACAGATTCATGTTCCATACTGGTGACACACATTTCACTTCAGAAAACCAGATGTATATTTGTATTGATGATTCTAATTTGATTATTTTATATCCAATTGTTGATATTTGTGTTTTGAAAAAGTTTTTGATTCATGTTTTGACTCCTAACCAATTTTCTACATTAAAAATTTACTTTTTATGTGGGCTAGTAAAATTAATTTCGGGCTACCAAAATCTGAAGGGTGCCTGCCCGAAGGGCTACCAGCGATTTAGAAATTCTGCGAGCCCTGATACACACACACACACACACAGCACCCTACGACTGAGAAACACACACACACACACACACACTCGAGTTCATGAACACACACACACACAGCACCCTACGACAGAGAAACACACACTCGAGTTCATGAGCGCGCACACACACACACTGCTCATAGCCTCAGACTGCACTGCACCCTACAACTGAGAGACACACACACTCGAGTTCATGAGCACACACACACACACACACACACACAGCACCCTACGACTGAGAAACACACACACACACAGTCGCTGCTCATAGCCTCAGACTGCACCCTACGACTGAGAAACACACACACAGCACCCTACGACTGAGAAACACACACACACACACACACACACAGCACCCTACGACTGAGAAACACACACACAGCACCCTACGACTGAGAAACACACACACACACACACACACACAGCACCCTACGACTGAGAAACACACACACACACACACACAGCACCCTACGACTGAGAAACACACACACACAGCACCCTACGACTGAGAAACACACACACACACACACACAGCACCCTACGACTGAGAAACACACACACACAGCACCCTACGACTGAGAAACACACACACACAGCACCCTACGACTGAGAAACACACACACACACACACAGCACCCTACGACTGAGAAACACACACACACACACACACACACAGCACCCTACGACTGAGAAACACACACACACACACACACACACACACAGCACCCTACGACTGAGAAACACACACACACAGCACCCTACGACTGAGAAACACACACACACACACACACACAGAACCCTACGACTGAGAAACACACACACACACACACACACAGCCCCCTACGACTGAGAAACACACACACACACACACACAGCACCCTACGACTGAGAAACACACACACACACACACACGAGTTTATGAACACACACACACAGCACCCTACGACTGAGAAACACACACACACACACACACACACACACACACACACACACACAGCCCCCTACGACTGAGAAACACACACACACACACACACACACACACACACACACACACACAGCACCCTACGACTGAGAAACACACACACACACACACACGAGTTTATGAACACACACACACAGCACCCTACGACTGAGAAACACACACACACACACACACACACACACACACACACACACACACACACACAGCACCCTACGACTGAGAAACACACACACACACACACACACAGCCCCCTACGACTGAGAAACACACACACACACACACACACACACACAGCACCCTACGACTGAGAAACACACACACACAGCACCCTACGACTGAGAAACACACACACACACGAGTTTATGAACACACACACACAGCACCCTACGACTGAGAAACACACACACACACACACACACACACACACACACACACAGCACCCTACGACTGAGAAACACACACACACACACACACACACACACACACACACACACACACACACACACACACAGCACCCTACGACTGAGAAACACACACACACACACACACAGCACCTTGGTTGCATCCGTGATTGACACTGACACTGACCCCTGGTCGGCTGCCACAGATGTCCACTATAACTGAGAAAAATCCTGGAATGTTTTCCTCAAAAACCTTAATTTCTTTTCGACTGAAGAAAGAAAGACACGGATATCTTGGATGGCATGGAGAGAGTAAAATATCAGCAATTTTTTTTTTAAAGTGAACTAATCCTTTAAATATTTTCAAGTCTTTGATTAGCATATTCTGTCATGATAATCTATAATCCGCTGGTGTGGGGACTGTAACTGTGCAGATGTTGTTTATGATCAAACACAACATTACACACTAACTACAGTTAAAAAAGTCAAATCATAATCAACCCCCCCTTTAATACTTCTGGCCATACAGAATCTATTTTTTTTGTCATGCCAATAAAGCTTTCTGAATAGAATTAAATCGACTCATTCGTTCACGGATCACATAGGCTAAGGCTTTACAAATGTTCCTGTTCTAAATAATTGTCTGTGTTTTTAATGCTTTGGCAATACAGTTTTGTTTGTTATTTGGTTTGGTCATGCCAATAAACCTTTCTGAATTGAAATGGTTTCACTGAGTTGTTGATTCGAGAAACACTCGAAAAAAGATTCAATCGATTCCTTGAACAGAGAACCGACTCATTCGTTCACAGATCGGACTTCAAAACAAATGTCACCTTTTACAAATCACGTTATGCTCTCCATAACCATAACAATCGCGGTCCTGGACAGTGAGTGACCTTGCACATTAAAGATAAAATCGGATTTTCTCCAGTCATTGTTAACAAAACAAGCAAACACAACTAGCAAACTAACATTAGTGAAGCGGCCAGAGGGACCTTTCTGCAACCACCTAAGCCCCGCCCACACAAAACGTCACCATGTTTACTAACTGAACTGGGGTCTATATAAACGTGCTGAAACCTACAATTTGGAGTCGAGAGGGTTTTCGATTAAAATCGGTGCGACTGGAATGTTTGGAATCGGAACGATGCCAAAAAACAACGAATTCGAGGGTTCGAACGCGATTGTGAACAGAAATGCTAAGCTAATAAACACACACACAGCGAACACACCGAGTCACTTCAGACAGCAATTGTCTTTGAATCGCCCCACAGAAAGAGTCAAAACAAGCTGATCGTGAGAGATGAAGCCCTGAGGAAGATCAGCTATAGTCTTCCTCAGGGCTGACGTCTGGCCTCACTCACCCGGTCCATCAGGCTGGTTCCCACAGACCGTTTCTCTCACACACATCCAGTCCCACGACGACATTGAATCTATCCTTCAGCTACGCGTTTGGCTAATTTCGCACATTAGCGTCGCGATAATGGCCGCCTCGATGTAACGAGTTTCCCGCGCGCAGCCTGGCGCAGTTTAGGCCAAAGTGCGCCGTCAGAAAACACACTTCTGTGTCTTTCTGGACACGTTAAACCTGAACGATTCGCCGTAAAAACACACCCGTGGCATTTCGAGACGGCGGAGATTCTCCCCGAGATCATGACGCTGTCACCACACTACATGCGTCGAGTTAAATGTCGTGTTTTCGCCCGTTAAGGGAACTCACCTCGGCGACGTGACTCGTTGCTGTTTATTTTCGGTTCCTCCTCTCAGTCTCTGCGCCACACGCGGTTTGCGCACGGTACCGAATCCCGAAGCCCCGCCCACATCTGAGATTCTGCACACGGCCCGCTCATTCTGCACACACACACACACACACACACACTCTCTCTCTCGCTCTCTCTCACCCCCTCCCCACTGTCTCTCTCTCACACACACACACACACACACACACTCACACACTCTCACCCCCTCCCCACTGTCTCTCTCTCTCTCACACACACATACACACACGCACACACTCTCACCCCCTCCCCACTGTCTCTCTCTCTCTCACACACACACGCACTCTCTCACACACACTCTCACACACACTCAGATAGATAGATAGATCTTCTACATTGTTTATGGCTAGCCATCCAAATAAATGATTCATACTTCTGCACTAGTAGTTTGTGAATAGTGTTTGGAAATAAATAATACATATAGATTTTCGTCCACGACTATATAGCTGACCAACATCTGTTTATTTATTTCTATGTGTTCTTGTCTCTACAATATGTATTTTATAGGAATGCACCTGTCAGAAAGAGAGAGAGAGAGAGAGAGAGAGAGAGAGAGAGATGACACACACACACACACACACACACACACATATGCGAAAGACCACAGAAAATATCAATAATCAATACTATGATATCAAACATAATAATATGCATTATCTTATATTTCAGAAGAATAGCAAAGCCGAGTCTTTAGCCCCGCCCACTGGAGCGTTAGTGAATACAGTGATCGAGTAAAGATCGACGCAGGATCGATAGGCCTACCATCACCGTCCAAACGATCCTAATGCTAGAGAGAGTGTGGGGTTTTCTCAACTATGAGAAAGTCTCAGCAGGGCATTATTTGTTTGTATTCGGTGTATTTCACTGGATTATTTGGTAAATCAGTCGCAATTTCGATTTTGCAAACAGACTTTTACGATGTGGATCTGCCAGCAACGTCACAAACATGTTATTTTAACGCCTGATCTGTGATCAGTGATTTCTGATGTGTAATTATTCAAGTTCAGACAGATTATCTCTCAAAATTGTTCTGTTTACGCATCAGTAAATCAAGCCAGTGAATGATCAACATCACGTCGTTTCTCTACGCAGATTATGCTTATTTAAATTGTGATCAAATTATATACAGAAAGCGATCAAAAAAGCTGCCTTTCCAATCCCCAAGCTGTCAATCACGAGTTTATCTGGACACTTGCCAAAACTCGTTATGAAATCGATGACGCTGTTACACGGCACAACGAAGCGAAGCTCTTACTGTATTTACATCGTGTTTGCATGTTATTTGGTGAAAGCGTGGCAATGATGAGATCACTGCATTCACGCGGTCACCTGTCATCTGCTCGTCACTGCAGCCTCTCATGTGATGGGATCTAAATATATGATCAATACTTTTCACGATTCGTTAATCTCGACGGCTGTAATAGTAAAAACGTAGTAAAAGTTTTCGAGAGAGTTCCACATGTAATACTAGCTATTTCATATGCAAACATGTCAGCCAATCACAGCAGTGGGCGTTTAGACTCTCACAGCCAATCATAGCAGTGGGCGTTTACATTGGAGTCTCACAGCAGCCAATCACAGCAGTGGGTGTTTACACTGGAGTCTCACAGCCAATCACAGCAGTGGGCGTTTACATTGGAGTCTCACAGCAGCCAATCACAGCAGTGGGTGTTTACACTGGAGTCTCACAGCCAATCACAGCAGTGGGTGTTTACACTGGAGTCTCACAGCCAATCACAGCAGTGGGCGTTTACACTGAAGTCTCACAGCAGCCAATCACAGCAGTGGGCGTTTGCACTGGAGTCTCACAGCAGCCAATCACAGCAGTGGGTGTTTACACTGAAGCCTCACAGCCAATCATAGCAGTGGGCGTTTACACTGAAGTCTCACAGCCAATCACAGCAGTGGGCGTTTACACTGAAGTCTCACAGCCAATCACAGCAGTGGGCGTTTACACTGAAGTCTCACAGCCAATCACAGCAGTGGGCGTTTACACTGAAGTCTCACAGCCAATCATAGCAGTGGGCGTTTACACTGAAGTCTCACAGCCAATCACAGCAGTGGGCGTTTACACTGAAGTCTCACAGCCAATCACAGCAGTGGGCGTTTACACTGAAGTCTCACAGCAGCCAATCACAGCAGTGGGTGTTTACACTGGAGTCTCACAGCCAATCACAGCAGTGGGCGTTTACATTGGAGTCTCACAGCAGCCAATCACAGCAGTGGGCGTTTACACTGAAGTCTCACAGCCAATCATAGCAGTGGGTGTTTACACTGGAGTCTCACAGCCAATCACAGCAGTGGGTGTTTACACTGGAGTCTCACAGCCAATCACAGCAGTGGGTGTTTACACTGGAGTCTCACAGCCAATCACAGCAGTGGGCGTTTACATTGGAGTCTCACAGCAGCCAATCACAGCAGTGGGTGTTTACACTGGAGTCTCACAGCCAATCACAGCAGTGGGTGTTTACACTGGAGTCTCACAGCCAATCACAGCAGTGGGTGTTTACACTGGAGTCTCACAGCCAATCACAGCAGTGGGTGTTTACACTGGAGTCTCACAGCCAATCACAGCAGTGGGTGTTTACACTGAAGTCTCACAGCCAATCACAGCAGTGGGCGTTTACACTGAAGTCTCACAGCAGCCAATCACAGCAGTGGTGTTTACACTGGAGTCTCACAGCCAATCACAGCAGTGGGCGTTTACATTGGAGTCTCACAGCAGCCAATCACAGCAGTGGGCGTTTACACTGAAGTCTCACAGCCAATCATAGCAGTGGGCGTTTACATTGGAGTCTCACAGCAGCCAATCACAGCAGTGGGTGTTTACACTGGAGTCTCACAGCCAATCACAGCAGTGGGCGTTTACACTGGAGTCTCACAGCAGCCAATCAGAGCAGTGGGCGTTTACACTGAAGTCTCACAGCAGCCAATCACAGCAGTGGGTGTTTACACTGGAGTCTCACAGCCAATCACAGCAGTGGGCGTTTACATTGGAGTCTCACAGCAGCCAATCACAGCAGTGGGCGTTTACACTGAAGTCTCACAGCCAATCATAGCAGTGGGCGTTTACATTGGAGTCTCACAGCAGCCAATCACAGCAGTGGGTGTTTACACTGGAGTCTCACAGCCAATCACAGCAGTGGGTGTTTACACTGGAGTCTCACAGCCAATCACAGCAGTGGGTGTTTACACTGGAGTCTCACAGCGGGCCAATCAGAGCAGTGGGTGTTTACACTGGAGTCTCACAGCCAATCACAGCAGTGGGTGTTTACACTGAAGTCTCACAGCCAATCACAGCAGTGGGCGTTTACACTGGAGTCTCACAGCAGCCAATCACAGCAGTGGGCGTTTACACTGGAGTCTCACAGCCAATCACAGCAGTGGGCGTTTACATTGAAGTCTCACAGCCAATCACAGCAGTGGGCGTTTACACTGGAGTCTCACAGCCAATCACAGCAGTGGGCGTTTACACTGGAATCTCACAGCCAATCACAGCAGTGGGCGTTTACATTGAAGTCTCACAGCGGGCCAATCAGAGCAGTGGGCGTTTACATTGAAGTCTCACAGCAGCCAATCACAGCAGTGGGCGTTTACACTGGAGTCTCACAGCAGCCAATCACAGCAGTGGGCGTTTACACTTGAGTCTCACAGCAGCCAATCACAGCAGTGGGCGTTTACATTGAAGTCTCACAGCCAATCACAGCAGACACAGACACGCCCCTTCAAACAGAGCTTCAAATCAGACGCTAAAATCAGGCTTGGAAAAATGCCTTTATTTCTAAATTATTAAGGGCACCCCAGGAAACATTCTAAAATAATAAAGCTAACTTAAATTTGAATTAGAGAGAGAGAGAGAGAGAGAGAGAGAGAGAGAGAGAGAGAGAGAGAGAGAGAGAGAGAGAGACAGAGAGAGAGAGAGAGAGAGAGAGACAGAGACAGAGAGAGAGAGAGAGAGAGAGAGAGAGAGGGAGAGAGAGAGAGAGAGAGAGAGAGAGAGAGAGAGAGAGAGAGAGAGAGAGAGACACTGCTGTCCTGAAGGCTTTTATCGCGCTGACTGATGGAGAGCGGGATCGATACTCTGAGCTGCGGTCTCTCACTGTTAAGGTGGTTTGTGTATCTGGAGCTTTGCAGCTCTGTATCATCAACATATAGCTTTACAAAAATATAACAAATATTGAGACACACAATTCAAAGATAATTGCTGCTAATGACCATGGGATGAAACCAATTCCTGCGTGTGGCTCAGTCAGTCAGCTTCAGTTACAGCGCTTTCTACAACACAGTGTGTCAGAGCAGCTTTACAGAGATAATAATGCAAGAGTGTGTGTCCAGAAGAGAATAGCGTCAGTCCAGCTTAAGGAAGTTCAGTGATGTTCATTTCTGTTAAAAAAAAAAAAAAAAAAACTTAATATATATATATATATATCCGCTCTGGAGAAAACCGTGATGTCATCGTCCAGCTCAGCTCAGTTCTCTATAATGCAGGAGATCAATAATATTGTTGAGTATTAAATTAAATGAGAGAGAGAAATATAAATGATCCAATATAATATCTGCATGCATGAGCACCTGAGCACGTGACCTGCGGTGTTTCTGTTGTCTTCAGATGACGCAAGCTTGAGGGGCTTTGCTCATCTCTCCGCCTCTGAGCGCCGGTGTGCTGGACTCTCCAGACTCTCCAGACTCGGAGCCGCAGCTCCAGCACTTCTTGGGGTTACAGGGACACAGCCTGATGGTGTGTGTTTGGCCGGCTGTGATCCACTGAGGATGAGGCGAGGAGCAGTGGATGGGCGTATGGTTGCACACGAGGAGATGATGGATTCAGAAGCCCTTCCTGATTCCTGTGAGTAACATCTGTCCTGCACACGACAGCGAGCTGAAGATGGGGAGAGATTGCAGTGCAAGTCACTGTGGTCGCGTTTCAAATGTAATCTTGGGTCAAAACCAAATAAAACTCTTGCATTGAATTTGAATAGATCATCATGTACAGTATAGGGCAAAGCTGAACAGTTATGACAGTCGTTGTGTAATTTGTGTTTAATTTAATTATTTTTATGCACAATATCTGGAGATTATTGTGTTGCTGTGGCCAAGTGGTGGCGCTGTTATTTCAGAAAAAAATGTTTAATGTCATTTCTAGTGTATGGATCATCTGAAAAAATGCATAAAAAACTAGTAAATAATATAACTAGTGCTGGGCAACATCCCAAATAAAAGTTTGTGTTTACATAATATATGGTGTGTATCATTATTTTGTATATATAAACACACACAAATGCAAGTACTGTATACATTTAAGAAATATTTGCATGCATATACTGTATATATATTTATACATCATTTATATTATATATAAATATACATATTTTATATATAAATAAACACATTTTTCTTAAATATATACATGCATTTGTGTGTATTTATATATACAAAATAATTATACACAGTACACACCATATATTATGTAAACACAAACTTTTATTTTGGATGTGATTAATCATTGCCCATGAATTTAAAAAAAATTCAAAAGTAAAAGTGTAATCTGCTAAAACATGATGTAGAATCTATTACTCAAGCAACTCGAATGGAGATCGGTGCTGAATGTTCTGGATGTAAAGTCCTCCTGCGTCGTAGGGTTAGGGTTAGGGTTAGCCAGGGTTAGGGAAGGGTTAGGGTTAGCCAGGGTTAGGGTTAGCCAGGGTTAGGGTTAGCCAGGGTTAGGGTTAGGTTAGGGTGTCCTTGAACAAACCCAACATATAGTGTTTGGATCCAGAACATTTAACATATAAGAGATCAAACATTTGAGTTTGTTGTTGCACAAAGTGTTCTTTATGTGTTCTTCCTGACCCCTAGTCTCAGCCTCAGACGTCACGCCCACGGAACGTTGGTACACTTAACTGGAAACACTTCAGGAATGTCGAAGTCGTCATCTGATTGGTTGAATTTTATCGGATTTCCGGGGGGTGCGAGTGTCGCGTTTATTTTCAGTCCGCCGGGAAACAAAGCGCAGACGTGTGATTGCGGAAGAAAAACTGTTGTGTTTACATGAGTATAGAGAAGGAGTTTTAGAAATTTTGACAAACCAAAGTTAATATGTGGTTCATGTTCAGTGCCTTCAAAATGGCCGACTTCCTGATTGATGACGTGTAGTGAAAACCCTCTAAATGTTTATCATGTTATTTTATGTATATATATATATAATTGTGTGTGTGTGAAACTTTAAATATATTTGATATAATTTTATTCCTGTAGAAGTTCTGTCCTTTATGTCTGCTTATTGTTTGATACTCAATAATATATATATATATATATATATATTTTAAACAGGGAGGGAAAGTTATTTTGATTCAAGATTACGAGGCACATTATGTATAAAACAATAATGATGTGCACGGGTGAATTATTTATAATAAACACGGCAATATTTCATAAAAAAAAATAAGAATGGTTCTTTTGATTTCATGGGTTAAATGTATGAAGGGCTTGCCATATCACGCGACCGTCTGCGGAGAGTAGCGTTGTTGTCGCGTCGCGAGCTGTGACGAAAGCGATGACATCACTCTCACGTCACACTCTCCCTGTCGCGATAATCATGGCGGATCAACAATTCAACAACTTTCTTTGGTGAGTAGAGCGAGTCTCCTGTGTTTCGCGTGCACAGTGTCTCGTGCAGATTACACTCGCGCCTCGCGGATCTGGTCGAGGTTACTCCCGTCGCAGTCGTTATTGTGTGTGTGTGTGTGTGTGTGTGTGTGTGTGTGTGTGTGTGTGTGTGTGTGTGTGTGTGTGTGAGATGTGTGCTATACTCAAGATCATTGATGGAGCTTGTAAACACGGTTACATATACGCACTGTTAATCTTTCTAGCCATACAGTCAGCTGTGTGTGTGTGTGTGTGTGTGTGTGTGTGTGTGTGTGTGTGTGTGTGTGTGTGTGTGTGTGTGTGTGTGTGTGTGTGTGTGTGTAGCTGCTGTATAAGTAACTAAACACATGAACTGAGGTCAACACATCAGAGTCTTATGGCTAGTGAAAATATCTTGTCGGTAAATAGATATTGTTATGGTAAATTGGGTCATAGTTTAGTGAAAGAGGTTCTGATATAGTCTTTTAAAACAGTTGAAATGTAACTGGTGACACAATGTCCTCTGAAATATTGCCCTCTTCATAGTTCATAAAAATGCAAATGTCTTCTCTGTTTGATCAAGTTATCGGTCAGTTCTGCTTTAGAACAAAGGCAAGATATGAATGTGTGTTTGTAGAATTAGATGTTAAATAGGTCCGTTTTAAACATACTGATCTTGATTTATTTTCTCAGGCCGCTGAGTTATTAACATTTGTGTAGTCCAGTTTAGCATTTATACATGAATACTGAATCTGGTTTGCATTATATGAGCATTCATATTTTTAAAGCTTTAACTTGATGGCATTTTTAAACTTAATGCACACTTAATATCTAATGCAAGCACATTTATATTATGTTATATGTTATTGTTATAAATGCACACAAACACAGGTAGCTTGAAGATATTGTGACATTATGACATTGAAATGTTTGTTGTAAATGAAGGGCAAGAAACTAATTAGTAAGCCTAACATTGATGTTGCATCATATGCGTGATGCAGAGAGAAATGAGGAAGAGTTATTCAGCATGACACAGAAATGCTTTACAGAGTAATTAGTGTTTCTGACACGTCGGCCGTCGGATTAGCATGAGCGCGTGTGTGTGTGTGTGTGTGTGTGTGTGTGTGAGCCGCTCAGCCTGCTCGACTGGTTCCTGATGGCAGAACAATGAGCGAGTTCAACCCAGCATAGTTGCACAGTTACTCCGAGAGAGCAGGTGGATGTGCCGCAGGATGGGCGAGGGATGCGTCGGCCTGTGTGACTCGCGTGACCGGTGTGTGTGTGTGGGCGAACCGTCGGATCCTCAGAGGCATCCAGTTCTTCATAGGGACAGTTAACACAGAGTAACTGTCAGATACTGTAAGTCTCATGCTAGTTTCTCGCTCAACAGTTCCTGACACATATCTGGCACCATCTGCACTTCTGCTCTTCTCAGCGGCACAGGCGTGATGATTAATGTTTCTGCTGGGTGTTTTGTCCTGAAAAGCAGGTTAATATCACATGACTGAGAGACTCTGCGTTCTCATTTGAAAGGTTCAGCGTCTGATTTACATTTATTCCTTTAGCAGACGCTTTTATCCAAACGAGAACAATAGAAGCAGTGAAACTAACAGCAGGACAACCAAGTGCTGTGAGCCTTCCCAGTTTAATCTAACGCAGAACATGTACTTTATTATTTCTTTATTTTAAATGTAAGCATTGGTTTCATTCTTGTAATCAAGCTCAAATTTGGACTTTTGTGTGTGTTTCTGATGCTCAGTGTTTCCCTGAAACGCCTCCACTGTAGTCTTGAGTTTCTTCCTCATTATAATAATTAATGCGCAGAATAAAGGGGCGGGGCCTGGTTGAGTTAGTCAGTAGTGTGTTAAACTGGCGTTTATGGTAAGGGGCGGGGCATTTCCCAAACACACTCGAAGCGCTCGACCAATCACAACACACCGCTCCAGCCGACCAATCAGAGCACAGTGTGCTTTTCAGGAGGAGGGGCTTATTTAAGCAGGAAAACCTGTTCTAGTAACATCACGACTTTGCATAATAGCTCCTCTTTAAATAGCCTAGTAATTTCATTCTTATCAATGCTTAGTGTTATTAAAATGACTTTATACTCATGTTTAGACAGTGAATAATTATTTTATGAGACTGACCTTCTTCTTTCTTTGATAAAGCAGAAGTTTGCTTCTTCTAACGTGATACACATTCATCATCAAAATGTTATCAGTTTATTATTATTATCATAATCTGAAAAACATTTGGCCGTTCTTTTGAATGATTCCTCGCCAGAGTTATTCGTCCTGGACGGCTCACATGTAAACTCACGACTAGGGATGTTAACCGATGACCGTTTGACCGATGGTTGACCGTATCAACGTTAACCGATCAAAGTTTTCGGCAGTCGGTTAAAAAAAAAAAAAAAAGTGATCTCTAAATTAGTCTATTAAAGACAGTGGACTAAACGCTACTACAGTTAGCATTTCATTCCAATATCTTTTTTGTGTGAAGTGAACAAATCCCTCTCACTCAATCTTTCATAACTCGCCCGTTTGTACTTAATAAACCAATAAAAACATTCGGCGCGAGGTCACAGCGTTTGGGTTCGCGCGCTCACAAGGTTTGCGAACAGTAAAGGCTACAGGCTAACACACACTCGAGGTTAGAGCCAGCCAGGGCAGACGACAGGAGGAAGCGTGCAGAGAAGAGTAGTGTGTGGGACCATTTCACCAAACAGAATGAAACAGATGTAAATATGGAAATACATTACAAATACATTTCAGTGGTAACAGATAAGGCGATGATGATCATCATCTTTCTTTATTATTGTTAGCACTACCTCAAACTAAAGCGGCGTCTCTTCGGTTCGGAGCTGTCATTTTCTGAAATGAGCCGCGGCAATGTTTCAAATGAGCTTCTAACGCTAGACAAACGCCTTTATTTTCAACGCGATCACCTTGTACCCAAACCATTTCGAAACTAAGGAGCCATTTGTCCGGCGATTACATACAAGCTCCTCGGCGCCGCGTTTGCGGGACTCATGTTTCACGCTGTTGGGGATTTTAAAAAAGTGACGTGAGTGGAAGGGCGGCGCCGGCGCCGTGTGTGTGTGTGTGTGTGTGAGTGTGTGTGTGAGCGGGAGGCAGAGCGGCGGAGAGATGCGACAGAGTTGTGAAATCGCAGGCGCGGCTCGAAATGGCTGTTATTTCAAATAGCGTAGCATATTTTAAACTAATCGGTTAACCGGTTTCAACCGGCTAATGAGGCTCGGTGGTCGGTCAAGAATTTTTTTAGTTTTCGCCATCCCTACTCACGACTCGACGGAGTAAAAACGTATTTATTTCCCTTAAGCTTTTAATAATGTGTTGTATTTTTTATGTATTTTTGGTTGTATGCATTTGTTGTTTTTATGTACAGCACTTTGGTACCCATTGTGGTTTTTGAAAGTGCTCTGGAAATAATGTTGAGTTATGAAGCATAGCCCTCTTGTTTTCGCTGCTAGTCACGTAGTCACACTCCAAACACAATACCCACTTCAGAGTTGCCGGCACTGATCGAGAGCAATGGAAGTAGGAAATGGAGTTTTCTATGAACCGTCACCATGCCCGTGTGCGCCTCAGATCAGTGTTAGTGATCCTCAGATCAGTGTCAGTGAGCCTCAGATCAGTGTTAGTGATCCTCAGATCAGTGTCAGTGAGCCTCAGATCAGTGTTAGTGCGCCTCAGATCAGTGTTAGTGCGCCTCAGATCAGTGTTAGTGATCCTCAGATCAGTGTTAGTGATCCTCAGATCAGTGTTAGTGCGCCTCAGATCAGTGTTAGTGATCCTCAGATCAGTTAGTGAGCCTCAGATCAGTGTTAGTGAGCCTCAGATCAGTGTTAGTGCGCCTCAGATCAGTGTTAGTGATCCTCAGATCAGTGTTAGTGATCCTCAGATCAGTGTTAGTGAGCCTCAGATCAGTGTTAGTGATCCTCAGATCAGTTAGTGAGCCTCAGATCAGTGTTAGTGATCCTCAGATCAGTTAGTGAGCCTCAGATCAGTGTTAGTGCGCCTCAGATCAGTGTTAGTGATCCTCAGATCAGTGTTAGTGCGCCTCAGATCAGTGTTAGTGCGCCTCAGATCAGTGTTAGTGCGCCTCAGATCAGTGTTAGTGCGCCTCAGATCAGTGTTAGTGAGCCTCAGATCAGTGTTAGTGCGCCTCAGATCAGTGTTAGTGAGCCTCAGATCAGTGTTAGTGAGCCTCAGATCAGTGTTAGTGAGCCTCAGATCAGTGTTAGTGAGCCTCAGATCAGTGTTAGTGAGCCTCAGATCAGTGTTAGTGATCCTCAGATCAGTGTTAGTGATCCTCAGATCAGTGTTAGTGCGCCTCAGATCAGTGTTAGTGATCCTCAGATCAGTGTTAGTGATCCTCAGATCAGTGTTAGTGAGCCTCAGATCAGTGTTAGTGAGCCTCAGATCAGTGTTAGTGCGCCTCAGATCAGTGTTAGTGCGCCTCAGATCAGTGTTAGTGAGCCTCAGATCAGTGTTAGTGAGCCTCAGATCAGTGTTAGTGAGCCTCAGATCAGTGTTAGTGAGCCTCAGATCAGTGTTAGTGCGCCTCAGATCAGTGTTAGTGAGCCTCAGATCAGTGTTAGTGAGCCTCAGATCAGTGTTAGTGCGCCTCAGATCAGTGTTAGTGATCCTCAGATCAGTGTTAGTGCGCCTCAGATCAGTGTTAGTGATCCTCAGATCAGTGTTAGTGCGCCTCAGATCAGTGTTAGTGATCCTCAGATCAGTGTTAGTGCGCCTCAGATCAGTGTTAGTGCGCCTCAGATCAGTGTTAGTGAGCCTCAGATCAGTGTTAGTGAGCCTCAGATCAGTGTTAGTGAGCCTCAGATCAGTGTTAGTGAGCCTCAGATCAGTGTTAGTGCGCCTCAGATCAGTGTTAGTGCGCCTCAGATCAGTGTTAGTGAGCCTCAGATCAGTGTTAGTGCGCCTCAGATCAGTGTTAGTGAGCCTCAGATCAGTGTTAGTGAGCCTCAGATCAGTGTTAGTGCGCCTCAGATCAGTGTTAGTGCGCCTCAGATCAGTGTTAGTGAGCCTCAGATCAGTGTTAGTGAGCCTCAGATCAGTGTTAGTGAGCCTCAGATCAGTGTTAGTGAGCCTCAGATCAGTGTTAGTGCGCCTCAGATCAGTGTTAGTGAGCCTCAGATCAGTGTTAGTGAGCCTCAGATCAGTGTTAGTGCGCCTCAGATCAGTGTTAGTGATCCTCAGATCAGTGTTAGTGCGCCTCAGATCAGTGTTAGTGAGCCTCAGATCAGTGTTAGTGCGCCTCAGATCAGTGTTAGTGCGCCTCAGATCAGTGTTAGTGCGCCTCAGATCGGTGTTAGTGCGCCTCCGATCGGTGTTAGTGATCCTCAGATCGGTGTTAGTGCGCCTCAGATCAGTGTTAGTGATCCTCAGATCAGTGTTAGTGCGCCTCAGATCAGTGTTAGTGCGCCTCAGATCAGTGTTAGTGCGCCTCAGATCGGTGTTAGTGCGCCTCCGATCGGTGTTAGTGATCCTCAGATCGGTGTTAGTGATCCTCAGATCAGTGTTAGTGATCCTCAGATCAGTGTTAGTGATCCTCAGATCAGTGTTAGTGATCCTCAGATCAGTGTTAGTGATCCTCAGATCAGTGTTAGTGCGCCTCAGATCAGTGTTAGTGCGCCTCAGATCAGTGTTAGTGCGCCTCAGATCAGTGTTAGTGCGCCTCAGATCAGTGTTAGTGCGCCTCAGATCGGTGTTAGTGCGCCTCCGATCGGTGTTAGTGATCCTCAGATCAGTGTTAGTGCGCCTCAGATCAGTGTTAGTGATCCTCAGATCAGTGTTAGTGCGCCTCAGATCAGTGTTAGTGCGCCTCAGATCAGTGTTAGTGCGCCTCAGATCGGTGTTAGTGCGCCTCCGATCGGTGTTAGTGATCCTCAGATCAGTGTTAGTGCGCCTCAGATCAGTGTTAGTGCGCCTCAGATCAGTGTTAGTGCGCCTCAGATCAGTGTTAGTGCGCCTCAGATCAGTGTTAGTGCGCCTCAGATCGGTGTTAGTGCGCCTCCGATCGGTGTTAGTGATCCTCAGATCAGTGTTAGTGATCCTCAGATCAGTGTTAGTGATCCTCAGATCAGTGTTAGTGATCCTCAGATCAGTGTTAGTGATCCTCAGATCAGTGTTAGTGATCCTCAGATCAGTGTTAGTGATCCTCAGATCAGTGTTAGTGATCCTCAGATCAGTGTTAGTGCGCCTCAGATCAGTGTTAGTGCGCCTCAGATCAGTGTTAGTGCGCCTCAGATCAGTGTTAGTGCGCCTCAGATCAGTGTTAGTGATCCTCAGATCAGTGTTAGTGCGCCTCAGATCAGTGTTAGTGCGCCTCAGATCAGTGTTAGTGCGCCTCAGATCAGTGTTAGTGCGCCTCAGATCAGTGTTAGTGCGCCTCAGATCAGTGTTAGTGATCCTCAGATCAGCGTTAGTGAGCCTCAGATCAGTGTTAGTGAGCCTCAGATCAGTGTTAGTGCGCCTCAGATCAGTGTTAGTGATCCTCAGATCAGTGTTAGTGCGCCTCAGATCAGTGTTAGTGCGCCTCAGATCAGTGTTAGTGCGCCTCAGATCAGTGTTAGTGCGCCTCAGATCAGTGTTAGTGCGCCTCAGATCAGTGTTAGTGCGCCTCAGATCAGTGTTAGTGCGCCTCAGATCAGTGTTAGTGCGCCTCAGATCAGTGTTAGTGCGCCTCAGATCAGTGTTAGTGCGCCTCAGATCAGTGTTAGTGCGCCTCAGATCAGTGTTAGTGCGCCTCAGATCAGTGTTAGTGCGCCTCAGATCAGTGTTAGTGCGCCTCAGATCAGTGTTAGTGCGCCTCAGATCAGTGTTAGTGCGCCTCAGATCAGTGTTAGTGCGCCTCAGATCAGTGTTAGTGCGCCTCAGATCAGTGTTAGTGCGCCTCAGATCAGTGTTAGTGCGCCTCAGATCAGTGTTAGTGCGCCTCAGATCAGTGTTAGTGCGCCTCAGATCAGTGTTAGTGCGCCTCAGATCAGTGTTAGTGCGCCTCAGATCAGTGTTAGTGATCCTCAGATCAGTGTTAGTGATCCTCAGATCAGTGTTAGTGCGCCTCAGATCAGTGTTAGTGATCCTCAGATCAGTGTTAGTGATCCTCAGATCAGTGTTAGTGCGCCTCAGATCAGTGTTAGTGATCCTCAGATCAGTGTTAGTGATCCTCAGATCAGTGTTAGTGATCCTCAGATCAGTGTTAGTGATCCTCAGATCAGTGTTAGTGATCCTCAGATCAGTGTTAGTGATCCTCAGATCAGTGTTAGTGATCCTCAGATCAGTGTTAGTGAGCCTCAGATCAGTGTTAGTGATCCTCAGATCAGTGTTAGTGCGCCTCAGATCAGTGTTAGTGCGCCTCAGATCAGTGTTAGTGCGCCTCAGATCAGTGTTAGTGCGCCTCAGATCAGTGTTAGTGCGCCTCAGATCAGTGTTAGTGCGCCTCAGATCAGTGTTAGTGCGCCTCAGATCAGTGTTAGTGCGCCTCAGATCAGTGTTAGTGATCCTCAGATCAGTGTTAGTGATCCTCAGATCAGTGTTAGTGATCCTCAGATCAGTGTTAGTGATCCTCAGATCAGTGTTAGTGATCCTCAGATCAGTGTTAGTGAGCCTCAGATCAGTGTTAGTGCGCCTCAGATCAGTGTTAGTGATCCTCAGATCAGTGTTAGTGATCCTCAGATCAGTGTTAGTGCGCCTCAGATCAGTGTTAGTGCCCTCAGATCAGTGTTAGTGCGCCTCAGATCAGTGTTAGTGCGCCTCAGATCAGTGTTAGTGCGCCTCAGATCAGTGTTAGTGATCCTCAGATCAGTGTTAGTGATCCTCAGATCAGTGTTAGTGATCCTCAGATCAGTGTTAGTGATCCTCAGATCAGTGTTAGTGCGCCTCAGATCGGTGTTAGTGCGCCTCAGATCGGTGTTAGTGCGCCTCAGATCGGTGTTAGTGCGCCTCAGATCGGTGTTAGTGCGCCTCAGATCAGTGTTAGTGATCCTCAGATCAGTGTTAGTGATCCTCAGATCAGTGTTAGTGATCCTCAGATCAGTGTTAGTGATCCTCAGATCAGTGTTAGTGAGCCTCAGATCAGTGTTAGTGCGCCTCAGATCAGTGTTAGTGATCCTCAGATCAGTGTTAGTGATCCTCAGATCAGTGTTAGTGCGCCTCAGATCAGTGTTAGTGCCCTCAGATCAGTGTTAGTGCGCCTCAGATCAGTGTTAGTGCGCCTCAGATCAGTGTTAGTGCGCCTCAGATCAGTGTTAGTGATCCTCAGATCAGTGTTAGTGATCCTCAGATCAGTGTTAGTGATCCTCAGATCAGTGTTAGTGATCCTCAGATCAGTGTTAGTGCGCCTCAGATCGGTGTTAGTGCGCCTCAGATCGGTGTTAGTGCGCCTCAGATCGGTGTTAGTGCGCCTCCGATCGGTGTTAGTGAGCCTCAGATCAGTGTTAGTGAGCCTCAGATCAGTGTTAGTGCGCCTCAGATCAGTGTTAGTGAGCCTCAGATCAGTGTTAGTGATCCTCAGATCAGTGTTAGTGAGCCTCAGATCAGTGTTAGTGATCCTCAGATCAGTGTTAGTGATCCTCAGATCAGTGTTAGTGAGCCTCAGATCAGTGTTAGTGAGCCTCAGATCAGTGTTAGTGAGCCTCAGATCAGTGTTAGTGCGCCTCAGATCAGTGTTAGTGAGCCTCAGATCAGTGTTAGTGATCCTCAGATCAGTGTTAGTGAGCCTCAGATCAGTGTTAGTGATCCTCAGATCAGTGTTAGTGCGCCTCAGATCAGTGTTAGTGATCCTCAGATCAGTGTTAGTGCGCCTCAGATCAGTGTTAGTGCGCCTCAGATCAGTGTTAGTGCGCCTCAGATCAGTGTTAGTGCGCCTCAGATCAGTGTTAGTGCGCCTCAGATCAGTGTTAGTGCGCCTCAGATCAGCGTTAGTGCGCCTCAGATCAGCGTTAGTGAGCCTCAGATCAGTGTTAGTGATCCTCAGATCAGTGTTAGTGATCCTCAGATCAGTGTTAGTGATCCTCAGATCAGTGTTAGTGCGCCTCAGATCAGTGTTAGTGCGCCTCAGATCAGTGTTAGTGCGCCTCAGATCAGTGTTAGTGCGCCTCAGATCAGTGTTAGTGATCCTCAGATCAGTGTTAGTGATCCTCAGATCAGTGTTAGTGATCCTCAGATCAGTGTTAGTGATCCTCAGATCAGTGTTAGTGATCCTCAGATCAGTGTTAGTGCGCCTCAGATCAGTGTTAGTGATCCTCAGATCAGTGTTAGTGCGCCTCAGATCAGTGTTAGTGCGCCTCAGATCAGTGTTAGTCCGCCTCAGATCAGTGTTAGTGATCCTCAGATCAGTGTTAGTGCGCCTCAGATCAGCGTTAGTGAGCCTCAGATCAGCGTTAGTGATCCTCAGATCAGCGTTAGTGATCCTCAGATCAGCGTTAGTGATCCTCAGATCAGTGTTAGTGATCCTCAGATCAGCGTTAGTGAGCCTCAGATCAGCGTTAGTGAGCCTCAGATCAGCGTTAGTGATCCTCAGATCAGCGTTAGTGATCCTCAGATCAGTGTTAGTGATCCTCAGATCAGCGTTAGTGATCCTCAGATCAGTGTTAGTGATCCTCAGATCAGTGTTAGTGCGCCTCAGATCAGTGTTAGTGCGCCTCAGATCAGTGTTAGTGATCCTCAGATCAGTGTTAGTGCGCCTCAGATCAGTGTTAGTGCGCCTCAGATCAGTGTTAGTGCGCCTCAGATCAGTGTTAGTGCGCCTCAGATCAGTGTTAGTGCGCCTCAGATCAGTGTTAGTGCGCCTCAGATCAGTGTTAGTGCGCCTCAGATCAGTGTTAGTGCGCCTCAGATCAGTGTTAGTGATCCTCAGATCAGTGTTAGTGATCCTCAGATCAGTGTTAGTGCGCCTCAGATCAGTGTTAGTGCGCCTCAGATCAGTGTTAGTGATCCTCAGATCAGTGTTAGTGATCCTCAGATCAGTGTTAGTGCGCCTCAGATCAGTGTTAGTGCGCCTCAGATCAGTGTTAGTGATCCTCAGATCAGTGTTAGTGATCCTCAGATCAGTGTTAGTGCGCCTCAGATCAGTGTTAGTGCGCCTCAGATCAGTGTTAGTGCGCCTCAGATCAGTGTTAGTGCGCCTCAGATCAGTGTTAGTGATCCTCAGATCAGTGTTAGTGATCCTCAGATCAGTGTTAGTGAGCCTCAGATCAGTGTTAGTGCGCCTCAGATCAGTGTTAGTGAGCCTCAGATCAGCGTTAGTGAGCCTCAGATCAGCGTTAGTGAGCCTCAGATCAGCGTTAGTGAGCCTCAGATCAGCGTTTGTGATCCTCAGATCAGCGTTAGTGATCCTCAGATCAGTGTTAGTGCGCCTCAGATCAGTGTTAGTGCGCCTCAGATCAGTGTTAGTGATCCTCAGATCAGTGTTAGTGATCCTCAGATCAGTGTTAGTGCGCCTCAGATCAGTGTTAGTGCGCCTCAGATCAGTGTTAGTGATCCTCAGATCAGTGTTAGTGCGCCTCAGATCAGTGTTAGTGCGCCTCAGATCAGTGTTAGTGATCCTCAGATCAGTGTTAGTGATCCTCAGATCAGTGTTAGTGATCCTCAGATCAGTGTTAGTGATCCTCAGATCAGTGTTAGTGCGCCTCAGATCAGTGTTAGTGCGCCTCAGATCAGTGTTAGTGAGCTTGATCGTGACATGTGTTGTGTTTGATGCTAGATCCCTGCGCGCCGCTGCTGTCGTGATGGAGCATGTTCAAGGGGCCTGGAAGAGCGCCAGTCACGGCTTCGGATGCAAAGACTCGGTGTTCGAAGATCCCTGCATGTCTCCCAACATCCTCAAGAACTTCCCGTACCGGAGACTGTCCGACGATGGGAGAATCCCAGACTCCAAAGCTAGCGGCACAATCCGCGTCTACCTGCCCAACAAACAGCGGACTGTGGTAACAACACAATCATCTTGTTCATGATGAGGATGTAGTGTGTCTTCTAATATTTTCTAATATCCAACAATATTATTGATCTCCTGCATTGACAGCATTATATGAGAACGGAGCTGGACGATGACATCCCAGTTTTCTCCAGAGCGGCTATATATATAAATGAACTAAATGAATAACTTTTTTTACAACAGAAGTGAAGCATCACTGAACTTCCTTAAGCTGGACTGAGACGCTGTGTGTTGTAAAGCGCTATATTAATAAAGCTGACTTGACGAGTCCGTTAGCGAAGGGCACATGTGATGTCACTTCATGGAAGTAGCCTTGTTTTATCGTTTAGTCATGTGACCCATGGTGGTGGATCTCTATCGTCCTCGGTGTGAACGGGCCTTTATCTTGGAAGTGCCTTGATGTAAAAGTAGTTTGTTTTTAGTAGAGATGCACTGATTTATGACAATTTGGGCCGATAATTCTTTATATTTGGAAGCCGATAACCAAAATATTAGCTGATAAATCCAAATTTTATGTCTTTTTTGAAAGCCTGATTGCAAAAACAAGCGTCTCAGCATTAAAAGCCACGTCCCAAACACACAATTATGATGATCTCAATATAATTTTATGTAGCTTATATGACAGACTAAATGTATTTTCATTCACTCACACTATGTAAGTGATTTCAATCATATTTCAAGCAATTCATAACCATCATGTTGAACTGTCGCATCTGAAGAGTCTCAGCTGAAGGAAATAATACATTATTTATCAGCTTTAATATATCAGCCATATTTTCTTATCGGCCAATAATGGTAACATTAAAAATGAACATATATCTTTTATTTTTTTATTTTTTTTACATTTTATTAATATTTGCAAAAATTACAACATAGTGAACACAGAACACAACTACAAAACACACACAAAAAATCAATAAAACATGAACGTATATCTGCCGAGACCGATATATCGTGCATCTAGTTTTTACAAACTCACAAATGCTAGTCAATATAACGCTAAAGATCTATGTAATGTTCATATTCATGTTCATACCTTTCTTTTCCATTGAAGTGCTGAAATATGAGAACTGTGTTGACTCAGGTGAACGTGCGGCCGGGGATGACGCTGCGCAACTGCCTCCTCAAGGCCCTGAAGGTGCGAGGCCTGCAGCCCGAGTGCTGCGCCGTCTTCAAGCTGCACCGGGAACACACGTTGTAAGCACAAACAATATTAATACAAATGGAATACAGTGAGAAAGGCTGAGACATGCACTGCCAATAAAAAACTGTTTTTATATTAAATGCATCAGAAAAAGACTTCATGTGAAAAACACATAGTATCTCTACAAAGCGCTGTACAGTAATCACTCATAAAACCCAGTGTACCGTAATTGATAGGGCTGGGTATTGATGGAGACTAACTCATTTGGTATGATTCTGTTTCACAAGCACATAATTCGATTCTGATTCATTTGGGAATGTAATGTTGAACGCTGGGATATCCTGGAGGAAAAGCTCATGTCAGTTAATGGCTGAAAATAATGTTGAAGCAGTTTTGCAGAGAGAAAGTCGATTGCAGTGACCAGAGCAAAGCTGATCGATGCATAACACGCTTTACAACGATGCATTGGCTAATATTAACTAACAATGAGCTATATATATATAACTTTTTTTTTTTACAGTATTTAATCTTTATTGTTAGTTCATGTCAGCTCAGGTCCATTAATTAATATACATATTTTTATTTTAAAATGTTCAGATTAAAGTCTGCATAACAGAAGTTGCTCTAGTCTTCTCTCCTCTATTGTGCCGTATATCGAGTGAAGCGCTTCAGGAACAAGAACACATGTGGGCGGGGCTTGATTGTGTCTGTGGGGAACTGATTGGATGGTTGTGGTTTGCTATTGGCTGATCTCCTGTGAGTGACAGGTTGCCCCGCCCTCGTCATCAGAGAAGAGAAGAGATGTTTAGAACAATAAAACAAGGAATTTAAAACAATAATGATGTGAACATTTAGAATAAACACTACAAAATTACTAAAAAAAAAACTAGAACGGTCCATTTTGATTTCATGATTGTGATTTTAGCATCAACCAAGAATAATAAATGCTTTTCATTGTTAGATCATGTTAAATAATGAAACCTTATTCTCACTGGTGCATCTTCTGAATACCGCCTTAATAAACTGTTATTTCCTGGTTAATAACTGTAATAGTTTAGACCGAACGGTAAGGCTAGTCTTGCCCCTGAGATGCCCTGCACTGCTCCATGAACACCATGTTGTTTTGTGCAGTAAGAAGCTGCGGATGGACTGGAGCACAGACTCCACCTCGCTGGTGGGAGAGGAGCTTCTGGTCGAAGTCTTGGATCACGTCCCGCTGACCACGCACAATTTTGTGAGTTCCCGTAGTCCGTGTGTGTGAGTTGAGCTGATGTTCGCTTTACAGTGGCTCTAACATCCGACCGTCCCCTTCACAGGTACGAAAGACATTTTTGAAGTTGGCCTTTTGTGACATATGTCAGAAGTTTCTTCTACATGGCTTCAGATGTCAGACGTGCGGCTATAAGTTTCACGAGCATTGCAGCACCAAAGTGCCCACCATGTGTGTGGACTGGAGCAACATCCGACAGCTGCTGTGAGTGTGCAAAACCACAGACACCAGCACACACACTCCACACTCATGCACATCAGCGGCTGCATTAGTTGCTTAGACTAGTTTCTGGTGGTTTCTGGGTCTAGAAAAGATCCTCAGGCCTTGGAAAAGCCACAGAAATGCTTAAAAACAGGTTATACATGTTCTGTTATATTGTTACCATGCTGCTTTTGTGTTATCAGATTACTTTATTTGATGTAACAACGCATTACAAGGAACTTGCATTACGTAATCGGATTACCGCTTTGATGTGACGTGTAAAGTAACGCATTACAAGTAACGTACATTACGTAATCGGATTACCGCTTTGATGTGACGTGTAAAGTAACGCATTACATGGAACTTGCATTACGTAGTCGGATTACCGCTTTGATGTGACGTGTAAAGTAACGCATTACAAGTAACGTACATTACGTAATCGGATTACCGTTTTGATGTGACGTGTAAAGTAACGCATTACAAGTAACGTGCATTACGTAATCGGATTACCGCTTTGATGTAACGTGTAAAGTAACGCATTACAAGTAACGTACATTACGTAATCGGATTACCGCTTTGATGTGACGTGTAAAGTAACGCATTACAAGTAACGTACATTACGTAATCGGATTACCGTTTTGAATGTTACGTGTAAAGTAACGCATTACGTAATCGGATTACCGCTTTGATGTAACATGTAAAGTAACGCATTACAAGTAACGTGCATTACGTAGTCGGATTACCGCTTTGATGTGACGTGTAAAGTAACGCATTACAAGTAACGTGCATTACGTAATCGGATTACCGTTTTGAATGTTACGTGTAAAGTAACGCATTACGTAATCGGATTACCGCTTTGATGTGACGTGTAAAGTAACGCATTACAAGTAACGTACATTACGTAGTCGGATTACCGCTTTGATGTGACGTGTAAAGTAACGCATTACAAGTAACGTGCATTACGTAGTCGGATTACCGCTTTGATGTGACGTGTAAAGTAACGCATTACAAGTAACGTACATTACGTAGTCGGATTACCGCTTTGATGTGACGTGTAAAGTAACGCATTACAAGTAACGTACATTACGTAGTCGGATTACCGCTTTGATGTGACGTGTAAAGTAACGCATTACATGGAACTTGCATTACGTAATCGGATTACCGCTTTGAATGTTACGTGTAAAGTAACGCATTACGTAATCGGATTACCGCTTTGATGTAACGTGTAAAGTAACGCATTACAAGTAACGCATTACGTAATCGGATTACCGCTTTGATGTAACGTGTAAAGTAACGCATTACAAGTAACGTGCATTACGTAATCGGATTACCGCTTTGATGTAACGTGTAAAGTAACGCATTACAAGTAACGTGCATTACGTAATCGGATTACCGTTTTGATGTAACGTGTAAAGTAACGCATTACGTAATCGGATTACCATTTTGATGTAACGTGTAAAGTAACGCATTACGTAATCGGATTACCGTTTTGATGTAACGTGTAAAGTAACGCATTACAAGTAACGTGCATTACGTAGTCGGATTACCGCTTTGATGTGACGTGTAAAGTAACGCATTACAAGTAACGTGCATTACGTAATCGGATTACCGCTTTGATGTAACGTGTAAAGTAACGCATTACAAGTGACGTGCATTACGTAGTCGGATTACCGCTTTGATGTAACGTATAAAGTAACGCATTACAAGTAACGTGCATTACGTAATCGGATTACCGCTTTGATGTAACGTGTAAAGTAACGCATTACGTAATCGGATTACCATTTTGATGTAACGTGTAAAGTAACGCATTACGTAATCGGATTACCGTTTTGATGTAACGTGTAAAGTAACGCATTACGTAATCGGATTACCATTTTGATGTAACGTGTAAAGTAACGCATTACGTAATCGGATTACCATTTTGATGTAACGTGTAAAGTAACGCATTACGTAATCGGATTACCATTTTGATGTAACGTGTAAAGTAACGCATTACGTAATCGGATTACCATTTTGATGTAACGTGTAAAGTAACGCATTACGTAATCGGATTACCGTTTTGATGTAACGTGTAAAGTAACGCATTACGTAATCGGATTACCATTTTGATGTAACGTGTAAAGTAACGCATTACGTAATCGGATTACCGTTTTGATGTAACGTGTAAAGTAACGCATTACGTAGTCGGATTACCATTTTGATGTAACGTGTAAAGTAACGCATTACGTAATCGGATTACCGTTTTGATGTAACGTGTAAAGTAACGCATTACAAGTAACGTGCATTACGTAGTCGGATTACCGCTTTGATGTAACGTGTAAAGTAACGCATTACAAGTAACGTGCATTACTTAATCGGATTACCGCTTTGATGTAACGTGTAAAGTAACGCATTACAAGTAACGTGCATTACGTAGTCGGATTACCGCTTTGATGTAACGTGTAAAGTAACGCATTACAAGTAACGTGCATTACGTAGTCGGATTACCGTTTTGATGTAACGTGTAAAGTAACGCATTACAAGTAACGTGCATTACGTAGTCGGATTACCGTTTTGATGTGACGTGTAAAGTAACGCATTACAAGTAACGTGCATTACGTAGTCGGATTACCGTTTTGATGTAACGTATAAAGTAACGCATTACAAGTAACGTGCATTACGTAGTCGGATTACCGCTTTGATGTAACGTGTAAAGTAACGCATTACAAGTAACGTGCATTACGTAGTCGGATTACCGTTTTGATGTAACGTGTAAAGTAACGCATTACAAGTAACGTGCATTACGTAGTCGGATTACCGTTTTGATGTGACGTGTAAAGTAACGCATTACAAGTAACGTGCATTACGTAGTCGGATTACCGTTTTGATGTGACGTGTAAAGTAACGCATTACAAGTAACGTGCATTACGTAGTCGGATTACCGTTTTGATGTAACGTGTAAAGTAACGCATTACAAGTAACGTGCATTACGTAGTCGGATTACCGCTTTGATGTGACGTGTAAAGTAACGCATTACAAGTAACGTGCATTACGGAGTCGGATTACCGCTTTGATGTAACGTATAAAGTAACGCATTACAAGTAACGTGCATTACGTAGTCGGATTACCGTTTTGATGTAACGTGTAAAGTAACGCATTACAAGTAACGTGCATTACGTAGTCGGATTACCGCTTTGATGTAACGTATAAAGTAACGCATTACAAGTAACGTGCATTACGTAGTCGGATTACCGTTTTGATGTAACGTGTAAAGTAACGCATTACAAGTAACGTGCATTACGTAGTCGGATTACCGCTTTGATGTAACGTATAAAGTAACGCATTACAAGTAACGTGCATTACGTAATCGGATTACCGCTTTGATGTAACGTGTAAAGTAACGCATTACAAGTAACGTGCATTACGTAATCAGATTACCGCTTTGATGTAACGTGTAAAGTAACGCATTACAAGTAACGTGCATTACGTAGTCGGATTACCGCTTTGATGTAACGTATAAAGTAACGCATTACAAGTAACGTGCATTACGTAATCAGATTACCGCTTTGATGTAACGTGTAAAGTAACGCATTACAAGTAACGTGCATTACGTAATCGGATTACCGCTTTGATGTGACGTGTAAAGTAATGCATTACAAGTAACGTGCATTACGTAATCGGATTACCGTTTTGATGTAACGTATAAAGTAACGCATTACAAGTAACGTGCATTACGTAATCGGATTACCGTTTTGATGTAACGTGTAAAGTAACGCATTACAAGTAACGTGCATTACGTTGTCGGATTACCGCTTTGATGTGACGTGTAAAGTAACGCATTACAAGTAACGTGCATTACGTAATCGGATTACCGTTTTGATGTAACGTGTAAAGTAACGCATTACAAGTAACGTGCATTACGTAATCGGATTACCGTTTTGATGTGACGTGTAAAGTAACGCATTACAAGTAACGTGTAAAGTAACGCATTACAAGTAACGTGCATTACGTAATCGGATTACCGTTTTGATGTAACGTGTAAAGTAACGCATTACAAGTAACGTGCATTACGTAATAGGATTACCGTTTTGATGTAACGTGTAAAGTAACGCATTACAAGTAGCGTGCATTACGTAGTCGGATTACCGCTTTGATGTAACGTGTTAAGTTACGCATTACAAGTAACGTGCATTACATAATCGGATTACCGCTTTGATGTAATGTGTTAAGTAACGCGTTACAAGTAACGTGCATTACGTAGTCGGATTACCGTTTTGATGTAACGTGTAAAGTAACGAGTTACAAGTAACGTGCATTACGTAATCAGATTACCGCTTTGATGTAACGTGTAAAGTAACGCATTACAAGTAACGTGCATTACGTAATCGGATTACCGTTTTGATGTAACGTGTAAAGTAACGCATTACAAGTAACGTGCATTACGTAATCGGATTACCGTTTTGATGTAACGTGTAAAGTAACGCATTACAAGTAACGTGCATTACGTAATCGGATTACCGTTTTGATGTAACGTGTAAAGTAACGCATTACAAGTAACGTGCATTACGTAATCGGATTACCGTTTTGATGTAACGTGTAAAGTAACGCATTACAAGTAACGTGCATTACGTAATCGGATTACCGTTTTGATGTAACGTGTAAAGTAACGCATTACAAGTAATGTGCATTACGTAATCAGATTGTAAAGTAACGCATTACAAGTAACGTGCATTACGTAATCAGATTACCGCTTTGATGTAACGTGTAAAGTAACGCATTACAAGTAATGTGCATTACGTAATCAGATTGTAAAGTAACGCATTACAAGTAACGTGCATTACGTAATCAGATTACCGCTTTGATGTAACGTGTAAAGTAACGCATTACAAGTAACGTGCATTACGTAATCAGATTACCGCTTTGACGTAACGTGTAAAGTAACGCATTACAAGTAACGTGCATTATGTAATCGGATTACCGTTTTGATGTAACGTGTAAAGTAACGCATTACAAGTAACGTGCATTACGTAATCAGATTACCGCTTTGACGTAACGTGTAAAGTAACGCATTACAAGTAACGTGCATTACGTAATCAGATTACCGCTTTGATGTAACGTGTAAAGTAACGCATTACAAGTAACGTGCATTACGTAATCAGATTACCGCTTTGACGTAACGTGTAAAGTAACGCATTACAAGTAACGTGCATTATGTAATCGGATTACCGTTTTGATGTAACGTGTAAAGTAACGCATTACAAGTAACGTGCATTACGTAATCAGATTACCGTTTTGATGTAACGTGTAAAGTAACGCATTACAAGTAACGTGCATTACGTAATCGGATTACCGCTTTGATGTAACGTGTAAAGTAACGCATTACAAGTAACGTGCATTACGTAATCGGATTACCGCTTTGATGTAACGTGTAAAGTAACGCATTACAAGTAACGTGCATTACGTAATCGGATTACCGCTTTGATGTAACGTGTAAAGTAACGCATTACAAGTAACGTGCATTACGTAATCGGATTACCGCTTTGATGCAAATACTGTCAACAGACAGACAATATTATTTTCACGATGAGTTAGGAGTGAAATGCTCTATAAATGAGCTGGGGTTCGGTAGCATGTTGCCAGGCTTCTTTCCTCTATTTAAATGCAGATAGACATGAAGGGAGGCTCACAGAAAGAGTTTTGCATAGAGGCCCTCACACGTTGTAGATGTCTATCAATGGTCAACATGTAAAGCATGGCACAAAGGTCCATTCTTCTGCAGCACAATTCATCACAAAGATGAAAAAACAAACTTCTAATGCTTTTTAAGGAAAACCTTCATTGGTCCATCTTTTAGAAATTAGTTATTAGTTATTTTTCCAGGCTGTTCCCGACTCCCGGAGAGAACGGCACTCCGTCACTCCCGCCCCTCTCGTCCCGTCGGATGCAAAACTCTAAATTCTCCTTCAGGTAAATGGAGTCTGTGTCTGTATGAGCTCAGATGTAGTGACCCGACACCAGCGCTCCTCTGAGGACCAGAGCGGGTCACTCACGACGCCCCCTACCTTTCCTTTTCGTTACTTGTATTTGATCATACTTGTAGTTCCTTGTATTAGTGTTATTTTACGTTTGTCATAGATTTATTCATATTTTGAATTGGCTTTTGATTTGTAACTTTAGGTTCATTTAGTTATATTTTCGCTTTTTAGGTTTAATTTATTTGTATTTGTATTTAATTTGTATTATTTTTCCCAGGTAACAGTTTCAGTGCTTCAGCTTTTAAGGCAACATTTCTAATTTTCATTTAGTTTAAGTTTTTGAACTAATATTTACAGTTTTTTTTTATTTCAGCTTTGTCAATTAACAGAAATGTTTTTATAGTTAACGATAATAATACTAACCCTGACATGTTTTAAAAGGTTTTTGCTTTAAAACCTATCTGGTCAGCTTTACCAACTTTTTTTAATAATCTGAACATTGTGCATGACTTTAAAATGTTTCATTATAAATAATTGTAAATTATTGCTTATATTTACCCATTTAGTGCTGAAATGATTAGCTTTAGAAAGTTCAGCATTTCTGGAGATTTGATTATCACAGATAATAATGTAGTCTAATTTTGACTAACACAAAAGTAGCCATTAATTAACATTAGCATAATTATTTCAACACACTGCTATAGAAGTATATCCACATGACGAAACACAGGACTAATCTGATAGAGTTGCTCGATCTTGTCTTGTGAACTTGCATCCGTTTTTTTCAACGTTGTTTACATGATATTAAGCCATTTGGTAACTTTCACTGCATTCTAAAAACATGATTTAATATACCGTATATATCACATGTTTAATGTCATGCCCTTCTCCAGTCCCTATCACAGATACTCCACGCCGAACGCTTTAAACTACATCAACATCAGTCCCTCGCCGGCCGCTGGCGTGTCCCTCAGTCATAAAGTGTTGTCCACGTCTACGCCGAACGTCCACATGACGAGCACCACACAGCCCGTGGACGAGGCCGCCTATCAGGTGACGCGCTTCTCCATCCTCACCGCCTTTCAGGGCCAGATTTACTAGATGAGATCGCGATCGCCGATGGGAGAGGAAATCCTCGAAATAATCACCAACAGTCTATCGAGAGCTTGGCTATCAGTCTGTTCGGATAAATGCTTTCTTTGGGCGGTAAATAAACGCATTAATACAGTAAACTGACGAGCTCAAACCTTAGTAAATCACGTTAAATACATTTACAGTGAACAATACTTCTACAGCATTTATAATTCATACTTCGTAGCGGTGTAACGATTCCCTCACGATGCGATACATATCTCCATTATATCACGATACTATATTATAGCGATACTCCAGGATAAAAGCTTTCTACTTTTTTTTTTACTGTAGATTAAAATGCTAAATTTGATATTATATTGTGTGTGTAAATGAATATGATGGACTTGGTGCTGAAACCCAAAGCACAGGACAATAGAGACTCCAGAATAACAATATTCATGATTCTGAAGCTGGAAATACTGAATTATTGTAGACGAATATGCTTTCACTGTCACTGACTAGATATATTTAAAATAATGTCGGACACTTTTACTGGTAACATCAGACATCTGGCATTATCAGGACACACACATATTCCCCCACTGCATTATTATATATTATATTCAACATTATATATAGTAGTTTAATGTCGTACAGACACTAAAACTCTGTAAACTTACATTTTCCTCACATAGTAATTTTTATTTTGGGGATCTATACACAATACGTATTGTTGCATTTCTGTATTGCGAGATATTGTGACACTAGTTATGACATGCTTTCTATGGACAGTAAATAATTAATACAGTAAACTGACGTTAGTAAATCACGTTACATGATTAATGTAAATATCGCGTCTGAAAGGGAAACTCCTATAGAAGTGTTGAGCTCAGCCGCAGGAACATCGGCTTTCCGTCGCTCATTTCTCTCGCCGTGTCTTCAGTCAATCCTGACCGGAGCTTTAGCGTGTACGGAGCGATCAAGCTGTTAGTAAACCTGGCCCACGTTCTTCATCAGACTAGTAGTGTTCTCTGACACGTGTTAACCGTCTGTCCTCCTTCATTCACAGGAAGCTTTAGGCTGTGACGACTCAGGTGAGGGCTTCTCCTGACGCGCTCCTCAGTTCACTGCACATTATCCTGATGATCTCACTTGAATTATGGGTCACACTTCCGGTTCAGAAAGACAAAAACTAATCCTTTCAAATCATGAGGTTGCCCTTTAAATAAAGCCGATCTGTCAGTTTTCCTTCATGTTTAGTTTAGGAATTTGAACGTGACTATCTATGCCGAGCTCTTCAGTCGCTGCATTCTTCTCCTCATGATTCCTCGTTTCCCTTCTGCGTTCCGCTGTGAAAGAATGAACGAGAACAACATGTACTGCACATCTGGGTCTGTTCTCCCGATATAATTGATCATATATCCCATTAATAGTTCACTGGAATGCAATAGTTCACTCCTCAAATCCTCACGTCTCTTTCCTGGTTTTGTTTTCACGGGTAAATACAATTTATAATCTGTCAAAATTACAGAAATCACTTAATCACGCAATACTGAAGTTAATGAACATTAACTTATGAGACAGATCTATTACTGCAGTGATCTTTAACCCATCCGTTATTGCTCTGGACAGAACCGTGCTTGTGTGGTTATTCATGGTATGTTTAAAGTACCTTGTTGATGCTTTTACACTTTTAAATCTCCTTTAAATGTTATCTGGTTGAAGAGTGAGTAGAATAATGTCATCTCATTGTACACGGTTTAAAAAAAGAACTATAATTGAGTTCATAGAGCGAGACTTTCACGTTCAACGGAAGTTACACCCATAATTCAAGAAGCAGGAGTAAGGTGGATAGGTTAATTATGGCTGACGTCATCTTTGTCGCATCGGTTCATAGGAAGCCCTCATAACGAAAGCCCGACCGACTGGCCCAAAACCCCGGTTCCGGCTCACAGGGACAACGCTCAGGAAAAAAGAATCGTGAGTAATCGAGTAATCAGAAGTTAAATCTACACATTATCATCAGATTCGTTTCTTGCTACTTGGAGAAAAAGTTCAATGCTGTTCTGAATAGAACTAGGGTTCTTAAAGAGTGTTGTATGAGGAGAATAGGGCTCCATATAGAGCTAACGGGGATTTCACTGGGTTGGAACATGAGCTGGTTTGTTCGTTGGTCACCAGCGTCCGCGAGAGAAGAGAGACTCCAGCTATTACTGGGAGATCGAGGCCAGCGAAGTGCTTCTGCTCTCCAGGATCGGATCGGGCTCCTTCGGCACCGTTTACAAAGGGAAGTGGCACGGTAAGAGCTCTCTCTCTCAGCATCATTCTGGGGTTTTACACATATTATATAGAAACCCCTAATATATTACATCATTACACCAGTAGGTGCGACAAGTGTCTGTTAAAAAATGTATTTGTCATTGAATCATTCGTCCAAGAGATTCGTTCAAAAACACTAATTCATCCAGTAATGAAACAGGTGAAGTTATTATGAGTGAGTTATTGAATCATTCATTCAAAATCGCTGATTCATCCAGTAATGAAACAAGTGAAGTTATTATGAGTGAGTTATTGAATCATTCATTCAAAAACACTAATTCATCCAGTAATGAAACAAGGGAAGTCTTTATGAGTGAGTCATTGAATCATTCATTCAAAAACACTGATTCATCCAGTAATGAAACAAGGGAAGTCTTTATGAGTGAGTCATTGAATCATTCATTCAAAATCGCTGATTCATCCAGTAATGAAACAAGTGAAGTTATTATGAGTGAGTTATTGAATCATTCATTCAAGAGATTCGTTCAAAAACACTGATTCATCCAGTAATGAAACAAGTGAAGTCTTTATGAGTGAGTCATTGAATCATTCATTCAAAATCGCTGATTCATCCAGTAATGAAACAAGGGAAGTCTTTATGAGTGAGTTATTGAATCATTCATTCAAGAGATTCATTCAAAAACTCTGATTCATCCAGTAATGAAACAAGAGAAGTCTTTATGAGTGAGTCATTGAATCATTCATTCAAAAACACTGATTCATCCAGTAATGAAACAAGGGAAGTCTTTATGAGTGAGTTATTGAATCATTCATTCAAGAGATTCATTCAAAAACTCTGATTCATCCAGTAATGAAACAAGTGAAGTCTTTATGAGTGAGTCATTGAATCATTCATTCAAAAACACTGATTCATCCAGTAATGAAACAAGGGAAGTCTTTATGAGTGAGTTATTTAATCATTCATTCAAGAGATTCATTCAAAAACTCTGATTCATCCAGTAATGAAACAAGTGAAGTCTTTATGAGTGAGTCATTGAATCATTCATTCAAAATCACTGATTCATCCAGTAATGAAACAAGGGAAGTCTTTATGAGTGAGTTATTGAATCATTCATTCAAGAGATTCATTCAAAAACTCTGATTCATCCAGTAATGAAACAAGTGAAGTCTTTATGAGTGAGTCATTGAATCATTCATTCAAAAACACTGATTCATCCAGTAATGAAACAAGTGAAGTCTTTATGAGTGAGTCATTGAATCATTCATTCAAAAACACTGATTCATCCAGTAATGAAACAAGTGAAGTCTTTATGAGTGAGTCATTGAATCATTCATTCAAAATCGCTGATTCATCCAGTAATGAAACAAGTGAAGTCTTTATGAGTGAGTCATTGAATCATTCATTCAAAAACACTGATTCATCCAGTAATGAAACAAGGGAAGTCTTTATGAGTGAGTTATTGAATCATTCATTCAAGAGATTCGTTCAAAAACACTGATTCATCCAGTAATGAAACAAGTGAAGTCTTTATGAGTGAGTCATTGAATCATTCATTCAAAATCGCTGATTCATCCAGTAATGAAACAAGTGAAGTCTTTATGAGTGAGTCATTGAATCATTCATTCAAAATCGCTGATTCATCCAGTAATGAAACAAGTGAAGTCTTTATGAGTGAGTCATTGAATCATTCATTCAAAAACACTGATTCATCCAGTAATGAAACAAGTGAAGTCTTTATGAGTGAGTCATTGAATCATTCATTCAAAATCGCTGATTCATCCAGTAATGAAACAAGTGAAGTCTTTATGAGTGAGTCATTGAATCATTCATTCAAAATCGCTGATTCATCCAGTAATGAAACAAGTGAAGTCTTTATGAGTGAGTCATTGAATCATTCATTCAAAAACACTGATTCATCCAGTAATGAAACAAGTGAAGTCTTTATGAGTGAGTCATTGAATCATTCATTCAAGAGATTCGTTCAAAAACACTGATTCATCGAGTAATGAATGATATATATATAACTGTGAGGCTGAGTTAATGTTTGTTGATTTTTCGGTGATCTTTGTTTGATCTGTAATGTCTTTTCAGGTGATGTTGCTGTAAAGATTTTAAAGGTGACGAATCCCACACCGGAGCAGTTACAGGCCTTTCGCAATGAAGTGGCTGTTCTCAGGTAAACCAGTGGGATGATCCCAGTATTCCCACAGACGAGTGCAGACACTGTAATGAGCTGGAGTCTTCATCCAGAGTGTGTTCAACACTGATCACGCTGACGCTGCTCTGTGCTGTTGTTTCAGGAAGACCAGGCATGTCAATATTGTGCTGTTTATGGGATACATGACCAAGACAAAGCTGGCCATTGTGACGCAGTGGTGTGAGGGGAGCAGTCTCTACAAACATCTGCACGTGCAGGAGACCAACTTCCAGATGTTCCAGCTGATGGACATCGCCCGGCAGACGGCGCAGGGCATGGAGTGAGTGTTCGCGTCACCACTTCTGTTTCCGTCGCGCTGAGTTCATTCCGAACGTAGTGTTTACGTGAACGCTGAACATGTGATCGGGTCGATGTCGCGTTTATACGTCACAAGCTTCAAATCGGGGGAGATTTTGACATGCGCTCACTGCACGAATATACAGAGTTTCCCGCTGTTAGCGCGTAATAACTATTCTCACACTGGTTCTTTATTTGTTTTAATAGTTATTAAGCAGACTTAATATTTATCCATTTCTGGTCATAATTCTGAGGAAATGAGCGTACGAGCCGCTGCTTATATTGATCACGCAGTAACACTGCCCAAACCCAGTGGTGTGTGTGAGTCTGGAGCCAGCGCTGGCGGCCGTCGTCCTGCTCCACTTCACACACCAGAGGAAGAGGATTATAGAGGACTCGCTTACACCACACTTTATTCACCAGGAGACCAGCGCGTCACACGCCATTACGCTATTTCTACGTCATTACGCTATTTCTACGCCATTACGCTATTTCTACATCATTACGCTATTTCTACATCATTACGCTATTTCTACATCATTACGCTATTTCTACGCCATTATGCTATTTCTACATCATTACGCTATTTCTACGTCATTACGCTATTTCTACGCCATTATGCTATTTCTACATCATTACGCTATTTCTACGCCATTATGCTATTTCTACATCATTACGCTATTTCTACGTCATTACGCTATTTCTACATCATTACGCTATTTCTACGTCATTACGCTATTTCTACGCCATTATGCTATTTCTACATCATTACGCTATTTCTACGTCATTACGCTATTTCTGCGTCATTACGCTATTTCTACGTCATTGCGCTATTTCTACATCATTACGGTCATTACGCTATTTCTGCGTCATTACGCTATTTCTACGTCATTACGCTATTTCTACGTCATTACGCTATTTCTGCGTCATTACGCTAGTTCTACGTCATTACGCTATTTCTACGCCATTACGCTATTTCTACATCATTACGCTATTTCTACGTCATTACGCTATTTCTGCGTCATTACGCTAGTTCTACGTCATTACGCTATTTCTACATCATTACGGTCATTACGCTATTTCTACGTCATTGCGCTATTTCTACATCATTACGGTCATTACGCTATTTCTACGTCATTGCGCTATTTCTACATCATTACGGTCATTACGCTATTTCTACGTCATTACGCTATTTCTACGTCATTACGCTATTTCTACATCATTACGCTATTTCTACATCATTACGTTATTTATTCATCATTACGCTATTTCTACATCATTACGTTATTTATTCATCATTACCCTATTTCTACATCATTACGCTATTTCTACATTATTACGCTATTTATACATCATTACGCTATTTCTACATCATTGCGCTATTTCTACATCATTACGGTATTTCTACATCATTACGCTATTTATACATCATTGCGCTATTTCTACATCATTACGCTATTTATACATCATTGCGGTCATTACGCTATTTCTACGTCATTACGCTATTTCTACATCATTACGCTATTTCTACATCATTACGCTATTTCTACATCATTACGGTTATTACGCTATTTCTACGTCATTACGCTATTTCTACGTCATTACGCTATTTCTACATCATTACGCTATTTCTACATCATTACGTTATTTATTCATCATTACGCTATTTCTACATCATTACGCTATTTCTACATCATTACGCTATTTCTACATCATTACGGTATTTATACATCATTGCGCTATTTCTACATCATTACGCTATTTATACATCATTGCGCTATTTATACATCATTGCTCTATTTATACATCATTGCGCTATTTATACATCATTACGGTCATTACGCTATTTCTACGTCATTGCGCTATTTCTACATCATTACGGTCATTACGCTATTTCTACGTCATTACGCTATTTCTACATCATTACGCTATTTCTACATCATTACGCTATTTCTACATCATTACGGTCATTACGCTATTTCTACGTCATTACGCTATTTCTACGTCATTACGCTATTTCTACATCATTACGCTATTTCTACATCATTACGCTATTTCTACATCATTACGCTATTTCTACATCATTGCGCTATTTCTACATCATTACGCTATTTCTACATCATTGCGCTATTTATACATCATTGCGCTATTTATACATCATTGCTGTTACGACCCCTGATAGTCCAGGAATTCAGGAGTCCAACATTTTGAAATTTACATTAAAGAGGAATGTATAATAGTCAATCTGCTGAAAGAAAAACCACCAATCCAAGTCACTGTGCAAAAAGCCAATACCTTTATTCGAAACAAGAACTAAGGTTTTAGGCAAGATTGAAGAAAGACAATCTGTATGAAATATATACAGTGAATACAGTCGTACTGTATGGTCAATATGGACAATAAAGGGAAAGAGGGGGACGTGGGCGTCGCCAAAGAAAAGAAAGTAATAAAACAAAACGAAAACTAACTCTTAAATAACCTCTAATCCTAACTAAGAAAATAAGGAAGGAAAACAAATATCTTCAGCGTCTGTGACGCCCTAACTAAGCTATCCTGACTACCGTAAACAAAAGTACATGGAGTGGCACTCGCCCCTAACCTACTGTACTAGACAATCCAAAACGCTACGTGTTGCAATGTATGTCACGTGACATTCTTACCTGTCCGCCTCTTTCAGGACTAGTAGCAATGAGAACACTATCTCATGTTAAACACAAAAACGAAAAGAAACGAAGACCAGAAGAACGTACCATACACTCAAATCAAAGCAACACATAGACATAATGGCAATAACCAAAACGGCAGATAGTCTGTATAATGATGACAACACAAGAAAAGCCACGCGGGCTGGAGAGCGTCTGGCGTTCTCTTTTGACGGAGGTGGTCTCTTCCCATTGGCGACAGAAATGATTTATGACGTCAGCGCTGATGATGAGTGACAGGCGGTTGGACCAATCACGGGTGCCTGCAAAAATGAAAGTAAACAAGAGAAACGGGGAGAGAAACATAGAAAACACACACGCACTACAGGGACGTAACACCCCCACCCATAAGAACAAACATATGATAGAGTTTGTTACAACAACAACAACAAAAAAAACAAAGACATATAAACTAACCACACCTAGAGAGGGCATCAGCCACAACATTTTCTGCTCCTTTCTTGTGACGGATTTCCAAATTATAGTTCTGCACAATCAGAGACCAGCGCATGAGCCGCTGATTCTGATTGTACATACGAGAGAGGAAAACTAACGGATTGTGATCCGTATAAACAATCACAGGGAGAGAACTGGAGCCTACATAAACTTCAAAGTATTGAAGCGCCAACAGCAATGCCAGAGCCTCCTTCTCAATGGTCGAATAGTTAACCTGGTGTTTATTAAATTTTCGAGAAAAATAACACACAGGGTGTTCGACGCTATTTTTGTCCTCTTGAAGGAGTACCGCACCGGCACCTACGGCACTTGCATCTACCTCAAGTTTAAAAGGCACGGCAAAGTCTGGAGCTGCCAAAACAGGAGTACTGCACAGCAAAGCCTTCACACTCTCAAATGCATGTTGACACTCAATTGACCAAACAAATTGTTTGGATGGACTCAGTAGACTAGTGAGCGGGTGAACCACGCTGGAAAAATTTCGACAGAAACTGCGGTAGTATCCAGCCATGCCCAAAAATCGGCGCAACTCGCGTCTAGTGGTGGGAATGGAAAATTCGGCTATAGCGGAAACCTTAGCTGCTACGGGTCGAACTTGACCTTGTCCAACCTCCTTGCCAAGATAAGTGATCGTTGCTTGGGCAAAGTCACATTTGGCTAGATTGAGTGTTAATGTGGCTTTTGCTAGCCGTTCAAACACAGTTTGTAACAACGAGACGTGTTCTGACCATTCTGAAGAGTACACTACCAAGTCATCCAAATATGCATTACAATTTGGCACACCTGCCAACACCAGATTAACCAACCTTTGAAATGTTGCGGGTGCGTTGCGCAGCCCGAACGCCATAACCTTGTATTGCATAAGGTGATCAGGTGTTACAAATGCAGAAATATGCGATGCACGAGGAGTTAACGGCACCTGCCAGTATCCCTTTAACAAATCCAACTTGGTAACGAAACGTGCTGAACCAAGGTTATCAATGCAATCCTCCATACGAGGAAGAGGAAAGCAATCTGGCATAGTAACAGCGTTGACTTTACGATAATCCGTGCAAAAACGGAACGTTCCGTCTGATTTAGGAACAAGCACACACGGCGAACTCCACGGACTATAACTAGGAATGGCTAAACCATTTCCTACTAAATACTCAACTTCTTCCTTCATAATAGCTCGCTTGTATGCATTAACACGATAGGCATGTTGTTTGATGGGAGAAGAATTGTTAACATTTATATCATGTTGTAACACCGAAGTTCTAGTAGGTGTGTCATTGAAAAGAGTGGGAAAATTCCGAATTAGCTGTATAATGTCCTGCCTTTGAGATTCAGATAGATGAGTAAGATATGAAGACAGTTCCTTCAACATTTCTGAATTACTCAGTCTAGCACATTGCTGAGGGGCATTACGCAGCACGAGACCATCTTCATCAGCCCCAGCGTTTCCGACTGAAGATGAAACCTTGCCAACTACTGCAACAGACGACACCACAGGTACTGATGTTTCCTCGTCAGGTTTTTTCTGTGGATCCTCCCTACAATGATATGCCTTCAACATATTGATGTGACAGACCCGCGACTTGCGTTTCCTATCAGGAGTGCAAACTACATAATCTGTCTCACTCAACTTCTTCTGTAATACATAGGGACCCGAAAACCGGGCAGACAAAGCTGACCCTGAAGTGGGCAATAACACGAGCACCTGTTCACCAACATGAAAAGAACGAGGGACGGCTTTTACGTCATACCGACGCTTCATGACCTTTTGTGCGGCTGTGAGGGACTCCTTTGCCCGTGCCCAAACATCATGCAAGCGCTCTCGGAAACGACTAACGTAATTCAACACATTAGTTTTAGGACTTGCATCAATCTCCAACATGTTTTCTTTTAGGAGCTTAAGTGGCCCCCTAACATTGTGCCCAAAAACGAGCTCAGCTGGACTGAAACCAAGCGACTCCTGAACAGTTTCGCGCACCGCAAACAACATCAGCGGAACTCCCTCATCCCAATCTTTACTAGTGTCAGCGCAATATTTCCGTAACATAGACTTAAGCGTCTGGTGGAACCGCTCAAGGGAACCCTGACTCTCCGGATGATATGCACTTGAAACTCTGTGGGTTATGGAAAGTGATTGCAAGACCTGATTAAAAATCTTAGACATGAAATTTGTCCCTTGGTCAGTTTGTACAACTTTCGGTAAGCCAAATGTAGCAAAGAATTTAACCAATGCTTTGATGATAACAGACGCAGTAATTTTGCGAAGTGGTACTGCCTCCGGAAACCGGGTGGCCGTACACATTATCGTTAACAGGAACTGATTTCCCGACTTTGTTTTAGGCAGTGGCCCGACACAATCGATAATTACATGTTCAAAAGGTTCTCCAATAACCGGAATAGGACAGAGCGGAGCCGGGGGAATTACCTGATTCGGTTTCCCTATGCACTGGCACGTATGACAGGTGCGGCAAAATTGTACAACATCTTTCTTTAACCCAGGCCAAAAGAAATGTTTGAGAATCCTATTGTAGGTCTTTGTGATGCCTAAATGACCTGACAACACATGATCGTGCGCTAAACATAATACATGCTTACGGTAACCAGAGGGAATAACGACCTGGTACACAACATTCCAGTCACCATCTTTTTCCACATTAGGACACCATTTGCGCATCAGCAAATTATCCTCCACAAAATAAATAACTTTTCCCTCGCTGCTCTTGTCTGAAGAAGCAACAGAGGTAAAGCATTTAACCAAAGACTCATCCTCTTTTTGCGCAGCAATGATCTGTCTACGAGACACAGGCAAATTTAACACATTACTGTCTAACCTCAAGATTTCTGATTTCATAAGTTCGTCAGAAGGGCTGATATTTTCCATAGGTTGTGGAAACACATTTTCAGCAAATACAGGAGCAATAAACGACTCTGATAAGTCGGCAACATCATCCACTTCCTTTGACTGAGCGCGCGTCAGAACGCACGCAGGGAAAGTATCAGGGTAGCTCAGAGACAGCTCATCGCAAGAGACAAAGTTAGGCTGATCAATAACCTCCAACACAGGCATCACTTTACCGCCAGCCAGATCATTCCCAAGAATAAATGAAACACCTTTAATAGGAAGAGAAGGGCGAACACCGACCGACACAAAGCCGGTTACTAGGTCACTCTTTAAATGTACGCGATGTAACGGTGCCTTTACGAACCCCATTTCAATGCCCTGAACTAAAATACTAGAGCCACAAAATGAGTATTCGGACAAAGGTAAAACATTTTCCACCATAAATGAGTGAGCAGCACCGGTATCACGCAACATATTAATTTCCTGCTGATCTTCTAGTTTACCGGTCAGCGAAACTAATCCCTTAAGCACAAATGGACTATAGCCAGACTCAATACAGCCCACATCAGATAAAATCTCAGTATTCGCGCTAACAGAGTTTACAAACCCCACACTTTTAGAATTAGACGGCTGTTGCTGCTGCTTGCGTTTCAGCGTGAGACAATCTGCAATTACATGCCCTGGCTTATGACAGTAAAAACATTCCCTTACCTCTTTAGATCGCGGGGAATTAGACATCGCACGAGGAAGCTGCAAATGGGTAGACTGAACCGTGGAATTTTTCTCAGAACGTGCTGAACTGAACACGGTTTTATGTGTAAGCACAAACTCATCTGCAAACACAGCTGCTTGCGACAAAGAAATTACTTTCTGTTCGTTCAAGTATACAACCACACGTTCTGGCAAACAGTCTTTAAACTCTTCCAACAAAACTAACTCTCTTAAGGAATTAAAATCTGTCAGTTTACTCGCAGTACACCATTTGTCAAAAAGATTGCCCTTTTCTCGAGCAAACTCAACGAAAGTCTGACTGGGAAGTTTTTTGTGGTTTCTAAACCGCTGTCTGTACGCTTCGGGTACTAGTTCGTATGCGCGAAGAATGGCAGATTTAACAATGTCATATTGTAAGCTTTCTTCTAATGACAGCGTTGAACAAACCTCCTGAGCCTTACCAATTAGTTTACACTGAAGTAAGAGGGACCATACATCTTTGGGCCAACGGAGGGAAGATGCGATACGCTCGAAGGCACAAAAATACGTATCTACCTCCGTTTCTCTAAATGGAGGCACTAAAGTAATATGCTTGCTAACGTCGAAGGTCGGAGATGGATCTACCATCGGAGCCGCAACGGAACCCTCAGCACGGGCTGGCCGCACAGCTGATCCAGGGGCCGCTTTTAATGCCTCGAGCTCAATCTGTCGCAGCTTCACCTCTTTATCGGCTTCAACTTCAAGCCTGCGTATCTCGAGCTTAAGGTCCAACTCAGCCTGACGCGCCTGCGCCCTTTCCTGTGCCTCATACTGCAAACGGGCCAGGCGGATTTTCAAACGCCCATCCCCAGACCCAATAGAAGCAGGGGAAGACGGGTCAAAAGGCGGCAAGCCGGCCTTAGTATCGGCCTCCGCGCCAACCTCGGCAACCGTCTCGCTCTGCCCGTCGTCCGACACACCATTACTAGAAGCGCGCGCGCCAGCACCAAGTGGACCGGTGTCTCCAGTCTTAACGCCAGGCAGAAACAAAATGTTACGCTCAACCAAACCTTCGAGGATAGCACTCTTAATATTTCTCTTAAGAGCTTGCCTCACCACAAAGATTTTATAATGGTCCGCAATCTGCAGCAAATCATCTTTTCTGCAATTATCAAACTGCTCTAAGGAGGGATGCTCAACAAACGACTGTAAATCAAACAAAACCATTTTGACTAACGCTACCAGGTAAACTACCGTCAGCACAACACTACGCATTACCGTTCAAAACAGCGTCCAGCAATACGCACTCTGCCAGCACAAACCATATATATTCCTCTCAATGTCTTAGGATGGATGTTAAAGATCCCGGACGAGCCCCCAATTGTTACGACCCCTGATAGTCCAGGAATTCAGGAGTCCAACATTTTGAAATTTACATTAAAGAGGAATGTATAATAGTCAATCTGCTGAAAGAAAAACCACCAATCCAAGTCACTGTGCAAAAAGCCAATACCTTTATTCGAAACAAGAACTAAGGTTTTAGGCAAGATTGAAGAAAGACAATCTGTATGAAATATATACAGTGAATACAGTCGTACTGTATGGTCAATATGGACAATAAAGGGAAAGAGGGGGACGTGGGCGTCGCCAAAGAAAAGAAAGTAATAAAACAAAACGAAAACTAACTCTTAAATAACCTCTAATCCTAACTAAGAAAATAAGGAAGGAAAACAAATATCTTCAGCGTCTGTGACGCCCTAACTAAGCTATCCTGACTACCGTAAACAAAAGTACATGGAGTGGCACTCGCCCCTAACCTACTGTACTAGACAATCCAAAACGCTACGTGTTGCAATGTATGTCACGTGACATTCTTACCTGTCCGCCTCTTTCAGGACTAGTAGCAATGAGAACACTATCTCATGTTAAACACAAAAACGAAAAGAAACGAAGACCAGAAGAACGTACCATACACTCAAATCAAAGCAACACATAGACATAATGGCAATAACCAAAACGGCAGATAGTCTGTATAATGATGACAACACAAGAAAAGCCACGCGGGCTGGAGAGCGTCTGGCGTTCTCTTTTGACGGAGGTGGTCTCTTCCCATTGGCGACAGAAATGATTTATGACGTCAGCGCTGATGATGAGTGACAGGCGGTTGGACCAATCACGGGTGCCTGCAAAAATGAAAGTAAACAAGAGAAACGGGGAGAGAAACATAGAAAACACACACGCACTACAGGGACGTAACAATTGCGCTATTTATACATCATTACGGTCATTACGCTATTTCTACGTCATTGCGCTATTTCTACATCATTACGGTCATTACGCTATTTATACATCATTGCGCTATTTCTACATCATTACTGTCATTACGCTATTTCTACGTCATTGCGCTATTTCTACATCATTACGGTCATTACGCTATTTCTACGTCATTGCGCTATTTCTACATCATTACGGTCATTACGCTATTTCTACGTCATTGCGCTATTTCTACATCATTACGGTCATTACGCTATTTCTACGTCATTGCGCTATTTTTACATCATTACGGTCATTACGCTATTTCTACGTCATTGCGCTATTTCTACATCATTACGGTCATTACGCTATTTCTACGTCATTACGGTCATTACGCTATTTCTACGTCATTGCGCATGCGCAGTCCTTTCAGTTTCAGCTTTTTAGTCCCAGTGAGCCGTCTATCCCGTCACTAGCGGATTGTTTGGTTGCATGTAACCGTAGGCAGTGTTTCCCTGACTTTAGCAGTGTCTACACTGCAGGTTTTCAGGATCACATCTACGCTATTTCTACGTCATTACGCTATTTCTACATCATTACGCTATTTCTACATCATTACGCTATTTCTACATCATTACGCTATTTCTACATCATTGCGCTATTTCTACATCATTACGCTATTTCTACATCATTGCGCTATTTATACATCATTGCGCTATTTATACATCATTGCGCTATTTCTACATCATTACGGTCATTACGCTATTTCTACGTCATTGCGCTATTTCTACGTCATTACGGTCATTACGCTATTTCTACGTCATTGCGCTATTTCTACATCATTACGGTCATTACGCTATTTATACATCATTGCGCTATTTCTACATCATTACGGTCATTACGCTATTTCTACGTCATTGCGCTATTTCTACATCATTACGGTCATTACGCTATTTCTACGTCATTGCGCTATTTCTACATCATTACGGTCATTACGCTATTTCTACGTCATTGCGCTATTTCTACATCATTACGGTCATTACGCTATTTCTACGTCATTGCGCTATTTTTACATCATTACGGTCATTACGCTATTTCTACGTCATTGCGCTATTTCTACATCATTACGGTCATTACGCTATTTCTACGTCATTACGGTCATTACGCTATTTCTACGTCATTGCGCATGCGCAGTCCTTTCAGTTTCAGCTTTTTAGTCCCAGTGAGCCGTCTATCCCGTCACTAGCGGATTGTTTGGTTGCATGTAACCGTAGGCAGTGTTTCCCTGACTTTAGCAGAGTCTACACTGCAGGTTTTCAGGATCACATCTCACAGGCGTGTGTGTGTTGGCTAAACCAACGCTTCTCAACCTCAGGGTTGCAACCCTAAATTATGTTATTTGCTAAATGCAAATTATAACATGCAACTAACCAAATAATCCTGTATGGTTCGGATAGGAAAATTAGCAGGCTTATCAGACTTCAGAATGCTTCCTCACATCAGTGTTGTTGTTGATGTCAACGGCTGTGCATCTGAACCGTGTTGGCGTACATTCTTCAGCGGCTCATCTACTTCAGACCATCATCCTCAAAAACCAAGATCAAAACTACACAGTCAAAGCAAATGCAGAACAAATTATTGGCTGAGAACATGAAACCACTGAAATTCAAGAAATAATTGGAAGCTGAATATGTCCGTATTTAAATTCATGCCATGTGATTGTTAATTTTGTTACCGTTCATGGTAATTAGATCTGCATGCGTGATCGTTAAAAGGATTCAAACACACACGATCTCATTCCTAAATCACAGTGATTCGACTCTGTCTATTCGAGCTTTGATGAGTCGATCACAGTGAACATTCCTGAGTTCTGATCCAGAATCATTCAGATTATCACTGGGATAAGTTTATAGTTCAGATATAAACACTGATGTCTACAGTAAAAATCACCTTTTGAATGAAACTTGACGCTTCAAATAAAGCTTGTAGCAATTACAGCGTTACACCAGTAGGTGGCGACAAGTGAAGTCTTTATCAGTGAGTCATTGAATCATTCACTCAAGAGATTCGTTAAAAAATGCTGATTCATCCAGTAATAAAACATTCATGAATCAAACCGATTTAAAATAATTCAAATTAATATTTATTTTTTAAAATAAAAAATAACTGCAGGAATTAACATTTTGTCAGAACCTCTAGTAAATTTTTGTTGTTTATTCAGAATCGTTATCTCCATTTTTATAAAATAAAAAAAAGTAATTCTCAATGTCTCCAGAATCGTGCCGCTCTAATGGTAATATTAATAACTCTTGTATGACGAGCATTTTTGTAATAAAATGAAAACCCAGGTAACCTCTGAGAATATGCTCTACTGTTGAGATGTTTGGGGCCAGTAAGATGCTTATTTTAAAGAGATTCATAATATTCAGCAAGGATGCATTAAATTGATAAAAAAAGGTGACGGTAAGACATTTATAATGTTATAAAGGATTCTATTTCAAATTAATGCTGTTCTTCTGAACTTCCTATTCATCAAAGAATCCGAAAAATAATATGTTGGACAGTTTTCACAAAAATATGAACTGTGTTCATCACTGATAATAATCATAACTGTCTTGATCATCAGATCATCATATTACACTGATTTCTGGAGGATCATGTGACACTGAAGACTGGAGTAATGATGATAAACTCAGCTTTGATCACAGGAATAAATTACACTTCACTATTGTTATAAATCTTTTAAGTATCGGGAGAATAAGACAAAACACTGACCGTGTCTCACACAAACCAGTGTAATGTCGGTCAAGTGAAAAGAGAAATAACCAAAGATACTTATTTACACAAATGTACAGCTTCTAAACTTCTATACAAATCGTAACCCAGAAAGTTTCGCTACAGAACGAGGAGAAGAGGACAGAACCAGACCGCGCCCAATCAAAGACATACACGACAAATCTTACAATACAACAACTATTTCTAATCGAACTAACTCAACATTCATCAAAAACATGAAATTAAAACACAAGATCTTCAGTTCTAAATAAACGACTCTTCCTGCAAACCGAACGATACAAGAGTGGCCCGTGTGGCTAAACTGAGCATCTCGATGACTGACAGATGGCTAAACCAATCAGGTCGCTGCATCGTCCTGCAACAGTGAAAGTAAAACAACGACAAACGAGAACATAGATTTGCATTCCAGTAATATTCCAGTGTTTTGACTGTATGTTTGATGAAGTAAAGGCAGCCGTGGTGAGCAGAAGACACTCAGATATCCAGACGTCTGAATGGGAGTGTCTGTGGTTATTGTTGCGCTTCATCCGGTCAGGCATTGGTTTAAAAGAAGCTTCTCGAGTGTCGTATTGTAACTCGGTGCAGACGGGCAGCAAGCGTTCTGTCAGTGTATTCTCAGAAACACTCGCACTGAGCGCACGATGCCGTCCGCTATTTATAGAAGTGCAGCGGGTTTATAAATAGAAGAATATGCTGGTGTTCACATGCAAACTCAGAGCTGGTTCTGTCAGTCAACTCCTCCACTGATACTGCAGAACAGATCTCTGATCTCTAATAACTCTTCATATCTCCTCTCTTCTAGTTATCTACATGCAAAGAATATCATCCATCGAGACATGAAGTCGAACAGTATCCTTTACCAGCTCGGCCGTTTCTGTCACATTGCTCACGGTGCGGAGAGCAGCCTGTGTTTTAGAGTTCACATTACAATGAACATTAGCCCATGATTTACTCACGCTGAAGTCATCACATCTGTACATGACATTCTTCTGTCAGACGAACACAATTTGTGTTATATTAATACATGTCCTGCTCTTCCAAGCTTTATAATGGCCGTTTGTTTTAAAGTCCATAAAAGTGCATCTGTCCATCATAAACGATAACAGATGCACTTTAATGATGGATAGATGCACTTTTATGATGGACAGATGCACTTTTATGATGGACAGATGCACTTTTATGACAGACAGATGGACTTTTATGATGGATAGATGCACTTTTATGATGGATAGATGCACTTTTATGATGGACAGATGCACTTTTATGATGGACAGATGCACTTTTATGACAGACAGATGGACTTTTATGATGGACAGATGCACTTTTATGATGGACAGATGCACTTTTATGATGGACAGATGCACTTTTATGACAGACAGATGGACTTTTATGATGGACAGATGCACTTTTATGATGGACAGATGCACTTTTATGATGGACAGATGCACTTTTATGATGGACAGATGCACTTTTATGATGGATAGATGCACTTTTATGATGGACGGATGCACTTTTATGATGGACAGATGCACTTTTATGATGGATAGATGCACTTTTATGATGGACGGATGCACTTTTATGATGGACAGATGCACTTTTATGATGGATAGATGCACTTTTATGATGGACAGATGCACTTTTATGATGGATAGATGGACTTTTATGATGGACAGATGCACTTTTATGATGGACAGATGCACTTTTATGATGGACAGATGCACTTTTATGATGGACAGATGCACTTTTATGATGGATAGATGCACTTTTATGATGGACGGATGCACTTTTATGATGGACAGATGCACTTTTATGATGGATAGATGCACTTTTATGATGGACGGATGCACTTTTATGATGGACAGATGCACTTTTATGATGGATAGATGCACTTTTATGATGGACAGATGCACTTTTATGATGGATAGATGCACTTTTATGATGGACAGATGCACTTTTATGATGGATAGATGCACTTTTATGATGGATAGATGCACTTTTATGATGGACAGATGCACTTTTATGATGGATAGATGCACTTTTATGATGGACGGATGCACTTTTATGATGGACAGATGCACTTTTATGATGGACGGATGCACTTTTATGATGGACAGATGCACTTTTATGATGGACAGATGCACTTTTATGATGGATAGATGCACTTTTATGATGGACAGATGCACTTTTATGATGGACAGATGCACTTTTATGATGGATAGATGCACTTTTATGATGGACGGATGCACTTTTATGATGGACAGATGCACTTTTATGATGGATAGATGCACTTTTATGATGGACAGATGCACTTTTATGATGGATAGATGCACTTTTATGATGGACAGATGCACTTTTATGATGGATAGATGCACTTTTATGATGGATAGATGCACTTTTATGATGGACGGATGCACTTTTATGATGGACAGATGCACTTTTATGATGGACGGATGCACTTTTATGATGGACGGATGCACTTTTATGATGGACAGATGCACTTTTATGATGGACAGATGCACTTTTATGATGGATAGATGCACTTTTATGATGGACGGATGCACTTTTATGATGGACAGATGCACTTTTATGATGGACAGATGCACTTTTATGATGGATAGATGCACTTTTATGATGGACAGATGCACTTTTATGATGGATAGATGCACTTTTATGATGGACAGATGCACTTTTATGACGGACAGATGGACTTTTATGATGGACGGATGCACTTTTATGATGGACAGATGCACTTTTATGATGGACAGATGCACTTTTATGATGGATAGATGCACTTTTATGATGGATAGATGCACTTTTATGATGGACGGATGCACTTTTATGATGGACGGATGCACTTTTATGATGGACAGATGCACTTTTATGATGGATAGATGCACTTTTATGATGGATAGATGCACTTTTATGATGGACAGATGCACTTTTATGATGGATAGATGCACTTTTATGATGGACAGATGCACTTTTATGACGGACAGATGGACTTTTATGATGGACAGATGCACTTTTATGATGGACAGATGCACTTTTATGATGGACAGATGCACTTTTATGATGGATAGATGCACTTTTATGATGGACAGATGCACTTTTATGATGGATAGATGCACTTTTATGATGGACAGATGCACTTTTATGATGGATAGATGCACTTTTATGATGGACGGATGCACTTTTATGATGGACGGATGCACTTTTATGATGGATAGATGCACTTTTATGATGGATAGATGCACATTTATGATGGACAGATGCACTTTTATGATGGACAGATGCACTTTTATGATGGACAGATGCACTTTTATGATGGATAGATGCACATTTATGATGGACAGATGCACTTTTATGATGGACAGATGAACTTCAGGGAGAGTAAATCATGGGCTAATTTTCTTCTGAAAGTGAACTCCTCCTTTACGGATGTTGCAGTTGGTTTGTGTGTAGATATGAATATAGTGATGAATTCCCTGACCGGACGCTCAGATGTGTTCCTGCACGAAGGCCTGACGGTGAAGATCGGGGACTTCGGTCTGGCCACAGTGAAGGCGCGCTGGAGCGGCTCGCACCGCGTCGAGCAGCCGTCGGGATCCGTCCTCTGGATGGTGCGGAGCTCATATCAGAGATAACAACACACACGCCATATGATCATCTGTGTGTGACCGAGTCAGTGTGACCACTAGTGCAGACGCTTGTAACAAGTCCAGTTAGCTTCATGTATACAGCGCTTTTTACTACAGTGTCAGAGCAGCTTTACTCCATCAGTGACAGAATGGAGAATGTATGATTATGATTATGATTCAGGAGCATTACAGGTCAGAGGTCAGATTGGATCAGGATATTATCCAGATCTTTACAATACGCTTCCATTAGTTAACAGTGAACATCTACAGCATTTATTAACATTGGTCAGTGTTAATTTCAACATTTACTAATGCATTTTAAACATCAAAAGCCAATGCACCGTGAACTAACAATGAGCAATTGTATTTTTACTTAAATAACACAAAGATGAACTTGATAAGAAAAGTTAGATGACAAAATTTGATGGCGGTTTGACAGGTCTGAAAGTTTAAAATTACTGAAAAGCTTGACGTTTGAAGGTTTTACTCTGAGAAAGTCTAAAAATGTTACTAGCATGTTTTAGCATGTGTTAGCATGTTGCTAGTATGATCCTTGCATGTCTTAACATTTTGTTAGCACGTTTTAACACATTGCTAGCATGAGCTTAACATGTTTAACACATTTCTAACATGTCTTTCTAGCATGATTTAACACATTAGCATGTTTCTAGTATGAATTAGCACATTGCTAGCATGTTGTTAACATGATTTACCATTTTGTTAGCTTGAATGAACATGTTTCTTACATGTTTTACCACATTGCTAGCATGAATTAAACAAATTCTAGCATGTATTAACTTGTTGCTAGCATGTTCAAGCACAACAAACAATTATTATCATGCTGTTAGCATGTTTTAACACATGGCTAGCATTAATTAGCATGATGATGATCTGAGTAAGAGTTAACGTGCTTCTTCTTCAGGCTCCCGAGGTCATCCGGATGCAGGACAACAACCCGTACAGTTTCCAGTCGGACGTGTATTCCTACGGGATCGTCCTGTTCGAGCTGATGACCGGAGAACTGCCCTACTCTATGATCGGGAACCGAGATCAGGTGACATTTATGATCAGTCACATGATCGTGGGTTTGAACTTTGAGCTGTTTATGGGTTTGACTTTAGATGCTTTTGCTTGGTCGATATTTTAAGATGTTTTTTCTTAAAGTGCCCCTATTATTATCTTTCATGTAGAGTGTAATAGAGCTG
>NC_136897.1:877733-917733 GCF_949152265.1 Phoxinus phoxinus
ACACGTTTCGGCTGTTTTTTTTCTATCGTAGATCTAATGACGTAGACCAGAGTGGAACTCCTTATATGAGCATTGCTCTCGGAAAAGCGCGTTCACGCACACGTCGACCAGAGGAGAGAAAGACCGCGCTCATCGACGCGCTACTACCGCAAATCATCATCAGCAGCGCTAAATAGGAATGGTTGATGTCGGTCCCAGTGATAAAACACCCCATTCATGTCAGATTTATTTCTTGTGCTGGAAATCCCCGCTGGACTCTATAGCTCCGCCCACGCCCAGAATCAAGGACCTCGGCTTTTTCCGGATAGAATCGGAAAGCTGTATTTTTATTTTATAAATATGATGAAACTAAAGACTTTTTGGAGATATGAAGGACGCACTATTACTCTATAGGTACTCAAGATTAACATGAGATTGACTGAAACTAAGTATTTTACCCCCCCCTTAAAAATAAATCAGTGCAGATGTAAAAAAGAAAGAAAAGAAGTCTTCTTCAGGTGCACTGAAACAAATATTCAACTTGAAATAAAACAGCCATTCGTTGCCAAGTGTGAAATGTGTAGTGTTTGGCAAAAACATGAAAAATACACTTTCAAACATTTAGATGACAAAACAACTTTTTGCCATATTGGATTAATAATAATGCATTTTTTTATAGTTGTAGTGCAATGCTTAATAGTTATTACTGTCAAAACTGATAAAATATGTTTAATTAATCCATTAAAATACGTTCTGCATGTTTGTTACTGAGATTGTTTTGTTTATCAGTCATAAAAATGCAATATGTGTCCATCTAAAATCGTTATAAATGTTCCTTCACATTTCATTATTAGACAATTAATGCCCAAAATAATCATACTTTTTGTTTTTATTACTATGTTGAATTGTGATGTGGAAATATTCAATTCGCCTTTGGCTAAGCCACGCCCTAGAATGTAGATTGACCAATCACAGCGCAGCCGAGAACGAGCTCCACAGCGGTCCGACACTTCTTCACAGCGCTCCATTGACTTTAACACAGGCGTCTCATATGTTTGGTCTCGGCAGGATATTACCGTCGTAGTTTTATCAGAAATATGGTTAAGCGTTGTGCCTGGGGCGTTTGTAACACAGATACGTGTTTCCCAGAGAGGTTGGAGGCGGGGTCCGTTTCTTCCCTTCCCAAAACCGGTCAAATCCTGACAAGTGTCGTCTGTGGATTAAACTGTGTGGACGTCCTCAGCCAGCGAAACCCCTCAAGATCAACAACACACTTTTGTGCTTTAACCTTACTGTGAAGTTACACTAGTTAGACAGTGTTATGCTGGTTTAGGTCATGATTTCGGTTCTCTACGCTAATTGTTGATACGCTAGCACACGCTGGTAATAAACACAACTTTATACTCGCGTAGTCCGTTTGCTTTGTAATAACGATTATAGAAGTGAATAGAGACCAGCTCTGCATGAACAGTGTTGCTCCTGATATTGTGAGTCCCAGTCTCCGTCTCCATTAGGATATGATGCGCTGGGTCATGTGTTGACTGTGACCGTTATGCTTTTGCCTCTATTTGGATGCCTTGTTGTTGCTTGTGTTTCTCCGGTATGTCTTGAATAAAGCCTTCGAACGCACACTGAGCCGCTTCTGCCTACTTCTATCGGACACTTTATTTGCTGCTTTATAAAAGTTTGATCAAAGTTCATCAGGAAGAGCGTCACAGCATAAGCCATGTTGATACCAAACCAGAGCCCAGATGAAGTTGACGGACGTAGCAACAGTAACTAAGGGGGGCGGGGCTTAGCCAAAGGTGAATTGTGGGTGTAATTTTAGGTGAAACTAACAAACCATGTGTATAATATGTGTAAGTGTGTATGATGACCGTCTGTCGCTGTAGATGAAGTATTCTCTGACTCTACACGCATGATGTGTTCCCCAGATCCTGTCCTCCATCGAGCTCCTCCAGCACTCGCTCCCGAAGATCAACCGCAGCGCGTCGGAGCCGTCGCTGCACCGCGTCACACACACCGAGGACGTCACCGTCTGCACACTCGCGCTCTCCGCCGCCGGCTTCAAGTGACCGCGCCGCCGCCAGCGCTGTCCTCGTGATGCTGAGGGGGACATCTCTCCGCAAGCCGTTCTCGTCAATCACACGTGTGTGTGTGTGTGTGTGTGTGTGTGTGTGTGTGTGTGAACGCAGTGCCGCAGGTCCTCGTGATGCTGAGGGGGACATCTCTCTGCAGGCCGTTCTCGTCAATCACACGTGTGTGTGTGTGTGTGTGTGCCCGTGTGTGTGTGTGTGTGTGCGCCCGTGTGTGCCCGTGTGTGTGTATGTGAACGCAGTGCCGCAGGTTGTAAATATTCCCGAAGTGCCAGTGCCGTGTGTTTATCCACTTCATGATCACATGTCTCGCTGTCTCTTTGGCTTTGTGTATGTTGCAGAACTCAAAGAAGAGTGAGTATTAACTTTATTATGGAACTTGTTAGGGACTTTTTCTTTTTTTGCTTGTCATGGAGAGTTAACTTGTAAACTTGACAGATTGTTTATCCATTGTATTTTAATAAAATTAAGTTAAATACACCACACAAGCTCTGTTTTTTTGCTGATGTAAAGAATGAACATAAATGTCATCTGATATTGGCTCATCCAATCCGGTGTCAGAACCAGAACACTACAGTGGAGTAATTGTGGGTAAGACAATATACCGTTACCGGACAGAACCTGCCGTGTTCCTGATATATCGGCACATAGATGACTTTACTTTTCAACAAAGATTCTAAAAATCAATGTGTGTGGCACTTCTTCTGAATATGGTACAAAATATGCTGACTATATAATCATCTATAAATGTAGCCTTTGAGAGTTCATTATTAATCTCTTGATCAGGGATATAAGGTATCGGTATCAGACGACACGTTCATTATTAATCTCTTGATCAGGGATATAAGGTATCGGTATCAGACGACACGTTCATTATTAATCTCTTGATCAGGGATATAAGGTATCGGTATCAGACGACACGTTCATTATTAATCTCTTGATCAGGGATATAAGGTATCGGTATCAGACGACACGTTCATTATTAATCTCTTGATCAGGGATATAAGGTATCGGTATCAGACGACACGTTCATTATTAATCTCTTGATCAGGGATACAAGGTATCGGTATCAGACGACACGTTCATTATTAATCTCTTGATCAGGGATATAAGGTATCGGTATCAGACGACATGTGTTCATTATTAATCTCTTGATCAGGGATATAAGGTATCGGTATCAGACGACACGTTCATTATTAATCTCTTGATCAGGGATATAAGGTATCGGTATCAGACGACATGTGTTCATTATTAATCTCTTGATCAGGGATATAAGGTATCGGTATCAGACGACACGTTCATTATTAATCTCTTGATCAGGGATATAAGGTATCGGTATCAGACGACACGTTCATTATTAATCTCTTGATCAGGGATACAAGGTATCGGTATCAGACGACACGTTCATTATTAATCTCTTGATCAGGGATATAAGGTATCGGTATCAGACGATATGTGTTCATTATTAATCTCTTGATCAGGGATATAAGGTATCGGTATCAGACGACACGTTCATTATTAATCTCTTGATCAGGGATATAAGGTATCGGTATCAGACGACACGTTCATTATTAATCTCTTGATCAGGGATATAAGGTATCGGTATCAGACGACACGTTCATTATTAATCTCTTGATCAGGGATATAAGGTATCGGTATCAGACGACACGTTCATTATTAATCTCTTGATCAGGGATATAAGGTATCGGTATCAGACGACACGTTCATTATTAATCTCTTGATCAGGGATATAAGGTATCGGTATCAGACGACACGTTCATTATTAATCTCTTGATCAGGGATATAAGGTATCGGTATCAGACGACACGTTCATTATTAATCTCTTGATCAGGGATATAAGGTATCGGTATCAGACGACACGTTCATTATTAATCTCTTGATCAGGGATATAAGGTATCGGTATCAGACGACACGTTCATTATTAATCTCTTGATCAGGGATATAAGGTATCGGTATCAGACGACACGTTCATTATTAATCTCTTGATCAGGGATATAAGGTATCGGTATCAGACGACATGTTCATTATTAATCTCTTGATCAGGGATACAAGGTATCGGTATCAGACGACACGTTCATTATTAATCTCTTGATCAGGGATACAAGGTATCGGTATCAGACGACACGTTCATTATTAATCTCTTGATCAGGGATACAAGGTATCGGTATCAGACGACATGTTCATTATTAATCTCTTGATCAGGGATACAAGGTATCGGTATCAGACGACATGTTCATTATTAATCTCTTGATCAGGGATACAAGGTATCGGTATCAGACGACACGTTCATTATTAATCTCTTGATCAGGGATACAAGGTATCGGTATCAGACGACACGTTCATTATTAATCTCTTGATCAGGGATATAAGGTATCGGTATCAGACGACACGTTCATTATTAATCTCTTGATCAGGGATACAAGGTATCGGTATCAGACGACACGTTCATTATTAATCTCTTGATCAGGGATATAAGGTATCGGTATCAGACGACACGTTCATTATTAATCTCTTGATCAGGGATACAAGGTATCGGTATCAGACGACACGTTCATTATTAATCTCTTGATCAGGGATACAAGGTATCGGTATCAGACGACACGTTCATTATTAATCTCTTGATCAGGGATACAAGGTATCGGTATCAGACGACATGTTCATTATTAATCTCTTGATCAGGGATACAAGGTATCGGTATCAGACGACACGTTCATTATTAATCTCTTGATCAGGGATACAAGGTATCGGTATCAGACGACACGTTCATTATTAATCTCTTGATCAGGGATATAAGGTATCGGTATCAGACGACACGTTCATTATTAATCTCTTGATCAGGGATATAAGGTATCGGTATCAGACGACACGTTCATTATTAATCTCTTGATCAGGGATACAAGGTATCGGTATCAGACGACACGTTCATTATTAATCTCTTGATCAGGGATACAAGGTATCGGTATCAGACGACACGTTCATTATTAATCTCTTGATCAGGGATACAAGGTATCGGTATCAGACGACACGTTCATTATTAATCTCTTGATCAGGGATACAAGGTATCGGTATCAGACGACACGTTCATTATTAATCTCTTGATCAGGGATACAAGGTATCGGTATCAGACGACACGTTCATTATTAATCTCTTGATCAGGGATACAAGGTATCGGTATCAGACGACACGTTCATTATTAATCTCTTGATCAGGGATACAAGGTATCGGTATCAGACGACACGTTCATTATTAATCTCTTGATCAGGGATACAAGGTATCGGTATCAGACGACACGTTCATTATTAATCTCTTGATCAGGGATACAAGGTATCGGTATCAGACGACACGTTCATTATTAATCTCTTGATCAGGGATACAAGGTATCGGTATCAGACGACACGTTCATTATTAATCTCTTGATCAGGGATACAAGGTATCGGTATCAGACGACACGTTCATTATTAATCTCTTGATCAGGGATATAAGGTATCGGTATCAGACGACACGTTCATTATTAATCTCTTGATCAGGGATATAAGGTATCGGTATCAGACGACACGTTCATTATTAATCTCTTGATCAGGGATATAAGGTATCGGTATCAGACGACACGTTCATTATTAATCTCTTGATCAGGGATATAAGGTATCGGTATCAGACGACACGTTCATTATTAATCTCTTGATCAGGGATATAAGGTATCGGTATCAGACGACACGTTCATTATTAATCTCTTGATCAGGGATATAAGGTATCGGTATCAGACGACACGTTCATTATTAATCTCTTGATCAGGGATATAAGGTATCGGTATCAGACGACACGTTCATTATTAATCTCTTGATCAGGGATATAAGGTATCGGTATCAGACGACACGTTCATTATTAATCTCTTGATCAGGGATATAAGGTATCGGTATCAGACGACACGTTCATTATTAATCTCTTGATCAGGGATATAAGGTATCGGTATCAGACGACACGTTCATTATTAATCTCTTGATCAGGGATATAAGGTATCGGTATCAGACGACACGTTCATTATTAATCTCTTGATCAGGGATATAAGGTATCGGTATCAGACGACACGTTCATTATTAATCTCTTGATCAGGGATATAAGGTATCGGTATCAGACGACACGGACGACATGTGTTCATTATTAATCTCTTGATCAGGGATATAAGGTATCGGTATCAGACGACATGTTCATTATTAATCTCTTGATCAGGGATATAAGGTATCGGTATCAGACGACGTGTTCATTATTAATCTCTTGATCAGGGATATAAGGTATCGGTATCAGACGATACGTGTTCATTATTAATCTCTTGATCAGGGATATAAGGTATCGGCATCAGACGACGTGTTCATTATTAATCTCTTGATCAGGGATACAAGGTATCGGTATCAGACGACATGTGTTCATTATTAATCTCTTGATCAGGGATATAAGGTATCGGTATCAGACGACACGTGTTCATTATTAATCTCTTGATCAGGGATATAAGGTATCGGTATCAGACGACGTGTTCATTATTAATCTCTTGATCAGGGATATAAGGTATCGGTATCAGACGACCTGTTCATTATTAATCTCTTGATCAGGGATATAAGGTATCGGTATCAGACGATATGTGTTCATTATTAATCTCTTGATCAGGGATATAAGGTATCGGTATCAGACGACATGTTCATTATTAATCTCTTGATCAGGGATATAAGGTATCGGTATCAGACGACGTGTTCATTATTAATCTCTTGATCAGGGATATAAGGTATCGGTATCAGACGATATGTGTTCATTATTAATCTCTTGATCAGGGATATAAGGTATCGGTATCAGACGACGTGTTCATTATTAATCTCTTGATCAGGGATATAAGGTATCGGTATCAGACGACATGTGTTCATTATTAATCTCTTGATCAGGGATATAAGGTATCGGTATCAGACGACATGTTCATTATTAATCTCTTGATCAGGGATATAAGGTATCGGTATCAGACGACGTGTTCATTATTAATCTCTTGATCAGGGATATAAGGTATCGGTATCAGACGACATGTTCATTATTAATCTCTTGATCAGGGATATAAGGTATCGGTATCAGACGACATGTTCATTATTAATCTCTTGATCAGGGATATAAGGTATCGGTATCAGACGACATGTTCATTATTAATCTCTTGATCAGGGATATAAGGTATCGGTATCAGACGACATGTTCATTATTAATCTCTTGATCAGGGATATAAGGTATCGGTATCAGACGACATGTTCATTATTAATCTCTTGATCAGGGATATAAGGTATCGGTATCAGACGACATGTTCATTATTAATCTCTTGATCAGGGATATAAGGTATCGGTATCAGACGACATGTTCATTATTAATCTCTTGATCAGGGATATAAGGTATCGGTATCAGACGACATGTGTTCATTATTAATCTCTTGATCAGGGATATAAGGTATCGGTATCAGACGATATGTGTTCATTATTAATCTCTTGATCAGGGATATAAGGTATCGGTATCAGACGACATGTTCATTATTAATCTCTTGATCAGGGATACAAGGTATCGGTATCAGACGATATGTGTTCATTATTAATCTCTTGATCAGGGATATAAGGTATCGGTATCAGACGACATGTTCATTATTAATCTCTTGATCAGGGATATAAGGTATCGGTATCAGACGATATGTGTTCATTATTAATGTTATACATCAATAAAAAATGTTGGCTGATATATTAAAGTCGATAAATAATGGATTATTTTCTTCAGCTCAGATGCTTTACATGATGGGGTTGAATTGCATGAAATATAATTCAAATCACTTCAAAAAAAGGAAAGTGCAGCATCATAATTGTGTGTTTGGGACGTGGATTTTAATGGTGAGAATTTAGTTTTTGAAATCCGACTCAAATTATATAAAAACTTATCGGCCAATATATCAGTTAACGGTTTTCAAATATAAAGAATTATCGGTATCGGCCATCATTTTCATATCAGTGCATCTCTACTCTGTATATGCATATGAATCTTAATCAGATATTCAGTGTATTTGAAGAGTTCAGTTCTGATCCTGTGCCTGTGAACGAATATGTGCTAAACACACACACACACACACACACACACTCACACACCAATCGCTCACGAAACGCTTTATTACACTCGCTCCAGAGTCACTCAACAATACAGTTCAGAAAATGAATATATAATAACCCATATCAGATTCAAGAGTAAACCAGACGAGTGAAATTCAGTACTATGATATCAGCTGAATTCAAAATGAAGTAAATATATCCTAAAAATACAGATAAATCCATTCACTGGTGACAAAACGAATGGATGCTTTTTTTTTTTTTTTAACCACAGTAATATTGCATGATGCCCAAATGTAATAAATTATGCATGTTATCTGAACTAAGTGCAACAATTACTACTTACTTACTCATTTTTTGACACAACATTATTATACTTCATACACTATTTGAGTGCATTTGAAAATGTGATTTTTAGTTCCCAGTTTTTTATACATTCATCTTTGGGCCTTGCGTTAAAAAACCCTCCCAGGAGAATATAGCAGCCTACAGATACGATACAGGTGCTTTATATATGTCATACTCGTACAGATGTAGTATATGCTGTCGCACAGAAACGCACCACTGGTCGAATGTCGTCTTCGGAAACGCTCTCGTTACGTGTTATAGTCATGTGATTAATGTGAGGCCGAGGAGCCGCTCTCGTCTCCGGCTCCGGAGAGCTGCATGAAGAGTTCGCCCAGTTCATTGACCTCGTCCTCGTACTGGGGCAGCCCACGATGCTCTCGCTCCTCGATGAAGTCCCACAGACGCACTGAATTCAGAAACTGAGAGAGAGACAGAAATATTTCACATTTTAACCCTCTGGTGCAAACAAAAAAAAACTTTATCGGAATGGTACGAAACTTTGTAAAGGTTTTGCCACTTGCTGTGTGAACACACACACAAATCATGGCCATGATCTGAACAGGTTAACAGTCCTGATAATAATAGTCACGTGTGCTCCTCGCGGTCAGAAATGACGAATGTCCTCTAGTGGAAGCGTTTGGTACTGCAGCCGAACAACATCTCACTGATTTTAGTAGATAGCAAACTTACATTTTGAATATGTCTTGTTTAGATTTATGGTTTTGCATTTCTCACAGTTTTAGAGTAAAACATGTTTTTAAAAATATATATTTCATATAACAATATCAAATAGTCTTTTCAAACATTTATTTTTGCACATTTTTCATAATATACGTAAAATTCAGTTTTTAGGGTAACTTTTTAAAACTTTTTTCACTTTAGCAATAATCTCCAAAGTGTCGTCTTTGAAAATGATCAAACTTAAGACTATCAATCTAAAGCCTTCAAGACTTACGACAGTTTAAGTTGGAAATTACTTTTTCAGGTCTATGCTCAAAAAGTTAATAAATGGATTATAAATACAGCGTAAATACAATTTAGTACCATAAAAATCCCCTAAAAATTTAAAATATGAAATAAAACACATTATCAAACTAAAATATAGTACATTCATTTCATTGAAATATTTATTTTTATTTTTGACTGACACGTGAAGAAGAGCACAAGCGGACCAATTATTCAGTCGTGCTGTAGTTCAGGCTCGACTAGAACAGGTTCTCCTGCTTGAATGTTGATTATTTCCTCATATTCTCCATTGTTGCGGCTCCTCTCTTCCCAGTCTGTCAGTAACGCTCGGTTTACTTCCTGTCTCTATGAAGCCCCTCCTTCTGAAAAGCACACTGTGCTCTGATTGGTCGCCTGGAGCAGTGTGTTGTGATTGGTCGAGTGCTTCGAGTGTGTTTGGGAAATGTCCCGCCCCTTACCATAACCGCCAGTTTAACACACTGCTAACTAACTCAACCAGGCCCCGCCCCTTTATTCTGCGTATGAATTATTTAAATGAGGATTTGCATAGTAATTTGCATACATAAGTGTGTGTGTGTGTGTGTGTGTGTGTGTGTGTCTTTACCCGGACGTTCCCCTCGCCACTGAGCTGTTTGCGGGGTTTGTCGGGTTCTGCTCGCGTCCCGTCAGCGTATGCATGCATGTAGAAACACTTTCCACCAAACGGACACGTTCCTCTTCCCTGGTCAAAGTATTTACAGGGCTTCTTACTGCAACACACACACAGATAAACAGAAACAGATTCAGGGAGACACCAATATAAAGAAAACACAGGACGGTCTGATACACGTTTAAACCATAACATCAAAAGAAATCTCTCTGCCAATAAAGGAGAATAAATGGACTGATGGATGAAAACCGTTTCCAACTCTTAGTTTTGAGTGCAGATGCAGATCAAAGGAAGATCAAAGGCTTTACAGACGCCACTCAAACGTTTGACCTTTAACCTCGGATTCTATTGATTCCTGTTTGGACTGCAGATGCTCTTGTGAAGCCATGCTCGGTTCCATCACTGCCAATATTCTAGGAGGGTGTGTTGCTTTAATAAATGAGCACAGTTACAGTAACCATCCACCAGGGGTGTGTTTCCCGTATAACGCAGTAACTCGCTGCTTTACTACAGTATGCATCGTTGCAGAGATCATCTAGCGAGTCACGACTGTTTCTGTATTGTCGCAAATTGGTCGTTCAACAGCATTGGTTGATGACGTCACGCAGGTGTTGGAGTAATAATACTGATAATGAATCTGTTTGAGATCAAATTAACGCAAGATGTTTTGCTATAAATTATGAACATGTCATCTGAGGAATATTTCTATTTTTTCGCAGTTTTTTTGCTTTATTTACAATTCAATCATAGACTCGTTCTAGAGCTTGTTCACACATGCGCACTCTTCAAAAACTACGCTTTAAATCTCATGACAAACTAAAAGACGTAAATCCTACGAGTCTACAACCCCACCAGAAGTCTGCGATCGGCCAATGAGCGACGGCTCGAGTCACATCAAAGAAAGCCCCAGAATCACTCTCCAGAACACTCTCATTCCCAGAGATCCCTCTCCAGAACACTCTCATTCCCAGAGATCCCTCTCCAGAACGCTCTCATTCCCAGAGATCACTCTCCAGAACACTCTCATTCCCAGAGATTACTCTCCAGAACACTCTCATTCCCAGAGATTACTCTCCAGAACACTCTCATTCCCAAAGATCACTCTCCAGAACACTCTCATTCCCAAAGATCACTCTCCAGGACACTCTCATTCCCAGAGATCCCTCTCCAGAACACTCTCATTCCCAGAGATCCCTCTCCAGAACACTCTCATTCCCAAAGATCACTCTTCAGGACAGTCTCATTCCCAGAGATCACTTTCCAGGACACTCTCATTCCCAGAGATCACTCTCCAGAACAGTCTCATTCCCAGAGATCCCTCTCCAGAACACTCTCATTCCCAGAGATCCCTCTCCAGAACACTCAATCCCAGAGATCACTCTCCAGAACACTCAATCCCAGAGATCACTCTCCAGAACACTCTCATTCCCAGAGATCCCTCTCCAGAACACTCTCATTCCCAAAGATCACTCTTCAGGACACTCTCATTCCCAGTGATCCCTCTCCAGAACACTCTCATTCCCAAAGATCACTCTCCAGGACACTCTCATTCCCAGAGATCACTCTTCAGGACACTCTCATTCCCAGAGATCCCTCTCCAGAACACTCTCATTCCCAGAGATCCCTCTCCAGAACACTCTCATTCCCAGAGATCCCTCTCCAGAACACTCATTCCCAGAGATCACTCTCCAGAACACTCTCATTCCCAGAGATCACTCTTCAGGACACTCTCATTCCCAGAGATCAGTCTTTAGGACACTCTCATTCCCAGAGATCACTCTCCAGAACACTCTCATTCCCAGAGATCACTCTCCAGAACACTCTCATTCCCAGAGATTACTCTCCAGAACACTCTCATTCCCAGAGATCACTCTCCAGAACAGTCTCATTCCCAGAGATCACTCTCCAGGACACTCTCATTCCCAGAGATCACTCTCCAGGACACTCTCATTCCCAGAGATCACTCTCCAGAACACTCTCATTCCCAGAGATCACTCTCCAGAACACTCTCATTCCCAGAGATCCCTCTCCAGAACACTCTCATTCCCAGAGATCCCTCTCCAGAACACTCTCATTCCCAGAGATCCCTCTCCAGAACACTCTCATTCCCAGAGATCCCTCTCCAGAACACTCTCATTCCCAGAGATCACTCTCCAGAACAGTCTCATTCCCAGAGATCACTCTCCAGGACACTCTCATTCCCAGAGATCACTCTCCAGGACACTCTCATTCCCAGAGATCACTCTCCAGAACACTCTCATTCCCAGAGATCACTCTCCAGAACAGTCTCATTCCCAGAGATCACTCTCCAGAACACTCTCATTCCCAGAGATCAGTCTTTAGGACACTCTCATTCCCAGAGATTACTCTCCAGAACACTCTCATTCCCAGAGATCCCTCTCCAGAACACTCTCATTCCCAAAGATCACTCTCCAGGACACTCTCATTCCCAGAGATCACTCTCCAGAACACTCTCATTCCCAGAGATCACTCTCCATGACACTCTCATTCCCAGAGATCACTCTCCAGAACACTCATTCCCAGAGATCACTCTCCAGAACACTCTCATTCCCAGAGATCCCTCTCCAGAACACTCTCATTCCCAGAGATCACTCTCCATGACACTCTCATTCCCAGAGATCACTCTGCAGAACACTCATTCCCAGAGATCACTCTCCAGAACACTCTCATTCCCAGAGATCCCTCTCCAGAACACTCTCATTCCCAGAGATCCCTCTCCAGAACACTCTCATTCCCAGAGATCCCTCTCCAGAACACTCTCATTCCCAGAGATCCCTCTCCAGAACACTCTCATTCCCAGAGATCCCTCTCCAGAACACTCTCATTCCCAGAGATCCCTCTCCAGAACACTCTCATTCCCAGAGATCCCTCTCCAGAACACTCTCATTCCCAGAGATCACTCTCCAGAACACTCTCATTCCCAGAGATCCCTCTCCAGAACACTCTCATTCCCAGAGATCCCTCTCCAGAACACTCTCATTCCCAGAGATCCCTCTCCAGAACACTCATTCCCAGAGATCACTCTCCAGGACACTCTCATTCCTAGAGATCCCTTTCCAGAACACTCTCATTCCCAGAGATCACTGACTATAGTTGGCTAACGATGGTTTCGGGAAACACCGACTCGCTGAACTGCTGATAACGACAGAACTCGCGACTATAGTTGGCTAACGATGCTTTCGGGAAACACGACTCGCTGAACTGCTGATAACGACAGAACTCGTGACTATAGTTGGCTAACGATGGTTTCGGGAAACACCGACTCGCTGAACTGCTGATAACGACAGAACTCGCGACTATAGTTGGCTAACGATGCTTTCGGGAAACACTGACTCGCTGAACTGCTGATAACGACAGAACTCGTGACTATAGTTGGCTAACGATGCTTTCGGGAAACACGACTCACTGAACTGCTGATAACGACAGAACTCGTGACTATAGTTGGCTAACGATGGTTTCGTGAAACACCGTCTCGCTGAACTGCTGATAACGACAGAACTCGCGACTATAGTTGGCTAACGATGCTTTCGGGAAACGCACCCCAGGATGGTTCCTCAAGAACTAAAGGTCCTCAGGGCCAGTTTTCTGTTCGCACCGTCAGTAGGAACTCTGGAGTGACGTAAGCCGGCTGACGTATAAGTTATGCGATTGAATAGGCAAGAAGGACAGCTAAGAGACGACAACTGGCGGTGTCCATATCATCGAGTCTGAGAAAAGAACAACAGGTGAATGCCATTAATATTTATGTCCTATCGCTGTTTTCCATGTTCATGGAGTCAGTATATGCAAACAGTTTAAAAAGCTTTTATTAATAATGGCGGGTGCTGGTGTCTCACGTGCGTTCGGCCAATCAGAGAACACTACCGTCACTGTAGATCCTATAGCGCTGGCTTACTCCGACTCTGGAGTAGAAGTAAATTACTTCCTCCAAATGAGTTCCTTGAACTAACATCGTTCCTAGTTCCTTCAGTGCAAACACACCAAAAAGCCGGTACTTCTGCCAATAGTTATAAAATCAGTTTTTATTTAATCAGTTTTAATGTCATTCAAGTGATTTTGTTGTGTGTTTTTGTGATTTCCTGTAGAAATCCAATAGGGATATTATAGCTATACCTGTATATACCTGTAATTCTGTTACCAGGCCGCAAAACAGACCCGTTTCACACGTACCTGACTCCAGATTTGAACTCCTCGATGAGGCGGTTCTTCTCATCCTGGTCTTCCACCCAGTACATACTGGGAATGACGAACTCCGACACCACACGGCACTCAGGACAAGACCTGCACACAATAACACTTCATTACTCCTCAACACTCGAGACTAGACCTCCACACAATAACACTTCATTACTCCTCAACACTCGAGACTAGACCTGCACACAATATCTCTTCATTACTCCTCAACACTCGAGACTAGACCTGCACACAATATCACTTCATTACTCCTCAACACTCGAGACTAGACCTGCACACAATAACACTTCATTACTCCTCAACACTCGAGACTAGACCTGCACACAATATCACTTCATTACTCCTCAACACTCGAGACTAGACCTGCACACAATATCACTTCATTACTCCTCAACACTCGAGACTAGACCTGCACACAATAACACTTCATTACTCCTCAACACTCGAGACTAGACCTCCACACAATATCTCTTCATTACTCCTCAACACTCGAGACTACACCTGCACACAATATCACTTCATTACTCCTCAACACTCGAGACTAGACCTGCACACAATATCACTTCATTACTCCTCAACACTCGAGACTAAACCTGCACACAATAACACTTCATTACTCCTCAACACTCGAGACTAGACCTGCACACAATAACACTTCATTACTCCTCAACACTCGAGACTAGACCTGCACACAATATCACTTCATTACTCCTCAACACTCGAGACTAGACCTGCACACAATATCACTTCATTACTCCTCAACACTCTAGACTAGACCTGCACACAACAACACTTCATTACTCCTCAACACTCTAGACTAGACCTGCACACAATATCACTTCATTACTCCTCAACACTCTAGACTAGACCTGCACACAATATCACTTCATTACTCCTCAACACTCTAGACTAGACCTGCACACAATATCACTTCATTACTCCTCAACACTCGAGACTACACCTGCACACAATATCACTTCATTACTCCTCAACACTCTAGACTAGACCTGCACACAATATCACTTCATTACTCCTCAACACTCTAGACTAGACCTGCACACAATATCACTTCATTACTCCTCAACACTCTAGACTAGACCTGCACACAATATCACTTCATTACTCCTCAACACTCTAGACTAGACCTGCACACAATATCACTTCATTACTCCTCAACACTCTAGACTAGACCTGCACACAATATAACTTCATTACTCCTCAACACTCGAGACTAGACCTGCACACAATATCACTTCATTACTCCTCAACACTCGAGACTAGACCTGCACACAATAACACTTCATTACTCCTCAACACTCGAGACTAAACCTGCACACAATATCACTTCATTACTCCTCAACACTCGAGACTAGACCTGCACACAATATCACTTCATTACTCCTCAACACTCGAGACTAAACCTGCACACAATATCACTTCATTACTCCTCAACACTCGAGACTAAACCTGCACACAATATCACTTCATTACTCCTCAACACGCGAGACTAGACCTGCACACAATATCACTTCATTACTCCTCAACACTCGAGACTAGACCTGCACACAATATCACTTCATTACTCCTCAACACTCTAGACTAGACCTGCACACAATAACACTTCATTACTCCTCAACACTCTAGACTAGACCTGCACACAATAACACTTCATTACTCCTCAACACTCGAGACTAGACCTGCACACAATATCACTTCATTACTCCTCAACACTCTAGACTAGACCTGCACACAATATCACTTCATTACTCCTCAACACTCGAGACTAGACCTGCACACAATAACACTTCATTACTCCTCAACACTCGAGACTAGACCTGCACACAATATCACTTCATTACTCCTCAACACTCTAGACTAGACCTGCACACAATAACACTTCATTACTCCTCAACACTCTAGACTAGACCTGCACACAATAACACTTCATTACTCCTCAACACTCGAGACTAGACCTGCACACAATATCACTTCATTACTCCTCAACACTCTAGACTAGACCTGCACACAATATCACTTCATTACTCCTCAACACTCTAGACTAGACCTGCACACAATATAACTTCATTACTCCTCAACACTCGAGACTAGACCTGCACACAATATCACTTCATTACTCCTCAACACTCGAGACTAGACCTGCACACAATAACACTTCATTACTCCTCAACACTCGAGACTAAACCTGCACACAATATCACTTCATTACTCCTCAACACTCGAGACTAGACCTGCACACAATATCACTTCATTACTCCTCAACACTCGAGACTAAACCTGCACACAATATCACTTCATTACTCCTCAACACTCGAGACTAAACCTGCACACAATATCACTTCATTACTCCTCAACACTCGAGACTAGACCTGCACACAATAACACTTCATTACTCCTCAACACTCGAGACTAGACCTGCACACAATATCACTTCATTACTCCTCAACACTCGAGACTAGACCTGCACACAATATCACTTTATTACTCCTCAACACTCTAGACTAGACCTGCACACAATAACACTTCATTACTCCTCAACACTCTAGACTAGACCTGCACACAATATCACTTCATTACTCCTCAACACTCTAGACTAGACCTGCACACAACAACACTTCATGACTCCTCAACACTCGAGACTAGACCTGCACACAATATCACTTCATTACTCCTCAACACTCGAGACTAGACCTGCACACAATATAACTTCATTACTCCTCAACACTCGAGACTAGACCTGCACACAATATCACTTCATTACTCCTCAACACTCGAGACTAGACCTGCACACAATATCACTTTATTACTCCTCAACACTCTAGACTAGACCTGCACACAATAACACTTCATTACTCCTCAACACTCGAGACTAGACCTGCACACAATATAACTTCATTACTCCTCAACACTCGAGACTAGACCTGCACACAATATCACTTCATTACTCCTCAACACTCGAGACTAGACCTGCACACAATATCACTTCATTACTCCACAACACTCGAGACTAGACCTGCACACAATATCTCTTCATTACTCCTCAACACTCTAGACTAGACCTGCACACAATAACACTTCATTACTCCTCAACACTCGAGACTAGACCTGCACACAATATCACTTCATTACTCCTCAACACTCTAGACTAGACCTGCACACAATATCTCTTCATTACTCCTCAACACTCTAGACTAGACCTGCACACAATAACACTTCATTACTCCTCAACACTCGAGACTAGACCTGCACACAATATCACTTCATTACTCCAAAACACTCGAGACTAGACCTGCACACAATATCTCTTCATTACTCCTCAACATTGAGACTAGACCTGCACACAATATAACTTCATTACTCCTCAACACTCGAGACTAGACCTGCACACAATATCACTTCATTACTCCTCAACACTCGAGACTAGACCTGCACACAATATCACTTCATTACTCCTCAACACTCGAGACTAAACCTGCACACAATAACACTTCATTACTCCTCAACACTCTAGACTAGACCTGCACACAATAACACTTCATTACTCCTCAACACTCGAGACTAGACCTGCACACAATATCACTTCATTACTCCTCAACACTCGAGACTAGACCTGCACACAATATCACTTCATTACTCCTCAACACTCGAGACTAGACCTGCACACAATATCACTTCATTACTCCTCAACACTCGAGACTAAACCTGCACACAATAACACTTCATTACTCCTCAACACTCTAGACTAGACCTGCACACAATAACACTTCATTACTCCTCAACACTCGAGACTAGACCTGCACACAATATCTCTTCATTACTCCTCAACACTCTAGACTAGACCTGCACACAATATCACTTCATTACTCCACAACACTCGAGACTAGACCTGCACACAATATCACTTCATTACTCCTCAACACTCGAGACTAGACCTGCACACAATATCACTTCATTACTCCACAACACTCGAGACTAGACCTGCACACAATATCACTTCATTACTCCTCAACACTCGAGACTAGACCTGCACACAATATCACTTCATTACTCCTCAACACTAGACCTGCACACAATATCACTTCATTACTCCTCAACACTCGAGACTAGACCTGCAAACAATATCACTTCATTACTCCTCAACACTCGAGACTAGACCTGCACACAATATCACTTCATTACTCCTCAACACTCGAGACTAGACCTGCACACAATATCACTTCATTACTCCTCAACACTCTAGACTAGACCTGCACACAATATCACTTCATTACTCCTCAACACTCTAGACTAGACCTGCACACAATATCACTTCATTACTCCTCAACACTCTAGACTAGACCTGCACACAATATCACTTCATTACTCCACAACACTCGAGACTAGACCTGCACACAATATCACTTCATTACTCCTCTACACTCGAGACTAGACCTGCACACAATATCACTTCATTACTCCACAACACTCGAGACTAGACCTGCACACAATATCACTTCATTACTCCTCAACACTCGAGACTAGACCTGCACACAATATCACTTCATTACTCCTCAACACTAGACCTGCACACAATATCACTTCATTACTCCTCAACACTCGAGACTAGACCTGCAAACAATATCACTTCATTACTCCTCAACACTCGAGACTAGACCTGCACACAATATCACTTCATTACTCCTCAACACTCGAGACTAGACCTGCACACAATATCACTTCATTACTCCTCAACACTCGAGACTAGACCTGCACACAATATCACTTCATTACTCCTCAACACTCGAGACTAGACCTGCACACAATATCACTTCATTACTCCTCAACACTCGAGACTAGACCTGCACACAATATCACTTCATTACTCCTCAACACTCGAGACTAGACCTGCACACAATATCACTTCATTACTCCTCAACACTCGAGACTAGACCTGCACACAATATCACTTCATTACTCCACAACACTCTAGACTAGACCTGCACACAATATCACTTCATTACTCCTCAACACTCTAGACTAGACCTGCACACAATATCACTTCATTACTCCTCAACACTCTAGACTAGACCTGCACACAATATCACTTCATTACTCCTCAACACTTGAGACTAGACCTGCACACAATATCACTTCATTACTCCTCAACACTCGAGACTAGACCTGCACACAATATCACTTCATTACTCCTCAACACTCGAGACTAGACCTGCACACAATATCACTTCATTACTCCTCAACACTCTAGACTAGACCTGCACACAATAACACTTCATTACTCCACAACACTCTAGACTAGACCTGCACACAATATCACTTCATTACTCCACAACACTCTAGACTAGACCTGCACACAATATCACTTCATTACTCCTCAACACTCTAGACTAGACCTGCACACAATATCACTTCATTACTCCTCAACACTCTAGACTAGACCTGCACACAATATCACTTCATTACTCCTCAACACTCGAGACTAGACCTGCACACAATAACACTTCATTACTCCTCAACACTAGACCTGCACACAATAACACTTCATTACTCCTCAACACTCGAGACTAGACCTGCACACAATATCACTTCATTACTCCACAACACTCGAGACTAGACCTGCACACAATATCACTTCATTACTCCTCAACACTCTAGACTAGACCTGCACACAATATCACTTCATTACTCCTCAACACTCGAGACTAGACCTGCACACAATATCACTTCATTACTCCACAACACTCGAGACTAGACCTGCACACAATATCACTTCATTACTCCACAACACTCGAGACTAGACCTGCACACAATATCACTTCATTACTCCTCAACACTCGAGACTAGACCTGCACACAATAACACTTCATTACTCCTCAACACTCGAGACTAGACCTGCACACAATATCACTTCATTACTCCACAACACTCGAGACTAGACCTGCACACAATATCACTTCATTACTCCTCAACACTCGAGACTAGACCTGCACACAATATCACTTCATTACTCCTCAACACTCGAGACTAGACCTGCACACAATAACACTTCATTACTCCTCAACACTCGAGACTAGACCTGCACACAATATCACTTCATTACTCCTCAACACTCGAGACTAGACCTGCACACAATATCACTTCATTACTCCACAACACTCTAGACTAGACCTGCACACAATATCACTTCATTACTCCTCAACACTCTAGACTAGACCTGCACACAATATCACTTCATTACTCCTCAACACTTGAGACTAGACCTGCACACAATATCACTTCATTACTCCTCAACACTCGAGACTAGACCTGCACACAATATCACTTCATTACTCCTCAACACTCGAGACTAGACCTGCACACAATATCACTTCATTACTCCTCAACACTCGAGACTAGACCTGCACACAATATCACTTCATTACTCCTCAACACTCGAGACTAGACCTGCACACAATATCACTTCATTACTCCTCAACACTCGAGACTAGACCTGCACACAATATCACTTCATTACTCCTCAACACTCGAGACTAGACCTGCACACAATATCACTTCATTACTCCACAACACTCTAGACTAGACCTGCACACAATATCACTTCATTACTCCTCAACACTCGAGACTAGACCTGCACACAATATCACTTCATTACTCCTCAACACTCGAGACTAGACCTGCACACAATAACACTTCATTACTCCAACACTCTAGACTAGACCTGCACACAATATCACTTCATTACTCCTCAACACTCGAGACTAGACCTGCACACAATAACACTTCATTACTCCACAACACTCTAGACTAGACCTGCACACAATATCACTTCATTACTCCACAACACTCTAGACTAGACCTGCACACAATATCACTTCATTACTCCTCAACACTCTAGACTAGACCTGCACACAATATCACTTCATTACTCCTCAACACTCGAGACTAGACCTGCACACAATAACACTTCATTACTCCTCAACATTCTAGACTAGACCTGCACACAATAACACTTCATTACTCCACAACACTCTAGACTAGACCTGCACACAATATCACTTCATTACTCCTCAACACTCGAGACTAAACCTGCACACAATAACACTTCATTACTCCTCAACACTCGAGACTAGACCTGCACACAATAACACTTCATTACTCCTCAACACTCGAGACTAGACCTGCACACAAGACCTGCACACAATAACACTTCATTACTCCTCAACACTCGAGACTAGACCTGCACACAATAACACTTCATTACTCCACAACACTCGAGACTAAACCTGCACACAATATCACTTCATTACTCCTCAACACTCGAGACTAAACCTGCACACAATATCACTTCATTACTCCTCAACACTCTAGACTAGACCTGCACACAATATCACTTCATTACTCCTCAACACTCGAGACTAGACCTGCACACAATATCACTTCATTACTCCTCAACACTCGAGACTAGACCTGCACACAATATCACTTCATTACTCCTCTACACTCTAGACTAGACCTGCACACAATATCACTTCATTACTCCTCAACACTCGAGACTAGACCTGCACACAATATCACTTCATTACTCCTCAACACTCGAGACTAGACCTGCACACAATATCTCTTCATTACTCCTCAACACTCGAGACTAGACCTGCACACAATATCACTTCATTACTCCTCAACACTCTAGACTAGACCTGCACACAATATCACTTCATTACTCCACAACACTCGAGACTAGACCTGCACACAATATCTCTTCATTACTCCTCAACACTCGAGACTAAACCTGCACACAATATCACTTCATTACTCCTCAACACTCGAGACTAAACCTGCACACAATATCACTTCATTACTCCTCAACACTCTAGACTAGACCTGCACACAATATCACTTCATTACTCCTCAACACTCGAGACTAAACCTGCACACAATAACACTTCATTACTCCTCAACACTCGAGACTAAACCTGCACACAATAACACTTCATTACTCCTCAACACTCGAGACTAGACCTGCACACAATATCACTTCATTACTCCTCAACACTCGAGACTAAACCTGCACACAATAACACTTCATTACTCCTCAACACTCGAGACTAGACCTGCACACAATATCACTTCATTACTCCTCAACACTCGAGACTAAACCTGCACACAATATCTCTTCATTACTCCTCAACACTCGAGACTAAACCTGCACACAATATCACTTCATTACTCCTCAACACTCGAGACTAAACCTGCACACAATATCACTTCATTACTCCTCAACACTCTAGACTAGACCTGCACACAATAACACTTCATTACTCCTCAACACTCGAGACTAGACCTCCACACAATATCTCTTCATTACTCCTCAACACTCGAGACTAGACCTGCACACAATATCACTTCATTACTCCTCAACACTCTAGACTAGACCTGCACACAATATCACTTCATTACTCCACAACACTCTAGACTAGACCTGCACACAATATCACTTCATTACTCCTCAACACTCTAGACTAGACCTGCACACAATATCACTTCATTACTCCTCAACACTCTAGACTAGACCTGCACACAATATCACTTCATTACTCCTCAACACTCGAGACTAGACCTGCACACAATATCACTTCATTACTCCTCAACACTCTAGACTAGACCTGCACACAATATCACTTCATTACTCCTCAACACTCGAGACTAGACCTGCACACAATATCACTTCATTACTCCTCAACACTCGAGACTAGACCTGCACACAATATCACTTCATTACTCCTCAACACTCGAGACTAGACCTGCACACAATATCACTTCATTACTCCTCAACACTCTAGACTAGACCTGCACACAATATCACTTCATTACTCCTCAACACTCTAGACTAGACCTGCACACAATATCACTTCATTACTCCTCAACACTCTAGACTAGACCTGCACACAATATCACTTCATTACTCCTCAACACTCGAGACTAGACCTGCACACAATATCACTTCATTACTCCTCAACACTCGAGACTAGACCTGCACACAATATCACTTCATTACTCCTCAACACTCTAGACTAGACCTGCACACAATAACACTTCATTACTCCTCAACACTCGAGACTAGACCTGCACACAATATCACTTCATTACTCCTCAACACTCGAGACTAGACCTGCACACAATATAACTTCATTACTCCACAACACTCTAGACTAGACCTGCACACAATAACACTTCATTACTCCTCAACACTCTAGACTAGACCTGCACACAATAACACTTCATTACTCCTCAACACTCGAGACTAGACCTGCACACAATATCACTTCATTACTCCTCAACACTCGAGACTAGACCTGCACACAATATCACTTCATTACTCCTCAACACTCTAGACTAGACCTGCACACAATATCACTTCATTACTCCTCAACACTCTAGACTAGACCTGCACACAATATCACTTCATTACTCCACAACACTCGAGACTAGACCTGCACACAATATCACTTCATTACTCCTCAACACTCGAGACTAGACCTGCACACAATATCTCTTCATTACTCCTCAACACTCGAGACTAGACCTGCACACAATATCACTTCATTACTCCTCAACACACGAGACTAGACCTGCACACAATAACACTTCATTACTCCTCAACACTCTAGACTAGACCTGCACACAATATCACTTCATTACTCCTCAACACTCTAGACTAGACCTCCACACAATATCACTTCATTACTCCTCAACACTCGAGACTAGACCTGCACACAATATCACTTCATTACTCCTCAACACTCGAGACTAGACCTGCACACAATAACACTTCATTACTCCTCAACACTCTAGACTAGACCTGCACACAATAACACTTCATTACTCCTCAACACTCTAGACTAGACCTGCACACAATATCACTTCATTACTCCTCAACACTCTAGACTAGACCTGCACACAATATCACTTCATTACTCCTCAACACTCGAGACTAGACCTGCACACAATAACACTTCATTACTCCTCAACACTCTAGACTAGACCTGCACACAATAACACTTCATTACTCCTCAACACTCTAGACTAGACCTGCACACAATAACACTTCATTACTCCTCAACACTCGAGACTAGACCTGCACACAATAACACTTCATTACTCCTCAACACTCTAGACTAGACCTGCACACAATAACACTTCATTACTCCTCAACACTCGAGACTAGACCTGCACACAATATCACTTCATTACTCCTCAACACTCGAGACTAGACCTGCACACAATATCACTTCATTACTCCTCAACACTCTAGACTAGACCTGCACACAATATCACTTCATTACTCCTCAACACTCGAGACTAGACCTGCACACAATATCACTTCATTACTCCACAACACTCTAGACTAGACCTGCACACAATATCACTTCATTACTCCTCTACACTCTAGACTAGACCTGCACACAATATCACTTCATTACTCCTCAACACTCGAGACTAGACCTGCACACAATATCACTTCATTACTCCACAACACTCTAGACTAGACCTGCACACAATATCACTTCATTACTCCTCAACACTCTAGACTAGACCTGCACACAATATCACTTCATTACTCCTCAACACTCGAGACTAGACCTGCACACAATATCACTTCATTACTCCACAACACTCTAGACTAGACCTGCACACAATATCACTTCATTACTCCTCAACACTCGAGACTAGACCTGCACACAATAACACTTCATTACTCCTCAACACTCTAGACTAGACCTGCACACAATATCACTTCATTACTCCTCAACACTCTAGACTAGACCTGCACACAATAACACTTCATTACTCCTCAACACTCTAGACTAGACCTGCACACAATATCACTTCATTACTCCACAACACTCTAGACTAGACCTGCACACAATATCACTTCATTACTCCACAACACTCTAGACTAGACCTGCACACAATATCACTTCATTACTCCTCAACACTCGAGACTAGACCTGCACACAATATCACTTCATTACTCCACAACACTCTAGACTAGACCTGCACACAATATCACTTCATTACTCCTCAACACTCTAGACTAGACCTGCACACAATATCACTTCATTACTCCTCAACACTCGAGACTAGACCTGCACACAATAACACTTCATTACTCCTCAACACTCTAGACTAGACCTGCACACAATAACACTTCATTACTCCTCAACACTCTAGACTAGACCTGCACACAATAACACTTCATTACTCCTCAACACTCTAGACTAGACCTGCACACAATATCACTTCATTACTCCACAACACTCTAGACTAGACCTGCACACAATATCACTTCATTACTCCTCAACACTCGAGACTAGACCTGCACACAATAACACTTCATTACTCCTCAACACTCTAGACTAGACCTGCACACAATATCACTTCATTACTCCTCAACACTCTAGACTAGACCTGCACACAATAACACTTCATTACTCCTCAACACTCTAGACTAGACCTGCACACAATATCACTTCATTACTCCACAACACTCTAGACTAGACCTGCACACAATATCACTTCATTACTCCACAACACTCTAGACTAGACCTGCACACAATATCACTTCATTACTCCTCAACACTCGAGACTAGACCTGCACACAATATCACTTCATTACTCCACAACACTCTAGACTAGACCTGCACACAATATCACTTCATTACTCCTCAACACTCTAGACTAGACCTGCACACAATATCACTTCATTACTCCTCAACACTCGAGACTAGACCTGCACACAATAACACTTCATTACTCCTCAACACTCTAGACTAGACCTGCACACAATAACACTTCATTACTCCTCAACACTCGAGACTAGACCTGCACACAATAACACTTCATTACTCCTCAACACTCTAGACTAGACCTGCACACAATAACACTTCATTACTCCTCAACACTCTAGACTAGACCTGCACACAATATCACTTCATTACTCCTCAACACTCGAGACTAGACCTGCACACAATATCACTTCATTACTCCTCAACACTCTAGACTAGACCTGCACACAATAACACTTCATTACTCCTCAACACTCGAGACTAGACCTGCACACAATATCACTTCATTACTCCTCAACACTCTAGACTAGACCTGCACACAATAACACTTCATTACTCCTCAACACTCGAGACTAGACCTGCACACAATAACACTTCATTACTCCTCAACACTCGAGACTAGACCTGCACACAATATCACTTCATTACTCCTCAACACTCTAGACTAGACCTGCACACAATAACACTTCATTACTCCTCAACACTCGAGACTAGACCTGCACACAATATCACTTCATTACTCCTCAACACTCTAGACTAGACCTGCACACAATAACACTTCATTACTCCTCAACACTCGAGACTAGACCTGCACACAATATCACTTCATTACTCCTCAACACTCTAGACTAGACCTGCACACAATATCACTTCATTACTCCACAACACTCTAGACTAGACCTGCACACAATATCACTTCATTACTCCTCAACACTCGAGACTAGACCTGCACACAATATCACTTCATGACTCCTCAACACTCGAGACTAGACCTGCACACAATATCACTTCATTACTCCTCAACACTCGAGACTAGACCTGCACACAATAACACTTCATTACTCCTCAACACTCTAGACTAGACCTGCACACAATATCACTTCATTACTCCTCAACACTCGAGACTAGACCTGCACACAATATCACTTCATTACTCCTCAACACTCTAGACTAGACCTGCACACAATATCACTTCATTACTCCACAACACTCTAGACTAGACCTGCACACAATATCACTTCATTACTCCTCAACACTCTAGACTAGACCTGCACACAATATCACTTCATTACTCCTCAACACTCTAGACTAGACCTGCACACAATAACACTTCATTACTCCTCAACACTCGAGACTAGACCTGCACACAATATCACTTCATTACTCCTCAACACTCGAGACTAGACCTGCACACAATATCACTTCATTACTCCTCAACACTCTAGACTAGACCTGCACACAATATCACTTCATTACTCCTCAACACTCTAGACTAGACCTGCACACAATATCACTTCATTACTCCACAACACTCTAGACTAGACCTGCACACAATATCACTTCATTACTCCTCAACACTCTAGACTAGACCTGCACACAATATCACTTCATTACTCCTCAACACTCGAGACTAGACCTGCACACAATAACACTTCATTACTCCTCAACACTCTAGACTAGACCTGCACACAATATCACTTCATTACTCCTCAACACTCTAGACTAGACCTGCACACAATAACACTTCATTACTCCTCAACACTCGAGACTAGACCTGCACACAATATCACTTCATTACTCCTCAACACTCGAGACTAGACCTGCACACAATATCACTTCATTACTCCTCAACACTCGAGACTAGACCTGCACACAATAACACTTCATTACTCCTCAGCACTCTAGACTAGACCTGCACACAATATCACTTCATTACTCCTCAACACTCTAGACTAGACCTGCACACAATATCACTTCATTACTCCTCAACACTCGAGACTAGACCTGCACACAATATCACTTCATTACTCCTCAACACTCGAGACTAGACCTGCACACAATATCACTTCATTACTCCTCAACACTCTAGACTAGACCTGCACACAATATCACTTCATTACTCCTCAACACTCGAGACTAGACCTGCACACAATATCACTTCATTACTCCTCAACACTCGAGACTAAACCTGCACACAATAACACTTCATTACTCCTCAACACTCTAGACTAGACCTGCACACAATAACACTTCATTACTCCTCAACACTCGAGACTAGACCTGCACACAATATCACTTCATTACTCCTCAACACTCGAGACTAGACCTGCAGACAATATCACTTCATTACTCCTCAACACTCGAGACTAAACCTGCACACAATATCTCTTCATTACTCCTCAACACTCGAGACTAGACCTGCACACAATATCACTTCATTACTCCTCAACACTCTAGACTAGACCTGCACACAATATCACTTCATTACTCCTCAACACTCGAGACTAGACCTGCACACAATATCACTTCATTACTCCTCAACACTCGAGACTAGACCTGCACACAATATCACTTCATTACTCCTCAACACTCGAGACTAGACCTGCACACAATATCACTTCATTACTCCTCAACACTCGAGACTAGACCTGCACACAATATCTCTTCATTACTCCTCAACACTCTAGACTAGACCTGCACACAATATCACTTCATTACTCCTCAACACTCGAGACTAGACCTGCACACAATATCACTTCATTACTCCTCAACACTCTAGACTAGACCTGCACACAATATCACTTCATTACTCCTCAACACTCGAGACTAGACCTGCACACAATATCACTTCACTACTCCTCAACACTCGAGACTAGACCTGCACACAATATCACTTCATTACTCCTCAACACTCTAGACTAGACCTCCACACAATATCACTTCATTACTCCTCAACACTCGAGACTAGACCTGCACACAATATCACTTCATTACTCCTCAACACTCGAGACTAGACCTGCACACAATATCACTTCATTACTCCTCAACACTCGAGACTAGACCTGCACACAATATCACTTCATTACTCCACAACACTCTAGACTAGACCTGCACACAATATCACTTCATTACTCCTCAACACTCTAGACTAGACCTGCACACAATATCACTTCATTACTCCTCAACACTCGAGACTAGACCTGCACACAATAACACTTCATTACTCCTCAACACTCGAGACTAGACCTGCACACAATATCACTTCATTACTCCACAACACTCTAGACTAGACCTGCACACAATAACACTTCATTACTCCTCAACACTCGAGACTAGACCTGCACACAATAACACTTCATTACTCCTCTACACTCGAGACTAGACCTGCACACAATATCACTTCATTACTCCTCAACACTCTAGACTAGACCTCCACACAATATCACTTCATTACTCCTCAACACTCGAGACTAGACCTGCACACAATATCACTTCATTACTCCTCAACACTCGAGACTAGACCTGCACACAATATCACTTCATTACTCCTCAACACTCGAGACTAGACCTGCACACAATATCACTTCATTACTCCTCAACACTCGAGACTAGACCTGCACACAATATCACTTCATTACTCCTCAACACTCTAGACTAGACCTGCACACAATATCACTTCATTACTCCTCAACACTCGAGACTAGACCTGCACACAATATCACTTCATTACTCCTCAACACTCGAGACTAGACCTGCACACAATATCACTTCATTACTCCTCAACACTCGAGACTAGACCTGCACACAATATCACTTCATTACTCCTCAACACTCGAGACTAGACCTGCACACAATATCACTTCATTACTCCTCAACACTCTAGACTAGACCTGCACACAATATCACTTCATTACTCCTCAACACTCGAGACTAGACCTGCACACAATATCACTTCATTACTCCTCAACACTCTAGACTAGACCTGCACACAATATCACTTCATTACTCCTCAACACTCGAGACTAGACCTGCACACAATATCACTTCATTACTCCACAACACTCTAGACTAGACCTGCACACAATATCACTTCATTACTCCTCAACACTCGAGACTAGACCTGCACACAATATCACTTCATTACTCCTCAACACTCGAGACTAGACCTGCAGACAATATCACTTCATTACTCCTCAACACTCGAGACTAGACCTGCACACAATATCACTTCATTACTCCTCAACACTCGAGACTAGACCTGCACACAATAACACTTCATTACTCCTCAACACTCTAGACTAGACCTGCACACAATATCACTTCATTACTCCTCAACACTCTAGACTAGACCTGCACACAATATCACTTCATTACTCCACAACACTCGAGACTAGACCTGCACACAATATCACTTCATTACTCCTCAACACTCTAGACTAGACCTGCACACAATATCACTTCACTACTCCTCAACACTCGAGACTAGACCTGCACACAATATCACTTCATTACTCCTCAACACTCGAGACTAGACCTGCACACAATATCACTTCATTACTCCTCAACACTCGAGACTAGACCTGCACACAATATCACTTCATTACTCCACAACACTCTAGACTAGACCTGCACACAATATCACTTCATTACTCCTCAACACTCGAGACTAGACCTGCACACAATATCACTTCATTACTCCTCAACACTCGAGACTAGACCTCCACACAATAACACTTCATTACTCCTCAACACTCTAGACTAGACCTGCACACAATATCACTTCATTACTCCTCAACACTCGAGACTAGACCTGCACACAATATCACTTCATTACTCCACAACACTCTAGACTAGACCTGCACACAATATCACTTCATTACTCCTCAACACTCGAGACTAGACCTGCACACAATATCCATTAAATTGACTTAACATTGAAATCACTCGCGCCAGACACTCCATTCGCATTCCAGATAAAACTGGACAGATTACATCTGGTTGTTGAAGCCACAAATGTAAATTTTACTCCTAAAATGGTAAAAACGAAACATGCAAGAGCATTTTATAACGGCTCCCGAGACCCAGATATGACAGAGCTACCGCAGCACAGCAGAGAAGTAGCTGAACATCTTCAGCAAGCCGACGCGCTTTGATTTTGATCTTGCTTTCTTTGACGTGAACGCTGTTAAATTTCACATAGTGCAGGAATTAAAGATTAGATTTATATTCATTTTGCAGAGACAGTTACGTTGCCCAGTGTAAATGGAACCGTTTTAACAAAACGGATAGCTAGCCTATCTGATCATTTAAAACGCATGAATGACCAGGCGTAAACAGACCCATTGGAAATCTGTTATTCAAAGTGTAATTAAAACTGAAAACATTTAAACTAAAGGATTTTGACAAAAGTAAAACATTTTATGAAAAATTGCTTCAGAAATAGGCCTATTTAAAGTTCTGCACTATTTCTATGTTAGGCATTATGAATATTTAAAACTTGTATGTGTATTTATACATATTGGGGTGGGGTTATGGCACATTGATAAACTCAGAAACTTAAAAATGGCACTTCATGACAGAAAGGTTGCCGACCCCTGTTCTAAGTCATGTCAAGAGTGAACAGGTGAGGAAGAAACCGGATGTTTGTCAGTTTATTCGCTCTTAAAGTGACAGCAGCCTAATATTCCTGCTGTCGTCTGTGTCATTAATGTTAATAAAACAACAAAATACAGCTTCTACAAAGATTAAACTATATTTAATTTCTACAGTGAACAGTGTTATTTTACATTTAGGCTTAATTATTAATTTATGTACCTGATTACTACTGTTAGACTTTGTAACTTTGTCATTTAGTATTCATCTCTGCTTGTAATGTGTGTATTTGTTTTTATTTTATTACTGACTGTTCACTTGTCTTTAATAATGTGTGAACTTTATCAGTTAGGCTAGTAGTTTTTGATGTAGTATCGAAGAACTTCAAGGGAACTTTAAGAAATAAATGAAAAGTAAAGTTACTTTTAAAGTTACACCCCCCATATTCATGTCTATATATTTATGTCTATATATATATATATATATATATATATATATAATATATAATTTTTTTGCTGATCTGAAAAATGATCCGAACCGTGGCTCAAAAACCGTAAATGATCCGAACCGTGAATTTTGTGATCTGTTCCACCGCTAGTCATGATTAATTAAAAGTCCATCCCAGTGGACTGACTCACTTTCGGATCTGATTCTGGAACTGCTCGGCGCAGCGCCACTGGCGTATGCAGCTCAGACAGTACGTGTGTACGCAGCTCGACAGGATCCCGAAGCGCCGCTCCGACGGAGACGTCTTCTCGTACACCACATCCAGACAGATTTTACACTGCTTATCCTGACTCTGCTGAGCCGCAAACGCCCGCTCCATGTCCATCTCGAAGGCCGCCATGCACATCTGAGACCAGACAGAATCAGCATCATTATCATCATCATCAACATCATCATCAGGCATCTTTTTTTGCAAGACAGTGCACTTAAAGTCCCCTGAATCATTTTAACCCTTAAAACTCAAACCAAAATTAAATCGTTAAAGTTTTTTTTCTTGATTTTTTTTAATTCATGTCTTAAAAAAAGCTTGAATGTAACTCGACACCCTTGCCACATTTAGAATACGCGGATCTATGAATATGCAAATGAGCCCCGCCTCCACTCACTCACAGCAGCTCAGAGATCCACTGGTTGACGATCACATGTTGATCTGATTGGCGATTTCAACCGTGTTTTTGAGACTGTCTTTGGTTCACTGCAGTTTTAAGGAGAAGATACTCAGCAATGGTGTTGACATGAATTTACACATGGTTTGTAAAAACACCACATAAACAAACAACATTAAAAGCTGGATTTTCACCACAGGGGGACTTTAAATTGAAAATGAAGTTGAATCTGCCATCGGACGGATCAATGGTCAAAGACCCGGACAATGGAAAAAGGACTATGAGAACGGATGCGGAAAGATAGAAGCCAAAAGAAGGTGGAACATCTGCAAAGGGCTTTTCAAGAACGAGCGTAATCCAGCAGTGCCCTACCACCGCCGTCTACAGTGGAGCTGGGCATCTGTTGACCTCAACTGGGGATGTCATCGGACGGTGGAAGGAATACCGTCACGTCTTCCATTGAGGAAGCAGAGGCTGAGGGCTCAGAGGTGGACTCGTCCATCACCCAAGCTGAAGTCACCGGGGTAGTCAAGAAGCTCCTCGGTGGCAAGGCACCGGATGAGATCCGCCCCGAGTACCTCAAGTCTCTGGATGTTGTGGGGCTGTCTTGGCTGACACGTCTCTGCAGCATCGCGTGGCGGTCGGGGACAGTACGTCTGGGATGGCAGACCGGGGTTGTGGTCCCTCTTTTTAAGAAGGGGGACCGGAGGGTGTGTTCCAACTACAGGGGGATCACACTTCTCAGCCTCCCCGGGAAAGTCTATGCCAGGGTACTGGAGAGGAGAAGGGGTCAGCTGAGGTGGCTCGGGCATCGGCTCCGGATGCCTCCTGGACGCCTTCCCAGGAAGGTGTTCCGGGCGCGTCCCACCGGGAGGAGACCCCGGGGAAGACCTAGGACACGCTGGAGGGACTATGTCTCCCGGCCGACCTGGGAACGCCTCGGTGTCCCCCCGGAAGAGCTGGAGGAAGTGGCTTGGGAGAGGGAAGTCTGGGCATCTCTGCTTAGACTGCTGCCCCCGCGACCCGGCCCCGGATAAGCGGAAGAAGATGGATGGAGCGTAATCCACCAAGGCAAGTCCAAGTGCAAAGAGCCGAGTCAGCAACGCAGAGCACCTGAGCTTACGCAGAGTAATCTCTCTAAGTTTGTTAAGGGTGTTCATCAGTCGGTGGAGGAGGACCAGGGGCAGGAGGCAAACCACAGTGCCCCAGACCTCCCTGCTCAACCTACTCAGAGCACGGGAAGAGCCGGTCAACCTGAAAGTCCGAAAGACTTCGAGAGGAAACCACGCTTGAACTTACCACCAGCAGCAGACTGCAGATGGGCCCAACTGGGTGACGATCTAAATACCATCCTGGAAAACACTCTGAAAGGAGATGCAGCCACGAAGATCGAGATCATGGTGCAAGTTGTGTACGAGGCAAAAGAAGGCAAGACTCCCAGGCCACCAGCTGGAGACAGCGGCAGATCAAAGAGCTGCGAGAAGAAGTAAAGACACTCGAGAGAAGGTGGCGGGAAGCAAGTGACGAGGAAAGAGCAGCCATGGATGAGATCAGCACAGAGACGGAGAGCTGAGAACACACGGGCCGAAAGAGGAAAGCCTTTTTTAACAACCCTTTCTAATTCACAGCGGACCTACTGGGAAAGCCTAAGGGTGGGACCCTGTCATGTGCAAAGGAGGAAACATAAATTAGGTATTCCTCTAGGTGAATGTCCTTTCCAAATGCCGATTCCCATACCACACACCCCTTTTAACATAGCAGACTTCACCATGGATGAAGTGAGGGAAGTGGTGACAAAAGTAGGGGTGGCATGATCCGCCTTTTTTGCCTCCGATACCTATATCTGGGATTCATTATTGGCCGATACAGAGTACCAATCCAATACTAAAATAATTATTTAAAAAACAGTGCCGAATTACCTAATAAACTGTATCTGTATGCCTCACTGTGGGGAAGAGACTTTTTAGGCGAGAATGTAGTTGTTGTGATTTAAACAAACATAGCACCCGTTCGAAAGCTTGTTTTTTCAGCGCTCATGTACTTCGGGAACTTGCCGCTGGCTCTTATGTAGATCGTGTTTAAACATGAGGCATGATTCATTTTGGGTACATCAAACAGGCAGTACATCATATCTTCACTTCAACTGCTGCACTCACTGAACGAATGAAAACCAATAGAAGTCACCTTTTCATGCGCTGCTCTTTGCTCGGGGTCGTGCGGGTGTAGAACCTGGAGCCGGCAGATTTCACACAGGTCGCCGTGGAGATACGGGCAGCGGTCGCCATAGTTACACTGGCCCGCTGCCAGGTACGGACAGAGCTGCGGCTGAGGCCCGGCGTCCGGATACGGGCCGGATGAGGCAGAACTTTCAGAGCTCTCCAGCCCGGAGCGAATGGCCTCCAGGTACGAGTGCGGTTTACCATGAGCGCTGGCGTCCCTGTAGTCCCAGCAGTCCTCGGCACTCTCTTCATACGGGCCCAGAGCTGAGAACACACACACACACACCATTACAATCTCTCCTCCATACGGACCCAGAGCTGACAACACACACAACATAACATTACAATCTCTCCGGGGTCTGTTGGGAAAAGACTCAACTTGTTCACATTTCAATTGATTTCTGAAAGTTCAAGAGAAACAAAAGAAACTGTGTTGCTGCTGCTCCTTTCATTCGTTCTCATGGTGCGTTCACACCGGACACGAATAGCGCGTCAGGCGCGAGTGATTTCAATGTTAAGTCAAAGCAAAGATGCATTGCGCTTGTAAAAAAATCCTGCGGCGCGAATGAGGCGTAGAGTGCGGCGCGGTAGTTACGCGCAAATTATTTTATGTAGTGCTTTTTGTGCATTCACGCGTTTGCCGCCCGAGTTGAAAAATCTGAACTTCTGTGTCAATTCGCGCCGCGTTAACCAATCAGGAGCCTGCTTGCTTCACGTGGCATAAATTACATAGGATTATGACGTTCTACAAGATAAGGGGCATTCACACAGAAGGTGTGTGTGCGGTGTAAAATGTGATACGCTGGCAGTGGGATGGGGAACTGATTTTAACTTGAGCGCCGCGTTTTTAGAATGCTGTGTCATGCGCTGCAAAAGATGCGAGACGCGAGCGCAAGGTTACACATCCGTCTAGTGCGTTTACATAGAAAAACTATTTTGTTTTGTTCTTTTCTTGCGCAACAAATCCTCCGCCATCGTAACGCGATCAGTGAACTGAGTCCTGCTGCACTGTCTCAGTCTGTGTGCGACTGCAACCGTGCTGGATGAGCTGAGGAGGCGTTTACAACAGCAAAACCACAGTGGAGGCGGTGCCGCGGTGTACACAGTAATGTAATGTGAATGTGAATGTAAAGGTGCGATATTCTATGCTAATCATGGCGATATAGCGAGACAGCTTTTCACTCGTCGAGAAATCTCGTCACACCCCTAGACAGAAGCTTTAAGTCTGCTGATTGCAAAGGCTCAAAGTGAGCATCCGGGAGTGCTCGACGCACCGGGGAAAGGTCCCAAGAGGGTATGGAGGCGGGTCGAGGAGGATTTAACCGTCTCGCCCCCCTAAGGAACCTGACGACCATGTCGTGCTTTCCCACTGTTTTGCCATCTGTGTGGTCGTGGGATCCTGAAATAGCGGCAGCATGTACTTTAAAGGTGGAGGGAGACCGCCCTCGCTCCAAGCCTTGCTGCAGAAGGAAAGCACGGCCCCTATCAAACATCTTCAGGTTCTCTCGGTGAGAGGAACACACTCGGCGAACAGGTACGCATGTCTCGTAGACGGGGCCCATGCCGGAGCGATGGTGCTGAGTACCTCTGGGGGTAAGTAAACTAATGTAAAGCAAAGAAAATGTAAAGTAAAAGAGTACTGAGAAAACATACTCAAGTAAAAGTACCATTACATTCCAAAACATGTAGAGCAAGTACAGTAAAAATAATAAAAATTACTGTGTGAGGAAAATTTTTAGTTTTCATTGTTTTAGTGTCAGAACTACATTAAACTGCTATATATAATGTTGAATATAATGTATAATAATGCAGTGGGGGAATATGTGTGTGTCCTGATAATGCCAGATGTCTGATGTTACCAGTAAAAGTGTCCGACATTATTTTAATATATCTAGTCAGTGACAGTGAAAGCATATTCGTCTACAATAATTCAGTATTTCCAGCTTCAGGATCATGAATATTGTTATTCTGGAGTCTCTATTGTCCTGTGCTTTGGGTTTCAGCACCAAGTCCATCATATTCATTTACACACACAATCTAATATTAAGCTTAGCATTTTAATCTACAGGTAATTTTTTGTTAACATTTTATCATATGTCTTGGAGTATCGCAATAATATAGTATCGGGAGTTCAGTATCGAGATAATCGTGACACGAGGGAATCGTACCTTTGTCTCTCAGCACCAGTGGTTTTTTGCCAGGTTTGCCAGTGTTTGCTGGTGGAGCGGGTCCCGGCGCCGACCCGGATCTGTTCGGGTTCTCGACCGCTGCGCCACGGCCACACGGTTTCACGTGATCATATCTATCACACAACACACATAACAAGTCACTTTTCTCCACTTTTTTTATTTGTGAATCATCTGTGATTGTATATACATCATTGTTGTGATTGATTGTGACTAGACTTTTTGAAGAATCAAATTCACATCTTTAAAATTGCACTGTAATGTCACTCTTTACACTCAATGGGCCTCATTCATGAAACACGAGCAGAACTGATTCCTGTGTAAATCGTGTGTAAAGTGGTTCTGGCGTAAATTTTCGGATTCATTCAAATGTTCGTATTTTCCAAATGTTAGTCGGTACGAAAGAAATCTGCACCTGCTCCCAGCCACACGTAAATAGTGCGTTTAACATCCGAACGTTTGCTCATTAATAAGGCTGCATTTTAATTCTCCTTAATCGGGGACATATTTATTCATTACATATGAAAAAATATAATATATAGTAATTACATTCGGTTTTTCTTTTTACTTTTATTATGAGAGCCAGTGATCGCATCTGCAAACGGAACACTTTAATCACATAATTAATTGCTTTCAATACGGCTGGGCAATAGTTTTTCGAAGTGAACTAATTAGTTTCTTGCAGTCGAGCTTCATGTCGAACCGTTTTCTGTTCACTTCTGGGACTGTTCGATTAACAGATGAAACTCCAGTAACTGCGTCTGTAATATCTGCCAAGCTTCCTTTTTTAGGACCTGATACGCCACTATGTACGCTTGAAAATAAAATGTGGCGTTTTGAATGAACTTCTGATAATAAAATATTATCTGATAATGAGACATTTTTCTTTTTCATTCGCTTTTGAGAAGACATGTTGAAATCCTTCGTTTGGTGTCATAATATGATGCCCATATATGGTTGTCAGTCGGATTTAATGGGCGGGTTTATGGTAGTTGAGAATGAGCGTGCACGCGCGTCCCATTTACGACTGATTGGAATTCATTAACACACACACACACACACACACACACACGTTTCACTATCACATCTGAATCAGGAGAAGAGTTTTCAGGAAGGTCTCTATACGCGCAAATCACTCACATATTTACTCGTATATTTACGAATGTTTCATGAATGAGACCCAATGTGGTAACGTTAACGCTAATCCTGTCAGATCATCCATTGAGCGAGTGTGTACGGGTCGGGCCAATCTGGTTTCGTCCGTTAAAGTTAACTTTTGCAAATAACAATCGCGGTTCTGGACACGGACAGTGAGTGACCTTACATATTAAGATAAAATCGGATTTCGTATTTTCTCCAGTCATCTTTAAAAAAAAAAACTAACAAAACTTGCTAACTAGCTAGTGTGCTAATCTAAGCTCCGCCCACAAAAACGTCACAATGTTTACTAACTGTAAAGGCATGCGAATGAAACGCTTCTCAAACAAGAACAAAAGAAGGGCGGGGCTTGATGTGTCCGCGGGGAATTGATTGGATGGTTGTGGTTTGCTATTGGTGGATCTCATGTGAGTGACAGATTGCCCCCCCCCCGCGCCAGTACACACATCATCAAAGACAAATTAAAGAATCACTCGTAAAATGTGTCTAGTTACTCAGCAAAATGCATGCAAAAAGGTTTAAAGCATGATATTTGCGTCACCGGCATCGGTCTCCGTAGGCACAGACTCCTCTCTGGTAGTATTTGCAGATGGTTGAAGGCTTGCTCGTGGTCAGATCGTGAGAGAACAAACACCTGCTGCCCTCACGACACACACCGTGCAGGAAATACCTGCACACACACACACAACATCATCAACACACCTGAATCAGAGCACGAGATGCTGAATACATGTGTAAATGTCAGAGAACCGATGCGTCAGTCCAGCTACACCATTTTCTCTCATGTCAAAGTCAAGATGATATTATCAATGACCTTATTTACTGCAGTCAGCGATGCTTTGATGGCTGTGTAATGACGGTTGTGCGTTTCTCTTTACCTGCAGGTCACTTGTTTCGTTGACATCTTTTATCCGGCTACGAGTGAGATATTTTACTGTGAAATGTTACTGTCTGCACGGTTTTGTGCAACCTGAAAATATCACCGGCTCAGCGCCGCGACTGATCATTGCTTCCGCCTAGTGTGATTCAGTTCCGCGAGTCGGTTCTTTCGAACGAATCGTTTCATATAATAGCCCTATCTCCGTTTTTGGTTAAAAGAGCAGTTCTTATTTGGTTTATAAAATGGGAACATTAGGGAAACGTTCTGTGTTTGCTGGGAGTTCACAACCGATAATTTTACATCATGTTGTACGCATGGAATCGTTTGAACTGACTCTCTGACTTGACGAATCGCATATCCCGCCGGGCATAACAAACCAGCTTTCACTACAGATACTGATTAGGAAAGCAACAATGTAGGTCCAAAAGAGCGAATGAACCGGATAAACTGACCTGGGAAGAGAACAAGTTATATTATTTAATTTTATAGATGGATTTATAGATGGATTAACTGGAGGAATCGTTTTTTTTTTTTTTTTGCGCCCCCTGCTGGACTAGTTTCGAACACAATGACGTCACCCGTGGAACGTGAGGAGAAACCGAAACCGCTCAGAGGACGACAGGTGACGCGAACACCTGAGCACTAATGGAGAAAACTGTGATCAAATACAGACACTGTGGAAGAGATGTGTACAGTTTCTCCTCACATTCTCAGTGTCAGTGTCCGATCTGTCATCAGACTCCGACTTTCGGACTGCTCAACGCGCCTGTCGCGCTTCCCTGCCCGTTTACTAATGGACACAAAGTCTCGTGTGCTTTCCTCATAGGATC